>NW_015555767.1:1273265-1331599 GCF_001515605.1 Sinocyclocheilus anshuiensis
TGCCCACGATAACAATATTGTGCATATTCATTACCGTGATATATCGCATTACCGAATACCGGCACAAGTCTACTGTTAACATGTTCTCCGACAAGCGGAAGCAATTAGACCTGTTTTTCGGGTTTGGTCAGGTGATGTTCGACATATACCCTATTCAAGAAAGTGTGGGGCTGTGTCCGAAATCGCCCCCTATACCCTCATTCACTATTCCCTACATTAGGTCAATAATTCAATTCACTAGAAGGAGTGAATGAAAAAGAGTTGTGAATTTTAAGGGTATAGGGGGCGATTTCGGACACAGTCTGGATTTAGTGTGTGTTAAGGGCACTGCACTTTGGCGTTTTGAAGACCTGGGACGGTCTTGCGCACTTACTTCCTGTCGCGCGCACGCGCTCTCAAGTGGCCAAGACTGCAAGTGTGGGTATTTGGACAAGGCAATTGTCACCAGCATCTAAATACTTATATAGAAAAGAATTTAAACATTAATGCTGCTGTTGTCTGCTAATGTGTTAGCCTACTACTAAGAATGGTTTCCTTATGATGTTTTTAGTGCTTATGTAAAACATATTCCGATTATCTGGTAAATGTAGGTCTTATCTTTATTCCTATAACTATTTACTGTAATTACCCAATAATGTTTGAGATCTACAGTTTGTTCCTTACAAATGCATATGATTGCAGTTGGCTATAGGGTCACTGAATCTGACAAGTAAAAATTCATAAAACGTTAGCTATCAAATTGTTACCTTTATAAACTTTAGTGACGATGTGACACTGCCTCGATTGTGCAAGTGACAATTCTTGTGTCAACTGTGTGTCGCTTATAGACAGACGCGATGTGTTGATTTGAAGACATTTGCGTATTTTGAGAGAGCACGTGCGCGGTCAATCACTCTCGCTGTTTGTGAAATTACGTCTCACACAATGTTTTCAAATTACTTTATAAGTTATCTAATGAAGAAATATGAGCATTATAATTATTTCACCCGTGCCGGACAGAGACTGAGGCGGTGCCGCTGCATGTTGTGCCAAACCTCTCACGGCAGCGTCATCAGCTTGAGATCGTTTTTTTGAGATCAGCCTTTTTAGAGACCGCCGATCAAACGTCCCAACGTGATTATCGGCCGATAATGATCGGTAGCCGATCAATCGGAGCACCCCTAGTATTTTGTCTTTACATAAGAATGTATGTCATACAAGATTTTTTGCTTGTATGTGGTGACCACATGATGATCAGTAAACATTATGAAGTCATTTATTCACTTACATAAATGCTTGATTTTTCAGGTTTTTTTTTTTTTTACCCAAACGTTTTGTTTTAAACTGTGTGAACATCCATGAATTTACAAAAAAATTACTACTAATGATGAAATGTTTGGAATAATAGCTGGCATTTATAGTTGTACTTTATTAAAACCCTGAATGCAAACATATTACACACGCATATTGTGCAGAACATAAATTATTTGTTTCAATGCTTCCAAGAATGTCATAAAGTTGCCAGACAGATAATGTTAAATAACCATAAAATCAGCACATCACAGAAACATTCAATCTCAAAATATAATCAACTAACGTGAGATTCTGACTAAAAAGCAGAATTTAGTTGTAACGGATAATTTACATGTTCGCTTCTACATCTTAATATGTCTCCTCTGTTGAAAAGTAACCTGAAATGGGATGCCTATTTTTCATCTTGACTCTGTATAGTTGCACAGTAGGAGGGCTGTGGGACGCTGGCAGTAAGTCTGCCTTTTCTGTGTAAGAAATCCACCACCAGCCGCGCACAATGGAAGTGGAGGATGCCTTATCGGCTAAGTTCAGGGTCCTGATTCAAGGGCTCATGATGACGACAACCTCAGAGATAGTCAAAATATTCAGCAAAGTGCTGCTGGAGACCAGAATGGAGATCACCCAGAGCTGGAGGGAGATCGACTTGTTGAAGCAGCAGTTAGAGGAAAGTGAGCAGCAAAAGACAGAGGCCATCAATAGGGCTCAGAGGAGTGACTTCAAAAGGGAAGATGACGAGATGGAAGTGTCACGTGTGACTTCTCAGTCTGACGTACAGAGCTCAAACACTGTCATGCCAGTGGCTGTGGTGAGTGGGCATGCTTTCTGTGGTCATTGTTTTCACTTGTTTTCAGTGCAGTGCAAATCAGCATAGAATCAATGTTATTATTTCTGTGCTGTTTACCACAAAAATACATAAGTAATCTGTCTTTTTACTGACATTCTGTTGAAAATGTGTTGTATTCTGTAGAATGATTTGTGCTCTTTCGTTAATAATAATCACCATGTTTTGTGTGTTACAGGGGCCTGAAGAAAGAGCAGAGAATGTCTCAGAACCAGAGACAACACAGTCAAGCAAACCAGGTACTAATGTTTTTAGATAATTTTTCATGATAATGAACAGCAATAGACAAAAATCACAGGGAAGTACCACTAAAAAAAAAAAAATAGATTATATAAAAAAAAAGTGGAAATATGAAGAACTGTAAAGTGATCTCTAAGTTACTTGAGTTTGTTCTCACTGACAATATGAATTATCAAGATGATACAAAATTAAAGTGGCGACACTTTATTGTTATTTTAATTATATTTTTTAAAGCATTTTGCAGTGGCATTCTCACGTAATCTGGGGTACACAACAGTTTTTTTATTGTTAATTAAAACTGTTTGAAATAATTTTTGTTCATTGAAATGAAGCTGAAATAAATATAAATATTAGATGAAAATCTTAAACTTAAAAAAATGTTTAAGTTGAAGTACTAAAATGACTAAATCTGAAATAAAGTTAAATAGAAATGTATAAAAGACTAAAACTAATAAAAAATCGCAAACCACATAACTAAATTGTTAAAACTTAAAATGAAAACTAATTCAAATTAAGAAAAACATACTACAATAGTATAGAAATAGTACTAATGTGTTTTGTCATCACTGCTATTGTGCTGGAGTAAAATACATTTGTTATGATGTGCTTTCACTCAATTTTGTTTCAATACTAATTAGCTTTTTTTTGTGTTGATTAATTAGGCCAAAAGGTTCAGAAAATCTGTCCAACTGCTGCTATTGCTGAAAACAGCCAGAAGACCAAGTGCCAAGAGCCAAAATGTACACAGCATGTGGTAAAACCGAAAATAGTTTGTCCTGCCAATGTGCCGCGAGTGAGAGGGCGGAAATCATCATCAAGCAAGACCATATCCCAGCCCACATCTAAAATCGTTGCATATGGACCATCTACAAGTGTGGACATAATCACAAATAACCCAAAATCAAAGGTGATGAAAAAAAGGAAATTAATCAAAACGCAAAAACACGCTAATGATGTTAGTGTTGCTCGTGCACTTCGAGACCGACAGCACCTCAGCATGCAGAGGCACTGTCTGTGTTGTTCATCGGATGAGTGCGACCTTCAGTCTAGCCCCTCTAGAGCCCTGCACCAGGTCCCTAGTGTGTATATCTGTCGTAAATGTGAGAGAAGGTTTAAAACAGACCTCCTGTTCAAGAGTCACAATTGCCCAATGCCTCAGAATTGCAACAGGTGTGGGCAGATGTTCACTACCCTTCAGGGGCTCACCGCACACAGACAGGAAGTTCAACCTCAGTTCAGCTGCAGTCAGTGTGAGCAAATGTTTGCCACTCAGTGTGCGTTAACTGTGCACAAACGGATCCACACCAACCTTATTGTTCCCAAGGATATTAAGGCTAAGAGGTTCGAGGTTCGTCTCGAAAGAATCTCAGACTCCCAGCTGGAGGCTGCTTTGTCCTCAAAAAGCTCTCTCTTGCAAAATAACTCTTCAAAACAGGATCTTTTGAGTGAACCGCAGAATATGGCTGCAGCAGATACAAGTCCTGGATCTGCATGCAAACGCAGTGCAGAATCAATGGCCGTGAATGTACCTGAGACCAGCGAGACACAACTATCACCCCAAAGCGTAGTAGAAAGCCTGGACACAAGGCCAGGAACCCTGTCGGAGTCCAGTGTTGGACAGTCGAGTGTCAGGAAAGTATATGCTGTCATGTCAACTGCTTCATGCCAAATTCAGATTAGTGAGGATGCAAATGGATCCGAGTCACCAGCTGTGCATGAATCTGAAAAAGTAACCGATAAAGGAAAACATGCCAGTGCAAGCGATGAGTCAGGACTCCGCTCTCCTTCGAGAAAGCGGAAGATGTCAGGTAATATTACAAAAATAGGTTCATTGGACAACATACACTAAGTGACTGGATTCAATATTATTTTTATGTAGATCAGTTTGTTATATTTGAAAATTCTGAGTGATGTTTTTCCTCTAGATTGTTCTCATGATGCATACAATGGTGTGTTTCCTGTTGAAAATATTCTGAGATGGAGAAACAATAAGGTAGGAATGAAGTGCTTTTATGCATGATCCCATGATCCTTTAAATCATAAAAAAAATGCTTTACTCTGATATTCATTTAATTTTAAAAGGGAAGAAATGAAGTTCGGGTCAAGTGGATGCCTTGCACATTGTGGTAAGTCTTCCTCATTTGATATCATGCTACCAAAGAGAAAAAACAGAACCATTCAGCTTTAGTTCCTAGTTTCTTTTCCTAAAAGTGTAATTCAGTGGTTTGTCACATAGTTGTGGTCGACCTATCAACCAGGCTGAGTTTTATCAGTTTGCCATATTCATGTCATATTCGCTGTATGCTATATGTGAAATTAGCACTTGTTTTTTCAATCTTGTTTTTTCATTCTTATTCATTTTCAAATTCTGACATGAATATATAAATATGTAAAATAAATGTAAATTTAATTTAATTTCATTAGTATGCATGTGATTTTAATATCTTTAAGCATTGTATACATATCTGCTGTCTAAGATACCCTTCTCTTTAAGATATCCGCATTGACCATCAAAAGATCTATATGGGTTGATATCTAATGTAAAAAAAAAAAAATGTACAAAGTACACACAGTGGGTTCAACGGAGTTGGAATGAACCCCGAATAATCTCTGCTCAAACATTTTATACTGTATTACATTCATCTTCCCACTCGACATGTAAATGAAGTTTCGTCTTAAATGTAAATTGAGGATAACAATAAAAGGGATAGCCTTCCGTTCCCACATATTTGGTATTATTTCAGATGGGAACAATCAAAAGTTAAGGTGATAAGATTGTTTGAAATCCCTAGTAATTATATTCATGTACCCTTTTGATCACAGGATGGTTTTGATGCCCTACTGCCACTCCCATGCTATAAGTGATATAGTATCATTCCGGTGGCACTATTTACAAAGATTGGGAGGAATTATCGCTATGATAATTAAGCTATTTTTTAGGGAAGGAACACATTCTGCTTCACATCTTGGAGTGAAAGCTGGGTCAGGGCAGACTATAATTCCTTACATTAGATAATAATGATATATTTATTTACTGGAGAGTATAAGTTTTAAAACAATATGGCACATTTGTGTTTCCATTATAGTAACCCCTTAGATGCATTCCAACAGTGGAAACCCCCGAAACTAAACTCAGTTCCTTATTTTTAAATATGTTTGGGTTTATGCCTTTCATGAAAAAAAAAATCCCTGATGTTTAATTTCCTATTAATATTTTATTTACTTTTCTCAGTGGGGCAAAGTTCCAGAACACATGGGAACCAGCAGAAAGCTTTCCAGGCTATTTGGATGACAAGAACGAAGAGCTGAAGAAAGACTAGAAGGATCAAAAATTATATGTTGACTATGCTTTTATGAAGTTCTCTGTTTACACTATAAGAATGTATGCTTTGCAATGCAGTTAATTTAATGAGTTTTTTTCTTGCCATGCCATTTTCCTGTAATATACTTTGGTTGGTTCCTTACAGCTACCCTAGATAAATGCATTTAAGTTAAAAAGGTGGCATTACTTTTTAATACATAGTTTTAAATGCCTGAGATGGAAGTCTTTTTCTTATTATAGCTTGTCTTATTGTGATCAGCAAATAATTTTGTGTATAATTTTAGATATTTAGTATTTGAACGGCTGCCTTGTATTTACCTTACTGCAATGTTTGGTTGAGGGTTCAGTTACATGTTTACATGTTTTTGGTGAAACTTGTGTTGATGGATTTTTTATATTCAGCAAGTTGATTTATGATATTAATTGGCAAGATGTTTGTGGGTTAATGACTTACACTACAAGCAACAGTTTATTACTAAAAAACCATTAATGTTCATTGCCTCTTCCTGTTTTTAACTAGTATGTTATTATACCAAAGAATGCAGTTATGTTCAAGGCATATTTTAGGGAATTTATGGAAGTGTTATCTAACATGCCATCACACAGGTGAAGTATTCTGGTAAAAGGTGGTAATTGTACTGGAAAACCCCACAAACATAAATAAACCGTTTCAAACCAGCACGACTTCTCATACAGTAAGTATCATGACACCTTTTCAGCATGAAAATCTAGCCAGTACTGCGGTTACGATCATTGCATATATTTTCCAAAAATTGTGCTTTTTTGTCAATAATTCCAAACCATGTCTGAATATCAGACATTATTAGTATGATGAATGGAGTCTTATTTTAATTTGGACCTGTAACAACAAGGTTTTAACTTTTACAAATGTATGGTTAACAATTACATCTGCATTCTAACTCAAAATCAGTGCTTTACTTTAAAATGTGCATTTTCAATTGGGCAATATTAGTAACTGCACTTATTTGTGGAATACAACAATAAAAATATAATACTGCAGTGTTTGGACGAAGAGTGGAAAAGAATATTGTCAAATACAGGTAAATATGTAAGAGAAGCCGGAGGGCAAGTTACACAGTACAATATCATACATGGGTTCTATCTGACTATCTTAATAGAATGGGTCTGACAAATAATGTTTGTTGGAAATAGTCAAAAGGACAGAGGTACTTTTATTCACTGTATCTGGGAGTGTCCACTTATACAGCCTTTATGGCACCAAGTTTTAAATATTTTGAGCAAACGGCTTGGGAAAACAATACCATTATCACTAAAACTTTGGCTATTGGGAGACAGGGAGCAGATGCCAAATATTTCAAATGGGAGAGTTCGCAGTGATCATGGTGGGGGTCTTTGTGATGGCTAGAGACATTTTGTAACACTGGAAAACTCCAAAAAACCCAGAGTTAAAATAATTAACATGCCTTAACATCCTTAACATGCCATCTTTTGTGGTCTGTGACATGGTAACAATATTCATAATAATAATAAACACCTAAGAATCATAAACAGGAAAAGAGAACTTAAAAAAAAAGTATGACCCTTTTTTCCCCCAATGTGGTTGTGACATGCTATCTCTCGAGTCTCCACAAACCGATGCTGAAATGTCAAAAGACAATCCTGAACTTAAATCTTTCTGTCTGACCAATGTGAAGGGGAAATTTTATTTAATACTCTTTAAAAATATTTTCCAATGTTGTTCAAAGTCTTTATCAAGGCACTGTACCAATTTTCAAACCAAAGATGCATGTAGTTTGTGGCCTTCACACCTATTAACTTTTTATGTGTGTGTAGTAAACCTACTTCCTCTGGCAAACAACTTCCTGCTGCAAAAGGGAGCATGACACTGATCTCAGAACAATCTTTGGTATCTTAATTGTCACCTTCAGTGACAAAAAATCTGATCCCAGTACAGCAGCCATCAGTGAACCTTTTGATAGGCTATAGAGAAGAAAAACAAAGAACAATCTAATTTCACCTGAATCATAAGTGAGAAACTAACACGAAAGAGCTAGGTATATGACTGCCTTCCGCCTTACAAAAATCTACATTTCTCATTTCTTCATCTCATTTCTTCATTTTTTTCATTCCTAAATGGCCTTTATTGGCTAAGCATATTTTAGTGGGGAATTACTGTAACTGTTTGTATTTCACAGGGTACCAATAACAGCACTGACGGAAACTTTAAAAACCCACGCAAACTGGGAGTGAGCAGAAAGCGTGGTTTTACTTTGACTGGAAATCTTGCCGTTCTTCAGAAATCAAGCAAACATTGGACTATGACTACACATCCACAATGGTTTTATCGTGTTTAATCGCTCTAACAGGTAAGGTAACTTTAAAAAAATAATAATAATTTAAATCAAAAAGCTAAAACAAGGGCATGGCACCAAATAATTACTTCAATATATCTGTTACAAAAATTATATTTTGTGCAATTCTAAACAACTGCAAAACTATTTCTAATGCATATTTAATAAAACATTAAAAGGCTTAATGTAGCTAAAAAGTAACAAACAGGATAAAACCACCTTGCTTGCGTTCTGTCAGTTCTCCTCATTTCGCCCCTGAAGCATTTGGAAGCAGTAGAGTTGAAAGAAGTTAAACTTGGAGAGACAGTGGCACTGATGTGCAACCTGTCTTTCTACTCTGACATCCACTGGCTGAAGATGAGTGAGGGGCAGCTGATGGCTCTGATAGTCACAAGTCTGAAACATACTGGAGAACTGTCTGTTGTCTGGAATTATAATGAAACTCATTTTGAGGGTTTTATGGAGAAGCAGACGAATGGACTGAGTATTCTCCACATTTCCACCAGCGATCTCACCACATACTATTGTGCAACATTATATCAAAAACGCTTAAACTTTGACAAAGGAGTGCAACTATACAGTAAGTGTGAACATTTAATCTCTCAAGAAATAAACTCAGAAAAAAATTAATATTTAAAAGAAACGTCCTCTCACTTTCAACTGCTTTTATTTCCTGCAAATTTCTTAATGTGTAAATATTTGTTTTAACATAAAAAGCTCAACAACTGAGACATAGGCCTAAACTCAACTTTCGCAGGCATTTGACTATCAGAAATGGAATAATGAATTCTTGAAGAAAGGGGGGTCAGTATGAAAAGTAGCAGTGAGTGTTGGGTGTCCACCAGCTATTTTAACAAAGCCAAAACAAATCCTGGCCAGGACGCGTCCTGGAAAAATGGCACGTATGGTCACCCTAGTATAGGTAGATTAGCGGCTCTTTCTATGGGCTGCTATACATAAACCGTCTGCCATATTGGAATTGTCAAAGCCGGTTTGTGAACACTCGAGAGCAATGTCTGCAATCCTATACACAAGTATGAATATCTAAATCTGCAATAGACTTCAGCAGATAATTTTGCTAAACTAACACATTTGCTAACATTTGCTAACATAGTTTAAAAACCTGTAATATTGAGTTAATGCATATTAAAAACACAAACCAACACATTCTTAACTGTGAAAGTTTATCCAATTTTGTCAGGAATTAAATTTGGCGTTTTTTTCTTCAACCAGAGGCTGTGCAATGTTGTGGCATCTTGAAACTCATTGATTTTTATTGTGAATGACGACACATTGACTGTTCCAAGATGGCGGACGTGTCTGGAGCAGTTGAATGTGGTTTCCATTGATAGTTTTCAGTCACGAGACCGGCTCGAAGACCTGACAGGCAAAACATCCATAGAACTGCAGCACAAGCCTGTCGATTTTCTATCAGTTCCAATCCAAAAATACTTAGATCATCTCTTAAAAGAACAAAACAAAGATATGTGAACAAAATGTAAGTTTTGGCCATTAGCAATCCATATAAATCACCCACCGCAATATTTCAATCATTAAAAACATGTGAAAACACTTAAAGTGCCTTTAAAACGGTGATATTAAAAGATTCAGTACACACCTTATTGATGATGCATGCTTTATGCAGGCAAGCAAATGAGCCCGGAATATGAACGCAATGCACTAAGCGTCTTCTTTATAATGGTTTTCTATGGGAAAACATTTAATATTAAACTTTGCGCATTGCGTTTATATTCTGGGTTCATCTGCTTGCCTGTACAAAGTATGCATCATCAATAAGGTGTGTACTTAATTTTTACCTTTAAATATCACTGTCTTACTAAATTACTACTTAATGCAAACCTCGTAAAAATAACTGTCGATCAGTGGAGGAAAGCCTTGTTTTGCCCTCCATGTGGGCGTTCCTGTAAGGGTGTGATGTCACGTGAAAACTATCAATAGATATGTATTGTACTGTAGATGCCCCATTCGACTGCGCCAAGCACGTAGATGCGACGTCAATCACCATAATAATCAATGAACATATGAAGATGCCACAATCTTGCACAGCCAATGGTTGTAAAAAAAACGCCGGGATTTAAATTCCCGAAGAAACTGGATAACCTTTCACAGGTGAGAATGTGTTGGTTTGTGTTTTTAAATGTATTAACTCAATATTACAAGTTTTGAAACATTGGTAACTTTTAATGTTGTGTTAGCTAACGTGCTCATCTTGTTGTATGGTGTTAGTTAGGTCTACACAACAACACATTGAGCTCTTCCGGCAACAGTACTCGAGGGTTCGCACTTCGCAGACCATCGGCTGTTATGGTGAATGACGTCAACTTAAGTTGACCCTTCGAATGGTGGACGGCTTGTGTATAGTGGTCCATAGAAACTGTCGCTAATGAGTTCTCTTTCATCATCTCGTGTTCGAGATCCACCTATGGGAAGGGCATCCGCGACTGACCTCTGCAAAAGCATCCAATTGCACCAAGTCTGGCTTGACAGACAGGAGCGCGTGCCCATGCCCTTAACCGAACGCATTTAGCCCCCACTACCTTTCCTCAGTTGACATTCGCTTCTCGCGACCTCTGGAATTTACTCACAGCTCGTTGGTTTTGACATCACTTAACCGTCTACAGGAGAACACATCTCTGGATCAGCCTCCACCAGGCGTGCTTGTCAATTTACCAGGTCAGCTGTTTTTACTCTGCAAGCCGCCCACGCTCGCACTAATTACTAGGCTGCCCGCCTCTTACCTGTCCTTTTCCACTGTCCGTTGTTACTGGCTCTTTCCAACCCAAGTCCAGCTACTAACGTAACCGTGGACAACCTGTCGCGAGCCTGCCCGGCTTTTTTTCTTGCCAGGTGACCGTCCTCTGGCTTACACGGCCTCGCTGTGAGTGTACTGGGCAACCGGGGAGTTGACCATATCTCCCATAGGTGGATCTCGAACACGAGATGATCAAAGAGAAAAATAGGTTACTGTTCGTACCCCCGGTTCTCTGAAACATCGAGTGGAGAGATCCACCAAGTTTGCCCCGCTTGCTGCACGAGAAGCGAATATGCTCACTGAGGAAAGGTAGCGCATGCAGGGGCTATATGCGCTCGGTTAAGGTGTCAAGCCTTACTTGGTGCAATTGGATGCTTCTGCAGAGGTGAGGCGTGGATGCCCTTCCCATAGGTGGATCTCTCCACTCAGTGTTTCAGAGAACCGGGGTTACGAACAGTAACATTTTGTTTTGTTTCCCTTTTCGAAGAGATAAGAGCTGCACTTGCATGCCCTAGAGGCATTTCAAAGATGGCTGCAGAGTGAAATGACTTAGGCCCTGTCCACACGAACACAGGTATTTTCAAAACCGCAGCTTTTTCTATGCAGTTTGTCCATTTGTCCACACACAAACGCAGTATCAGGTCACTGAAACTGACCCTTTTTGAAAACTCCTGCCATGGTGAAGATTTTCAGAAACTCTGATTGCAGTGTTGTGTATCCGGTGAAACTGTAGATTTTGGTTTGTGACGTCGGCGTGCACGCTGTTATCTCATTTGTTTGAGGTCAGGTTGTGCGCCACTATCTCCTTTGTTTACATGAGGCGAGTCTGTGATTGGCCAGCATGGCTTTACGGTTAGGGTTATATCGCCACCTGTTGGTTTTGCACACTCTTGGCAGCGCTTCATGACATGTTTTTGCATTTTCATGTGGACAAGATTTATTTTTTTTATTCAATGGAGGAAAAACCCATAAAAGTTTATAAAAAATACCTGTGCATGTGTGGACTAGGCCTTAAAGGGACTTTGTTACTACTCGGCAGAATACCCTATCAGCTGCACAGCAATACCTTACTAATCACCTGGAGTAATCTATCAACTGCAAAGCAACCTGCTAGCAACCATATCAAACAGAATATCAATCTGTTTTCTGATAGACTGCATGCCTTCAAAACCTTTAAACTTCAAGCTTTAAAACTGCAATCAAACTGAAAAGCTTTGAACCTAAAGCTTTTAAGACTACTTAAAAACTTTCTGGTCAGGCTGGTGTGTGTTGATGAACTTTTTTATCTAGTTATAGCCTAACTGTGATCTTAATTTCCTGCTGCCAATAAATCGTAAGCCTTAAGGACTATCCCACAGGTTCATGTGCAATAATGGATTATGGTTCATTGAAATAATTAAAAAGTAATATTGTTTAAACCCAGGGGTGTGAAGTAACGATTACAAATACTCACGTTACAGTAATTAAGTAGTTTTTATCAGTAATTGTACTTTTTTGAGTAGTTAAAAAATTGTGTACTTTTACTTTTACTTGAGTACATTTTAAGTGATGTATCGGTACTTTTACTCCACTATTTTCCTCCGTTTGTGGTCGTTACATGCTTATTTTAATTTTATTTTTATCCATCAACGTGATTGGATAGAGAGATAGTATATCTGGCATATATATACTGTATCTGTGCCAGCGCGTGATGTAATAGAACTGCAACTTGTTAATAAACTTTAAAAAAAAAAGTTAAATTCATTTTAAATTTAACTTTCATCTTTTCTTCAACTGAATACTGTTTCTGTGCTGTTTTGATGTATTTTAAAGAGTTGGCATTAACAATTAAAAAACTGCTGGATGATAGATATTCTTTATTCTTTATGACAAACAAGATAATGTGAATTACAGAATGTACAACGTTTTTAAAATGTATAAATTGCGGTGTACAGCGTTTATTATGAGGGGGTAGAATCCACAGCTCAGTACTCACTACTCAATACTCATGAGTACTTTTAAATAGGCTACTCTTTTACTCTTACTCAAGTAGTTTTTTGGACAAGTACTTTTACTCTACTCACACTACATTTTTTGGAAGGTAATGCTACTTTTACTTGAGTATATTTTTTCAGTACTCTCTCCACCACTGTTTAAACCCTTGCCAATAAAGATCTGTAAAGCTTATTTGGATTGGATTTCAAAAGTATCTTTAAATTCCAATAATATTTGGATTACAAAATTATCTTTAAAATACAGTATCCTGAAAAGTTTTTTTTTTTTTTTTTGCTGAGTTTATATGGGCATTATTATTAGAAGTGTGATTTTTCTGCTCATCTTTTTTTGTGGTCCTTTCAGCAAACCAAAGTAAAAACAAGCCCTTTGATCAAGTACAAGGTAAGAGTGAAAAATGCTATAACACTATAAAAAACACAATAGACAATATTTTATATATGTAAAATATAATTTTTTCATATGATTTAAGTAAAAATAGAAAAATACTGACTGAACTTTCCTTAAAAAAAAAAAACAGGTCCTGATGGTCTTTCTCTTCATTACCAAGTATTCGTAACAGTGCTGTGTTTTGGCCTGCTGGGATTGTTAGTAACTGTTTTAGTGGTGCATATGAAGACCAGGAAAAAAAAACGCACCTCCACCAGTGAAGAATAAGAGAGGATCATGGATCATGGATAAGAGAGGATCATTGTTGTTGTTGTTCAAATAAATATATAAGAACCCTTGAAACTCCAAATTTGACAGCTCTAACAGACTGTTTTTTGGCCTTTCTTTGGATAGGAGAAAAGGGAATGAGAATGGGAATAGCCTATTTATACTTAAGAAATATAGGCTATATTAAATATGCACTTTTATTTGAGCAAGTTTAACATTTTAATTGTTAAATGATTAAGTGTTTATGTATGTTTATTTTTTGATTCATTTGATTTGTTTTGGCAATAAAAATCTACTGGTCTACTTACAATTTTGTTTGTCCTTCATGAAAATCTGCTAGAAACTATAACTATTGTTCTTATATAGTTCTGTAGTTCCGTAAAAGCAACTGGCATGCAATAATAATTTAGCAACTGGCATGCAATAATAAATTAGCTACACTCGCGGGGAGCTGCAAAGACTCCCGCCGAGGGGTCAAATATGAAGGCTCCACAGCTCTGGCCGGGGATGCCAAATCATGCCCCTCACTTGCGAGAGGAGTTCCTTCCACAGTTGTATCAGCCATGGAGCTGCCGATAGCAGCTGAATCAACTCGGGGAACCATGTCTGATTCCTCTAGAGTGGGGCCACCAGGAGGACCGAACATCTGACTTCCCTGACCCGTCTGATGACCTGAGGAAGCAGGGCGTACAGGTGAGTGCCGGGCCAATAGTGGACCAAACCCAATCTACTGGGCTACTTACAATTTTGCTTGTCCTTCATGAAAAAATGTGGTCTAGAAACTATAACTATTGTTCTTATATAGTTCTGTAGTTCCGTAAAAGCAACGGGCGTGCAATAATAATTTATTAAAAAAACAATCTCACTTTTTTTTTTTTTTTATATTTTGAAATTAAGAGTATACAGTTTACTTTATGGTGAACTAGTCCTTTGATATAATTTTGAGTGTTTTTGTAGGCTACTAGATGATGGTGTGAAAAGCAACTACGCCATAAAACGTGTATTTTACCCCCTGGAATGCGATTTTTACCGGGGGACCCCACTCCCTAGTTTTGGGGTAGTTTTGAGTAGCAATTGAGTGGGTTTTGTTGTGAAAACCTGGCAACCTTGGGAACGAGCGTTGCGTTAATCACTGTTTACTCTGATACTGAAGCCTGATTTGATCATGACCATGTATCTGCACAAACCGATAGCACTTCAACCTGCCAAAAGGAGTGGAGCCGACTGCTATATAAGTCGGCTCTGAGTGCCATTTCATCAGAATCTTTTGACTGAAGCGACAGTCGTTGACTTGCGTGCAAGGAGGTAAGGTAGACTAAGCGGACAAAATCCGTGCCTGCAGGGCAGGGATGTCAGAGTTATAAAATCTGGTGAAGGTAGACAGCGACCGCACAGATATCACCAATAGAAATTCTGCTGGACCAAGCCCAAAAGGAGGCCATCCCTCTGGTGGAGTGAGCCCTCACTCCTATAGGACACTTTAAGCCCTCTGAGGCGTAAGCCAGGGCTATAGCATCCACTATCCAGTGAGATAGTCTCTACTTCGTGACCAACAGCCCTTTAGAGCGGCCTCCGAAGCATACAAAGAGCTGCTCTGAGTGCCGAAATGGGCCAGAGTGCTCAGCATACACTCTAAGGGCCCGAACTGGGCGGAGTGGATTAGGACCCTGCTCACCTTCAGAACTTTAAGGCTTAATATAATTTAAACGGATTAGTTATAAAAAAAAAAAAAAAAAACCCAATCTACTGGGCTACTTACAATTTTGCTTGTCCTTCATGAAAAAATGTGGTCTAGAAACTATAACTATTGTTCTTATATAGTTCTGTAGTTCCGTAAAAGCAACGGGCGTGCAATAATAATTTATTAAAAAAACAATCTCACTTTTTTTTTTTTTTTATATTTTGAAATTAAGAGTATACAGTTTACTTTATGGTGAACTAGTCCTTTGATATAATTTTGAGTGTTTTTGTAGGCTACTAGATGATGGTGTGAAAAGCAACTACGCCATAAAACGTGTATTTTACCCCCTGGAATGCGATTTTTACCGGGGGACCCCACTCCCTAGTTTTGGGGTAGTTTTGAGTAGCAATTGAGTGGGTTTTGTTGTGAAAACCTGGCAACCTTGGGAACGAGCGTTGCGTTAATCACTGTTTACTCTGATACTGAAGCCTGATTTGATCACGTTCGTGCTGCATGAACTGCATGAACCAATGGCGCTTCAACCTGCCAAAAGGAGTGGAGCCGACTGCTATATAAGTCGGCTCTGAGTGCCATTTCATCAGAATCTTTTGACTGAAGCGACAGTCGTTGACTTGCGTGCAAGGAGGTAAGGTAGACTAAGCGGACAAAATCCGTGCCTGCAGGGCAGGGATGTCAGAGTTATAAAATCTGGTGAAGGTAGACAGCGACCGCACAGATATCACCAATAGAAATTCTGCTGGACCAAGCCCAAAAGGAGGCCATCCCTCTGGTGGAGTGAGCCCTCACTCCTATAGGACACTTTAAGCCCTCTGAGGCGTAAGCCAGGGCTATAGCATCCACTATCCAGTGAGATAGTCTCTACTTCGTGACCAACAGCCCTTTAGAGCGGCCTCCGAAGCATACAAAGAGCTGCTCTGAGTGCCGAAATGGGCCAGAGTGCTCAGCATACACTCTAAGGGCCCGAACTGGGCGGAGTGGATTAGGACCCTGCTCACCTTCAGAACTTTAAGGCTTAATATAATTTAAACGGATTAGTTATAAAAAAAAAAAAAAATGTTTTGGGGGGGGGAGCAGTCTAGCGGCCAGTCGATGAATTGCAGTTTAAGTCCGTGTTGGTTTCAAGAGAGAGACCAGAAGGTTGCCGCTTGGTTCAGACCATAGACTGTAAAAAAAGATGGACGACGCGTCTCCACTTCCTTCCACTATAGAAAAGTGAAGCCAAAACAGTATGGCCACTCATCTTGCGGTGAGGTGGAGCCACGGTATCAAACTCCTGCCCAAACTCCCACAGACCCAATCAACCATAACGACACGCCTATTTGCGATAATCAACCATATCAACCATAACGATAATTACCCAATCAACCATAACAACACGCCTTTTGATGCTATAAAAACATGCGTTTTTATAGCATCAAATTACTAGCTAAAATCAAACTTATAACAAAAATGAACAATTTGACATATATCAGTGTGATAACAACTACCTTAATTTACCAAAACCATCTTTCGGAAAATTGTATTGGAAGTGTAATTTATTTTTGTTATTTTGACTCAAGTCCCATTCGTACGGTGGCCGAGAAGTGCAAAACAAATCACAATTCTGAAAACAAAATAACAAATTACAAATGCAAGTCTTAAAAACAAAATAACAATTCAGAAAGCACAACAATAATTCAAAAAACATTATAACAAGTCAGAAAACACAATGACAAATTCTGAAAAAAAAATAACAAGTCAGAAAACACATCGACAAATCAGACAAACCGGAAGAGGTAGGTATAGTTTGAGATACAAAAATGAAAACAAAATAACAAATTACAAATGCAAGTCTTAAAAACAAAATAACAATTCAGAAAGCACAACAATAATTCAAAAAACATTATAACAAGTCAGAAAACACAATGACAAATTCTGAAAAAAAAATAACAAGTCAGAAAACACATCGACAAATCAGACAAACCGGAAGAGGTAGGTATAGTTTGAGACAGAGCCCTTGGTTTGAACCAGGGGACGATCAAAGAGCCCGGAGCTTCACGAGTCACGACGTGTAAGACACACCTGTTTCAGACCGGTTAGACGGAGAGTGTTTTGGGCGACGGATTAGCAACAACTGTACCGTGGATGCAACTATCATGGGTGAAAGTACGGATGGAGATAGTGAAGGTATGCCTTGGCAGGATGTGTCAAGGAAGAGGAATACGGAGTGTATATTTACATTTAGTTAAAAGTGGTTGTAAAACATGAGCTCCAGTGGCGCAGATAGATAAGCGTGTGTCGTAGGCTTTTTGACACGATCGATCCGGGTTCGATCCCGCCTAACTTTTTGCCGAACTTTTTTTTTCCTCCCTTTTCAAATCTCGTATCCCATCGTAACGGCATTTATTTTCAATAAAAATTAAGGAAATAATCAAAAAGTTTAAAATAAAGTATCGGGTAGGTTTAGGGTAGGTGTAGGGAGGGCTTTATTGTACCAATAAGGTGGCATCCATTTAATAATTTAAATGTAAATTATAATTTACACTCAATACGTTATTATTGCATACTGTTTTACATTGTACTACAATACTGAAGTGCAGATAATTGCCAATATTTGCAACAAGTTTTGCAAATTTTACAAATTTTACAAATTTTACAAACAAATTTTAACATAGTGTAAATAGGTATTTGCACTTAGTGTAAATAGCATATTGCTAAAAATACTGCTATTTTCACTTAGTGTAAATAGAATCCATTGCTAATACGAGATTTGAAAAGGGAGGGAAAAAAAGTTCGGCAAAGGAAAGTGAACTAGCTAGATCTAAAGGTACTCATGTAGCAAGTAACACAAACCTGCCTGTGGGAAGACGGTCAATTGAGATTCCGTCTTTTACAGAAAATCAAAAGCAAACAGAAATAATCACATGTTGCAAAAAGATTAACAAGGATACACTAATTATGGATAAAATCAGCTTTGTGACTTTCATCTGTAAGATTGTGAATGTGGCAATGCAGCAACAGAGAAAAAGTGACAGAATTAAGACAATAGTACAGGCAGCTACAGAGCTGTTGGGGATAAAAGATATTAAGGCTGAAATGATTCATGAGATGCTGAACCCTACTAATTATGATGGATTGTCTCAAGGTGATTAACATATTCATGGTATTTCATATCCTCCAATGGAATGCCAGAAGTTTACTTGCGAATGGGCAAGAGTTCAAGAAGATCATAACTGACATGGATGTTGTGCCTGATCTTATTTGTATTCAAGAGTCATGGTTAAGACCACACTTGGAATTTGTCTTGCCAGGGTATAGTTCTGTTAGATGTGATAGAATTGGATCACAAGGGGGAGGATGTGTAACATTCATTAAAGATAATCTAGCATATAGAAGGATAAATGTTCAAAATGAATATGGGTTTATTTTTTTGTTTTTTTGTTATTTTTAAAAAAAATTTTGTGATTATAACTATGCTAAGTACATGAAGCCCTGAAGTTGCACACCCCAGTACAGTAGGTGGCGGTATGCACCTGAACAAGTTGGTTGCGACCCGCCAGTAAAACCAGAGAGAGCGAGAGAGAGAGAGAGAGACCGGTTAGACACTTGTCAACTTTCTTCCACGTCTTCAAGATTTCTTTTATCGTCGACTTCAACCTGAGATTCAGTGAACTGTTAAAGTTGGATGTATTAATTCGGTTCGCACGCATTTGAACTCATCTTACATGTGTTCAAATGTGTCGATAGAAAGAATAACGTGAGGAAGAGCTTGCAACGGGACAGGTGAGTAAACGCTATTTTTTTATTTTTATTTATTTATTTAATTTTTTAAGAGTAAAGGCTATGTTTCTTGTCAGGGAGTGTGTTATTATGTGAAATATACGGTACACAACAGCTGAAATTCTAACTTCTTGTTTTTTTTTTGTTATACTGTTTGAAATCTTCTGTGTAAGGCTCAGGAGTCGTCAGGACTATAAGATGTTTCGTCCAATAATTGCATTAGGTTGCAAAGGTTCTTTGAAAATGTTTTATTTTTGTAGTTCTGCTGGCTAGATGACGCAGAAACTGCTTACTCAACCTTTAAACAACTTCATACAACCATCCTAGAAACTGTGTGCAGCTTTAAAGTATTAAATATAATAAAAGCAAAGCTAAATGAAATAAATAATAAATAAATAATCTTCCTCTTTTTGAATGCTGTACTCCCAAAAACATCAGAAAAATACTGGAAGTGTGGAAGAGACAGAATAGTATTGATATTACAAGACATTACAATCAATTGTATACATTTCATATCCTCTTACTCTTAAATCCTCCAGTTCCAGAGGCCACTGGACAACTATGAAGCTACTTCACCCATCAAAGAGCCTCCTTTATTTGCTCCTAACCTTCGGTAACATGCAGATTTCTTTTTGTGTGTGTGTGAATTTATATATTGTGATGATTTTTCTTCATATTTCTTCATGAAAAAGCACTTTCAGAAAGGTAGATATGACACTTAAGTTAATTATAAAAATTAGCCAACTACGCTGAAGGTATTTAAGGGGCCAGTATCTTTTTAATACATCACTATCCTATTAGGTAAATAGTTTCCAATCTGAACAGTATTTATCTTGGTCAAAAACAAGGATCTAAACTAAATCTTATTAGTTAATACTAGTATGCTAGAATGCTAATTTGTTTTACAATCACATATGTTCTTCTAAAATCCTTTTTACTCTCTCTTTCCTGCTAGGACCCTTTCTAGGTGGGATGTTGATCCCTGTTGCAGTGAACATTGGGGATACTGCGATTTTCACTTGTAATGAGACATGTAATGGACATCTCTTATGGACATTCCACACTAACAATGAAAATCTGGAAGTTTTAAAATGTATCCAAGAGATTTGCACCAAAGGAGACAACTTTAAGAACAGAGTGAGCCTTAAGCCTGGAAACATGTCTCTAGGCCTGTATCCTGTTCTGTACAATGATGAAGGCTGGTACATGGTCAAATGTGATTCAGTGTTTTGCTGTGAATTCCACTTAGAAGCTCTTGGTAAGTTCTTATTTTTTAGTTAGCGATGACACATGATTATTTAATGGTAATGTTTATCACCCTAAATAAGGTGCTTACCACTGTTAGATGTGATCTAATGCGTTGTATTGTTTCCTTTCATTGTTTAGTACCAACTACTGTGAGCACCTCAGTCAGAAGCAACATCACACTACCCTGCTACGCACGCACAGAGAAACGAATTACTGATGACGCTGTGAACATCCTGTGGAAAAAAGATGGCCAAACGGTGTTACAAGTTCAAAAAGGAATTACAACATATGGCTCAGGTTTTACAGGCAGGGCATCAATTTCACTTCACCATTATAAGCACGGAGATCTTTCCCTTAACATGCTCAGGGTCACCACATCAGATAAGGGATTGTTCCGGTGCTATCACAGAACTACAGAAGAACAGGGTTATCCTGGTGCTGTCACTCTCAATGTTACAGGTTGTTAAATATTAAATTTTTTACACTTTCTTTTTTCTCCTGTAATAGAAAAAAAAAATGTTTAAATAAAACTGTGAAATTCTTTCTTCAGCTGATCAAAAGTTCTATGCAAAAAAGTTTGGTGGAAATCTCACCCTGGACCTGTTTGGCTCTGACCGTGTAAAGGTAACTTTCACCGGTCATGATGCAGATGAGACCCCTGTTTGCAGTGTGTTAGGGAACAACACTACATGCTCATCTGAGTACACGCACAGAGTGTCTGTCATAAATGACTTCCTCGTGCTGCGCGAGTTAACGTCCACTGATACAGGCACATTTACTGTGAAAAACAAGATGGATGAAGTCATTGGTGTCAACACTGTCACTGTGGAGGGTAAGTTTGAAATCAAACTAATTTCATTTTTTGTTGTTTAATTTGTTCTTTTCAGTTTAATAATTGGCTTTCGTTTGCATTCAGATCTAAGTCCCTTTCTTTGTCATGCACAGGTGTGACCCAGAGACATCACTACATAACTCTGCCTGTGCTAATTGATTTCATTCTCATTTGCCTGTTCCTTTGCTGCCAATATCATAGACAGTCGCAAGCACAGCAGTATCGCTGCAGTTATAATGCAATACAGTCTAATGTGAATATAAATCCAGAACCGATGAGAGAGCCTGCATGCATTGGATTGTCGCAACAAGAAACCAACCCAGAGCCTGACGTTCGTCCACACACACCTGTCGAGGAGACCATGCCTGAGCCTGTGAGGCCCACTGAGAAGCAAGACAACACTGAAGAGTATATTACTTGTGGAATAGGAATTGGAGAAACAGTATAGGAATACTTTTAAGAGAACTGAAAAACTGCTCAAATGTTCTTCCTCTGCTGTATTATATGCTATGAAAAAGATGGCATTAGATTTAATTGGATATTCTTTGAGCAACTGCATAACTGCCAGTGAACAATATGTGAAACTTGAAGAGAAATTAATTATATTTTTACTTCAGGAAGGCCTTATAGCTGCAGTCTTGTTGGTAAAATTTAGGAAAAAAATGTTTTGGCAAAAAAGATCAATTTTCCATCAATAGTGTAGCGATGTATGAAGCACAGCTCACACAGAAGTCACTTTCAATTCCAATTAGCCACAGAATGTAAAATTAATGTAAAATACTTTAATTACAAATCACATAATGGCCTTTTTCCTGATATGTTTACATTGCTGATAGGCATCTTAAATCATTAAGGTTGGGCTGCACAACTATTATTCTTGCCATAATGATAATGTCAGATGTGGCCACACTGTGCTGCTTCTTATTAAGCATTATTCAGCACTTTTTCATGATAAACTTTATTCTGCACTTTTTCTATTCTACTACTAAACTTGTGGTATAAGCTTTTTTTATTGAATTGGTTTTATTAAGTAAAAAAAATAAAGTAATACACACAATGTTTACAGTGTATCTGTGTATTCTATTAACGTTTATGATCAAAAGTCACATTATATGAATGTGTGACTATGACTAATCTATTAACAAATTCAAATCATGAAATTTACAGAAGATGAAAAGGTATATTACTGTTATGTCTTAATAGCTACTGTAATGGCTTTAGTAGTAACTGTTTTAGTTATTTTACCAGACTGAATGTCAGAATATAATTATATTATACATTAATATTTATATCATACTATACTATTAATTTAAAGAGTTTTCCTTTTATATATGTGTATGTATGTATATATATATTATATATATTGAGTTATTTACTGTGACTTTTCAGTGTTCCTAATGATTTTTGTTCTTTATAAAATTGGAAAAAATATAACAAAATCAGATATTGTACAGTTGCGATCTCTTTTAATTCCAATAACCAACAAATGTACACAAATGACATAAAAACAAGAATCCAGTATAAGCGTGATGTCATGACCAAAAATATGGAAATCAAACTATTTTAGGTTCCAAGTAATAAAAATCTGACAAATAACATGGTTTTACAGCATTGATTATACAAAATATATATTTTGTTTAAAATCCTCAAAAGCTAAAATCACCCAGGATTTGACCACTTTTGTGGCATCATGGCAGGGCTGGCATTTGTTGACTACATGACAATCCCCCATCAGGGATTGTAGGTGGGGGGAGTGAATGTACAGCGCTCTCTCCCACCTTCAATACCACGACTGAGGTGCCCTTGAGCAAGGCACCGAACCCCCAACTGCTCCCCGGGCGCCGCAGCAAAAAAATGGCTGCCCACTGCTCCGGGTGTGTGTTCACGGTATGTGTGTGTGTTCACTGCTGTGTGTGTGCACTTTGGATGGGATAAATGCAGAGCACTAATTCCGAGTATGGGTCACCATACTTGGCCACATGTCACTTCACAAATGATCTAAGAGCTAAGAAATTCAAACCAGGAGATTATGACACAAACCATGTTTTCATATGTCATGAGTAAAACTATATCTGGGACCGCATCTCTGTTTTCATGTGTCTGTGCAGGCTACAGTGAACACGATACCTTGTGCGTACATCTGTGTATGTTTAGTCACTCTGAGAACTCCAGAATCCTTAAAAACTCAAATGACCACAAATTCTGCCAAAAGATATCCTTGTGGTAAACTTGAAAATATCTGAATAGCATAACCATAATGTAACTAAAGCTTCCTAATATCCTGCTGATAAACACAGCTGGATTAGTGTTGAACTCTAATTGGCTGAACTAGATCGTTCAGCTCAATAAAAGGCTTTAGAGATCTATACTGTACTGTACATGGCAAAGCAAATCACTACTGGAGTGATAAACAGGTGAGTGCCAGAAACATTGTTGCTATTGAGACATAAGAAAACAAATCTAATGAAAGAATGCCATGGAAAAATTGGTTTATATTTATGCAGCATGATTGTGTCAGTATCAAATTCAGACTTGATTTTGAATAGACTTGAATTTAAAATATGCTGTTTTTCAGATTGCAAGATGAAGAACTTTGTTATGACCAATATGGTGCTGATGTGAGTACATTGATTTCATTTACTTTATATATTTTGGTCAATCATGATTCATCAGTTCATTTACACATGCTTTGATCACTTTGATACTTCTCTTTTAGATCACCTCAGCTAAGGTAAGACCATTCATATCATCATCATTCGACCATTTTTAGAAGCTGCGTCTGATCAATGGTCTGGTTACTGGTGTAAATGGAGTTAACCCTCTGTTGGTGGGTGGTCTGAACACACCTGTGCTTTCTGGTGGTCCTGCTGTTATAGGACAGCCTCCATTAGCACAGGTAGGAACTGAAGATTTACCACTTAAAGGAAAAGTACCCCCAAATATGAAAATATGCTGAAAATCTACTCAGACCATCCAAGATGTTAATGAGTTTGTTTCTTTTTTAATCTGAACTGATTTGGAGAAATTTAACATTACATCACTTGCTCTGCAGTGAATGGGTGCTGTCAGAATGAGAGTCCAAACAGCTGATCAAAACATCACAATAATCCACAAGTGATCCACACGACTCCAGCCCATCAATTAATGCCTTGTAAAGTGAAAAGCTACGTGTTTATAAGAAACAAATCTGTTGTTATAGCATTTTAACTTTAAAACATCACTTCTGGCCAAAATACGAGTCCATAATGATCCATAATAACACTTCCTCCAGTGAAAATGTCCATCCCCTGTTGTGGTCTCACATCAAAATCCACCGGCATATTTGTTTTGATTTGTTCTGGATTTTCTTTTTTTACTTGTAAATGATGTTTGATCTGTGCATATTTCTCTCCGAAATTAAGATGAGTTTACTTTTTCAATGGAGAAAGCAGTTTTATGGATAGTGGATTTTAGCTATGGTTTGAAGTTAAAAACATCTTGATGGATTTATTTATTACAAACACAGCTGGAGTCTGTACTGGAGTCATGTGGATTGCTTGTGGATTATTGTGATGTTTTTATCAGCGGTTTGAACCCTAACTTTCACTTTAGCAAGTGAAGTAATGTTATTTTCTCCAAATCTATTCTGATGAAGTGACAAATTTATCTACAGTACATCTTGGATGGCCTGAGGGTGAGTAAATGTTCAGCAAATTTAAATTTTTTTGGGTGAACTATTGTCCCACTAAAAGATAATGTTTTACACAGACAATAACAAACTCGTTTGTGTCTGACAGATTCTGCCTGCTGCTGTTCTTCCTCCATTTGTGCTTCAGCACCCACCTGTGGCCGCAGTTCCCTATGGTCCCCCCAACATTGGACCTCAGCTGGCTTACCCTTTCGCTTCAACTAATGGGGTATTTGTTCATTTTTATTCACAATGTTTGTGCAACAATATGCATTTAATTCTGTCTAAATTAATGTAATTTGGGGTGTTGTTGTGGACTGTTCTGATCAACAGGGTTTGCCGTATTACATTGGTGGGCCCCAGAATCAACCAGCCATAATGCCTCCGCAGCAACAAGTTGCGGTACAAAACAAGTTGCTAGTACTATTCTAATACTATAAATTATATGTATGGGCTATAAATATATTCATGAAACTCATTCATAATACTTTTAGGCTGGACAAGGCCCTACTGGAAATAATCAAGCTGTACCATCAGGCTCACTAACTAGATTTAAGGTACATTTGAAGAAGCAATTACTGGCAAAACCATTGTTTTATAAGGCCAATTTTGGCCACTGATTCAAAATCTCCTCTGTAAAAACCTTTAACTTTATCCTATTCACATGTAGTATGCTTAAAACTACTAATAACTAACTGGTTATTATCTATTCAGTTCATATGATTTCTGATATGTAAGTTTGTAGAAAAAAGTGTACTGTAACTTCATTGTTTAGCAATATGCAGTGTTTGTGCAACGTTCAAAAGACAGAATTCTTGCCCTCCACATAACTGTGTTAAATCATTCTTCTCAGCGCTCCTTCCTCAGAAGGACCACTGCAAGACCACCTGTCTCAATCACCCAGGTTTGTAGAAAAAAATATTTTGTATTTTTCAAAAATCTATTGAGTGGTAGCCTGCATTATAATATGATTTATCATCTATACAGATGCCAGCCCAGGTCAACCCTGCAGTGTCTGGAAATCCTGTTGGGTAAATTTGAGTGAAGCATGTGTTGAAATAGCTTAGGTGTGTTTTATACATGTGTTGACACAGTTACACATTGTTTTTATTGTACAATAATTAATACTCTTGCTGAGAAGCTGATTGAGTTTGTTTCTTTTCACAGATACTTTCAAGAGATCTTCTCTTCTCTGCAATAAATGTAATTTTTTATTTAGGATATTACAGAATTATTGATAAGTATAATGTACTTTAGTAAAATGTCTAATGCTTTGCTTTATACTGACAAATTGTCAACAGTTGTAACAAATGTTTATACTGAATATTGAATAAAAGTCGCTAGTTTGTTGCAACAGTGAATATTTTCACCCTCTTAATCATATGATAATATTATGGCCACACTTGAAAGGTTGTTTATTGTGTTATATTGCCATCTACTGGCAACAGTGTTCATGAAGTTACTGCGGAACATTTTTAAAAAGAAAGAAAGAAATAGCAATTCCACTGTAAGTATTTATTTTATCTTTTGAAATGTATTAATATAATAATACAATTAATACTATCATGATAATCATCATCATCCACATTATCACTGTTTTAAAAAGATCAATTTAATCTATTTGTTTTTCTATTCCCTGTCCCTAATTTGTCTCAGTACCTCACTCATCTCTCTATTAAGGCTACACTGTAAAAAAATTCCGTAAATCTTTCAGTAAAAAAAACGGCAGCTGTGGTTGCCGGAATTTTACCGTAAAAAATACAGTAGCAACATTTTAGGTTTTACGGTTTTAACTTAAATTTACAGTTAAATACCATAATTGCATTAACTGATATAATGTTAATATACCAACCTATTGAAGTAGCTTACTGAAATCTGGTTTGTACCTTTGTAATACATTGATAACCACCAAATACAGGTGGTGATGAGAAAGTCACATGATGAACCAAAGCCCATCACAAGCAGCTTTTACATAATAGCATATATAGAAGGTGCACAGTGTCATTCACACAAACACTAAACACCATCATGGTAACACACATGAAACTGAAATAATGCAATAAACATTCATTTAACAACATTAGGTGTAACACGCAACCCTAATATGCAAAACTGATAAGAAAAAACTAATAAGAATCAGTTATTTAACAAAAAAACATCAAATTTGAAATGTAACGCAGGGAATTCTGGGAATGTCAATTTACGCTATTACTGTAAATTTACATTATTCACTGTAAATTATACTGTCTTTTTCACTTCCAAAAACGGTATACTACCGTAAAATTACATGTAATGTCCAATACCGTTTTTCACCGTATATAGTAGGGGAATTTACCATTAACCATTTAACAGGTTTTTACTGTAGCATTTTTACAGTCTTTTACCATTAAATTCATGGTCATTTTTTACAGTGTATGCATTATTTTGCAGTCAGTCTCTGACAAAGCTCATTTCTGATGTGTCCACTGGTTCACATAGACTTCTATTTAAAGAAATCCATAAGAATTATTATGATTCACACTATGTCGAAACTATGGTTGCTACAGAAAAGATTGTATTAGCCTACCACATAATGGCATCAGGACAGAAAAAGTCGCAAATCATCAAAAGTTACACAGACATAGACATAAAATAATATTTGTTCATAATATACCATTTAAACGTAGGTCAATAAGATTTTGTTTAGAGAGAGAGAGATAGATAGATAGATAGATAGATACTTTCTTTTATTAAAATACTTTTAATAAATACTATTATTCTGCATTATGCAGAATACATTAAAGCAACCAAAGGTGGTTTTTAAAATTCTGTTCTTCTGAACATTATAGCTAAAAAAAAAAAAATCATACAATTGGAGTAATGGCTGCTGAAAATTAAGCTTTTAAAATATAAAATATAAAAAATATTTTATATTGTAATAATAAATCACAATATTACTGTTTTACTGCATTTTTTTATCAAATAAAGCCTTGGCGAGCCTTGATGATCATAAGAGACTCCAAAAAATTGTACAGACCCCAAACGGTAAAGTGTGTGATTCAGCACAGGTATTTTAAGTAGAGTGCAAATGTTATATGTCACAACTACTGTGCTTATCAAGGGCAGGATATAAACAGTTTTGAGGTTGACAAGTTTGTAATGCAAATAAATAATTTCTGATGCCTCAAAAACAATCAATCAACAAACAACCCCCCCCAGGGTACAGACAGACCTTGTTAATTATAAAATAAAATAAAATAAAATAAAATAAATATATAGAGTTTTGCTGTGTACAGCTACATGAAATAGGGTTACATGATTAAACATGTTGGTTATTTATTATAACCAAACCTACACAGGCTATTTCTAAAATTGAAAGTATAGTCTAAAAATATATATATTAAATAGTCAGAATTTTGCAGATTGATTTTTAATGCCATCTACTGGACTCCTAAGGTTCTTGCACATTTTAGAAATAAGAAAGTTCACTACAGCTGAGGAAATAAACCATTTTAGTCTGGTTCTTCTGTCTGGAATACTCAGCCCCTGAACCATGTAATCACTACGTGGAGATGACCACACTAATTGCCATAATTATTGTTTTGAAGAGAATGGTTAAATCTTGTTTTTTCATTCTCAGCCAGACAATAATTTGTCTCCTTACCTCACAGAACAAACAGCTCTTCATTTGGCCTGCGTATTAGTCTGTGAGTCTGTGAGAAAGCTCAGTTCTGATCTAAAGCACTGGTGCATGTGCTCTATATCTGTTAAGCATTAAATGTTTTTAATGCATACGTCTTCAACCCTGCTCCTGGGGACCCACTGTCCTGCAGAGTTCAGCTCCAACCCTAATCAAACACACCTGAACCAGCTAATCAAGGTCTTCAGGATCACTTGAAAAGTCAGAGGCCAGGTGTGCTGAAGCAGGTTGGAAATAATCTTTGCAGGACAGTGGGTCCCCAGGAGCAGGGCTGAAGACCTATGTTTTAACGACTTAATAATAATGATAATTAATCAAAACACAAATACTGTGCATATACAGACATACTCAAACCCAGACAATAAATTGATGGAAACAATTAGCAGCTCAGTTGACCATAATGATACATGTCTATATATGATGGGGTATAGACAAATTGAGGCACATGACACACCGTATGTGTCACAGCTACAGCAACCTGATATTATAAGAGGACATGCAGCAGTTTAAAAGCAAAGGGGAAAAGAAGCTAATAGTTTGCACTTCTGCTCTGCCTTGAATGTACTTATTTTTCTTTAATATTCTGCATTTATTGTCTGTTATTGATGTATTGCATTTATTGATTATTATTAGTATATATAGACAGCACCAGTAAGGAGTCTTTCAAAAATGTATCTAAATATTTTATTTCTAAGGACTGTGTCGCAATGATTTTAGACTTTAGTATATGTTCATTTTCATTGATTTTTCTTTTTTTATCCACAGATAACCAAGATGAAGTTTCAGGCCATCTTTTCCATGGCTGGTCTTCTCAGCATTTGCACTTGTGCTCCTGTAAGTGTCCAATGATAAATGCATGTCTTCATCTGGAATCGATAGTAACAAATCTGTTTGTGTTTCTCAGATCTACCAGCCACAAATTGGAATAATGGCAAGTAACAGTAATGAGGTATGTTTCTTGTGCATTTTGTCATGAATTTTATTCTAAATATTATATATTAAATTATACCATTTAAAAGTTTAGGGTCAATAAGATGTTTTAAAAGTTTCTTTTGCTCACCAAGACTGCATTTATTTGATCAAAAACAAAGTAAAAGCAGTAATACTGCAAAATATTATTACAAATTAAAATAATGCTTTTCTATTTTAATACTTCAATATATAATTTAAGGCTGTGGCAAAGCTGAATTTTCAGCATCATTACTCCAGTCTTCAGTGTCACACGATCCTTCAGAAATCATTCTATTATGCTGATTTGCTGACTTTTTTGGGATTAATTGATTAATAGAAAGTTTAAAAGAAATATTTTGATTAATTGTAAATGTCTTTACTGTCAAAAAATATGGTGTATAAATACATATATTAAATTACTAATCCCAAACTTTTGAATGGTAGTGTACATTTTTGTTTTCTGTTATGCTCATGTCTCTTTTTCCTTCTTTGTAGGTTTTGCGTCTCAATGGACTCACTCTGGCAGGTGTGGGTTTGGGTCCAGCACAGGTAATTCAGCATCCAGTCATGTAAAAAAAACTAATATGAAGATAGCTTGAACATTTGAGGGTAAAATCTGCCATAACGTAATTGCCTTGTATATGACAGAGATATATAATTTCTTAACCTGAAACAAGGAATTAACTGTTATCTTAATATGGTGTTCTGTTGGTATGGTATGATGCTCATAAAGGGCTCATTTAAATCTTTGCTTTCTTTCTCCTTAGGGAACTGCATTTTTCCCTCCCTTCCTAATTCGGCAGCAGCCCCCACAGGTGCTAAACTTCAACCCTGCGATGCAGGGACCCTTCCTGCCCCCTCAAATAAACCAGCTGAACCCAGCACAGTTGCCCCCATTGCTGCAGGAGCAGCCTATACCTGGCATTGGTCCCAACAATGGCTTACCAACACAGAACCTTCCCCCGGTACAGACAGACAGGGAACATCGTGCACTCATGGATTTTTTGCTCCTTTTTTTTGTTCCACAAGTTTTTTTAAATTATTCTCACAAATTTTGTCTGGAGAGTAAAAAAAGTCATGTTTGTTTTTAGGGATTTCCATTCTTCCTGACTAATCTATATCCTCTGAGGAACACTCCTGTAAGGCTGATACCCAACCAGAACACTGGCCCAAGTATTCAAGGCTGGGACACAATGCAACCAATGCAGCCAGTGCAACCAATGCAACCAATGCAACCAATGCAGCCAGTGCAACCAATGCAACCAATGCAACCAATGCAGCCAGTGCAACCAATGCAACCAATGCAACCAATACAACCAATCCAGGTATTGTAAAACCATTTTTCCTCACATTTTCTTCTCCTTTCAATTGATTGACTAGGCAAAAATGTGATTTTTACAAAGAAAAATGATTAAATGAAAAGTGTATTTATTACCTCCAAGAAAGAAACAATGAAAATGCATTTTTGTTTGAAACATCTCAAAAATATTAAATATATTTAATATACTGAATACATAATTATTTTAATAAATAGTTAATAAATATTTAATATTAAATTATTACATTTAATTACATGAATCACATTACTCTGATGTAGTCTTAAGGGACTTGTATTTGTGTTTTCTTAGACATTTTACAGAGAATGTTTCCCATTTTTCAGAACAGGGGAAAGTCAGACCCGAAGGTAACGTCTGCTCCTGATTACCGTGGTGATCGGCCCGGTCCGGGAACTGGAGAGGTGTTTTCAGAAGCAATCTTTTGTTAACATGTTGTTAATAACCAAACCTGACAAAATATTGCTGGACAGAATAATTACTGTAGAATTTGTAGACAGTTTGTTAACCAGCTCTGTCTCTGACAGGGGCATCCTGGATTCCCATTGTTTGAGCCATAGGCTCAGAAGATTTCATTATTAAAAAGGTATTAAAATTGGTATATTATAATAGGATATCATTCCAGTTAATTTATCAGTATGTAAATTTGTCGTTGGCTTTCCAGATATCCCACCATGGAGACCCCTCAAAGGAGACATTTTTGTTCAACTTGGACATATCCATATGTTACCAAATAAATAAAAGATGATCGATTTATATTGTCTATAGTTATTATTATTATTTTTTTATGTTGAAAATTGTCTTTTGTACTTCTACTGAAACTTGATTAGGAGCAGTGCTTTCTTGCATTAACAATTAAGAATAAATCACCCAACTTCAGTGACAAAATGATCAAAGTCAGAGTGTTGATGCTAATAGTTTTAATGAGCAGATTCTCAAGAGTAATGATTAAAGCAGAAAATTCAGCAATCTGTGGTTGAGTGAACAACTATAAAGAGGCATTAATTAGCAATAAAATAAAAAACTACATTATACATTGAAATTCTATGCTGAGTTATATAATAGCTGGATGTTCATCTGTGGAAAAAGAAGAAGAGGTTATTTAAAGGCAAAGGTTTTTAATCAAACTGATTTTATTTATTGTATGTACTGCAATCTGTCCTACCAATGTGGTTTTTGTATATGGTTCTTTCCTAGTTTGTCCCACGATCACTTTCAGACTCTGCCTGGAGAATCAGAGTCAAAAGCTATGTTGAAAGAATTAATGAACGAACAAACAAACAAACAACAAACAAATAAATAAATAAATAAAAATAAGAGAATCTAAAATATATATTCAAATAATTCAAAACCAGCTGTCATTCTTAACTTGAGAACCAAAATACTGACCTTTATGAATGCAGGGAGCTGCAAAGACAACCAGGACATTCAAAAGACCAAGAAAAAAAAATACATTGAAACAAGAAAGAGAATACTGTTAGGTGAAAAATGATTCTAGGTACTGGCAGATATCTATAATGTAACTGATGTGATATTAGTACATAGTCCTGATTACTTACAAGCTGTGTAATGCCATATTCAAATGAGATTCTTTGCTGTTGGGAACAAATATAGAACAGATGGTTTTTATTTGATTGAATAAAAAAAAAGAAAAGAAATAGTGACCAGATATGCAAGGTCATTCAAAGACTACAGATGAAGGTGACATGACTTACCGTTGCAGTTGGATTGTATATGAGCTTCACATAAGGCTGTTAGATATAGAAAGTATATTTACAGAGTTTGATTTGGTAAACTGAATTTAAAGTTCTTTTAATGTTGTAATCTTTCTGTTTATTTGATATTTTATTAAGCATGTTGAATGTTCATTATAACGCCTGTTACCTGAGGGCCATAGAGGGAGAAACCCTGACCGTACTAAAAGTGATAAAAAATATTAATTTAAGTACACTACAAAGAAATCTTATGGAACTTATTTCACAATAATAAAACAAGTTTTATAATAAAAACAACTTTACCCCCAGTTCCTGAGGTCTATTCACTCCACCCTGTAAATAAGTCACAAATGGTATATATTTTTTCAACATGAAACATTACCACATCTAAAAGATCTAAGACTTTATTACCATTTTTGGTGACTGCATCTGTCCTTTGCCCTGGATGGAAAGAAGGTTAAAACTTTATTGCTTTTTGTCTATTTAAATGATAACTCTTAATATCTGTTCAATGCGTCAAATTAAACAAAGTATGAAATAAAATAGACATAATGTAAACTATTGCAAATGGAAAATGAATGGCAAAGTATTATCTTTACTTGGACTGTTTCATTCACTTACTTTTGGTAAGAGGAAGACATTCTCTCCCTGGAAACAAGGCACACATTTATTCTGATTTTATCTTCTGTTTTAATTGTATTTTCTTGAAATACAGTATGTTAGGTTAATTAATGTCAGTTTCCCCAATTTAGTGGCATTACCTCCTTTAGATGGAAAGCACTAACATTCTGTTAAAGGGAGAACATATTTATGTTTATTTATTTTTGCTTTTTGATATATTTACTCATCTCAAAATATTAAAGATTACTTTTATTTCTGGGTACAAAACAACAGCACCATAAGTTTCGCTCACCTGCAAAGTGACATTGCAGGCTATGTTGATCCAAGTGAATACAAATATTAAACACAGATTAGAAACTTCAAATGCATTCAGTTCATGACATTTGCCTCCGGTTTCACAGACAAGGCTTAAGCCTAGTCCCAGACTAAAATGCATGTCTGGTCTGATGTAACTGAGAGAAACTTGCACTGACATATAGCCCCCCAGTCATCAGCACCACCATCCGCGGAGATGGTCCACCGTAGAGCAGGAGTCCTTTTGGAGCCGAACAATGACCTTAAAATACCCTTGAGATTTTAAGTAATGCTTTCAATAAACATAATGAATCTCCCATATTTAGCATGTTATTCGGTTGTTATTTAGAAATAATAAAAACAACTTTTCCTTTTTTTAAACATTTATTTACTTATACATTTATCCTCAGTTGGTAAACCCTGCATTAGAGAAATACGTTTTCTATACACTGCTACTGAATACACTTATGACCTACATATTTCTGATCATTGCAGTCAACCAATTTTTTTTTTTTTTTGGAAAGATATCCATGTTTTAATTGTATTTTCTTGAAATACAGTATGTTAGGTTAATTAATGTCAGTTTCCCCAATTTAGTGGCATTACCTCCTTTAGATGGAAAGCACTAACATTCTGTTAAAGGGAGAACATATTTATGTTTATTTATTTTTGCTTTTTGATATATTTACTCATCTCAAAATATTAAAGATTACTTTTATTTCTGGGTACAAAACAACAGCACCATAAGTTTCGCTCACCTGCAAAGTGACATTGCAGGCTATGTTGATCCAAGTGAATACAAATATTAAACACAGATTAGAAACTTCAAATGCATTCAGTTCATGACATTTGCCTCCGGTTTCACAGACAAGGCTTAAGCCTAGTCCCAGACTAAAATGCATGTCTGGTCTGATGTAACTGAGAGAAACTTGCACTGACATATCTTAAAATATGTCTCATGTTTTGTCTCAAGATGCTCCTAATTGAACTATGGCCTCATCCTGGCTTAACCTAAGCCCTGTCTGTGAAACCAGGCCATAATGTCTTTGGTTGAATTATCAACATCTTACCTTGAAGATTGGTATGAACTGTCTGTTTTCCTAGAACATGAATCAAAATTAACTTATAAATCTATACACAATCAATAACAACTTAATATAAAACAGTGTTTATTCCATGAATGAATTTGTGCAAAGTGCATGTTAATATTAGCAATATGAGCTTACCATCATGTTGGGACTAAGGGGTTTTCCAAAGAGTGGATTCATTTGATTCTCTATACCTCCATCTACTAGAGCTTGGGTTGGGTGTGTTGGCATCCTATCCAGCTGAAGGCATTTAACAAAATTAATAATTAATTTTCATATTTCAGCAAATATTCTGTTTTTCCACGTTAATAATAATGTCATTCTGTTTATCCCAGGATGAGGGCAATAGCACATTGTTTTCATGTCTTAAAGACTCTAGAAACTAATGGAACTCCAGGAATTTAAGTCTTTAGGCATTAAATCTGCAGTCTAACTTACTTTGTGAGATGGTCTACCAGCTCTGCCATTCTTCTGTGGTTTTCCGGCTCCTCCCCATCTATGCCATTGTCCACTCTTCTGTGTACCTTGGTTCAAATGAAACACTTGTCTAGTCAACTCAGACTCATCACCCTACAGCAGAAGATAAAACTAATGTTTATTGTACTGCATAGTGATTGCAAACATTGCAAAAAGTGTTACCCACTCTGTCTTCTCCATTTTGACCAGGGAACACTGGATCTTGTCCAAATGGAGAGCCATTATATGGATCTTGTGCATGCTGCTCAGGTCCATCTGGATACAATGGGCCCACTGGATCTGGCTGTAGTGAGTGTCAGTTGAAATATTTTGGACTAAAACTACCTTAAATAATTTTAGAGTTATACATAAAGTGAATGTAAAAAAAAAAAAACATACAAAAACTGGCTGCCCAAAATTCTTCTCCCATCTGGGTCTGATTGGAGTTCTGCCGCCTGGCTGAGGTTCGTTTACTCCTCCTTCTACTGGACCTGAGAAATATTTCTCTCCATTCACTGGGCTAACATGATCCCAGCGGTCTCTGTCATTGGGCTAATAAAAAAGAATCATCAATGCATTAAAAATGTATAAAACCCGCCTTGACAATACATGTAAAACAGTGTGAAGCTCCACCATGATTCCAATATACACTGATATACTGTATACCCAAAATATCTGTCAGAATGCTGCTACTCACTTGAGCCGCCACTGCAACACATGATAATGCCACTAGAAACCACATCTTCTTTAAAATAATATGTACAATTTTCAGCGATAAATTTAAGTTTGCTTTCTCAAAGTTTGTCCCTGTTTCCAGCCGTGTCACACTGCTCTTGCTTCTCTCTTTATAAAAGGTAGTTGTTGAGCAATTGTCACTGTTGTTGTGACTCTTTTGTTTTGACCAAGGACTAATCAATTGTCAGAGAAATTGTTATTTACAACTAAAAATACTAATACAAAGCTGATGTCATTCAGGGTGGTTACAACATAACAATATGTTGTAGTTCATTCAAGCATATTATTTCACAACTTTTACAAAATTCTTGCTTCAAAGAGCTGTATGTTGACTTTCTTATGATTCTTTCTGTATTGCAATATCAGTCAAACCGATTAAAGAAAACCACAGAGGAATATCGTGTAGGAGGGATTGTACTGATTGCTAAACTAATTTGTTGCCTCAAGCTCACCTAATGTTTTAGGATTATCCTAGTGAATTTAGCAACAGCAGGCAGCAATTTAGGCATCAACATAACAGAGAGGTGTGGTATATATTGCTGTATTTAAATCCTCAGGCTGTTCAAATTATTATTCTATTTCTAGGCATCAGAGCAATAAATATTCTTCCTAAGAATATTATTTATTTTCCTTTGGAGAATCATGAAGACAGTAATTTTATTTGCATGTTTTCTTGGTCTGTCTTTGGCATTCCAGGTATGTTTCAAAAGCTATTCTTTTGCATTTTACTCAGTTGCATATAAATAATGTGACAATGATTATTTTTTTATTGTAATTAGGCTGAAGTTCACCAGCGTGCGGTTCGCTCATTATCCAGCTCGGATTCTGATGAGGTAAGTCAAAGAATGTAATCCAGAGTTAAAATGTAAAATTCAATATAATGTATCTGTCATAATGTCTCTTATCAGATTGGAGCTTTTTTTCTGAATCTGCATAAGCCTTTCCAGGTTCTCAACTCAGACCAGCTCTTTCAGCTGCTGATGGCCTTTTACTCTAGAACTGTCCTAACTCCAGCCCTCGCCCTAGTGCCAGTGCCGCCCGCTGCCCCATCCACCACCCCAACCCCGGTGCCAACCCTCGCACCCATCACAGCACGCTAAGGCCTGCTCCTTTGTTGAGAAAAATTACACTTTTCAGTTTACATACGGCTGTCTAAATAATGATTAGTAGTGCTCTAATAGCCAGTGATGTTAGTCTACATTTGAAACAGAAAAAAAAAAAAAAGATTAGAAATACAAAAGCAAATCAGCTCTCTCTGGACACCCTGGAACATTAGAATTATTGCTACACAAGTACAGTTATATGTGAGTTAAATAAATTGTCCATAGATCCATTTGTTGTTGTTCTCAGTGTATTTCGGCAGTTTGTTACCATTAAAACAATTTGGCTTTTATCAGTTTTACTGTGTGTGATTCAGTATTTTGGATGTACGAAGTTTTAATTTATGAATACAATACATTTCACATGCCAGACTTTATAGCACCCATGGAAATAATGCAATACAAATCTTAAAAAGGGAATAGTACAATAAATGTGTATTTATAGAAATAAAGTAACAAATAATTAACAAACAAATATGTAACCTAATAAATAAGAATTAAGGATTTATATAAGAAATAAGAATAAAGAGAGGAGTAAAGAAGAAGCCAAATCAAATGAGTGAAAAAATATGAGTGATGGTGTCTAACAAATACAAACCTTTTTAGGTTTGGTTTAAAAGGTTAGCAAACTTAGATAACCAAAGATGTTCTGGCATTCTGACACCATATTATTTCATTTATTATGATTTACTTGATTGATAATGACTGAAATAATCTGGCAACAACTGGAAAATTATTATTTGTTGTTGTTATTGATGACAAAAGCTGAAGAGATTTTGAATTGTGGCTCATTATACGACACACACTGTATTGGCAAAGCTCATGTTGGAATGTGCTGAAATCAACATTTGAAGACATCTGCCAGTAGTTAATACAACTTAACACAAATAAATCATTAATTCTGTATTTTCTATTTTTTTTAATGCTATGATTGCTATACTCACTACCCCTAAATCCACCATAACTCAACACACAACACTATTTAAAATATATAATAAACCTAAGAAGAAAAAAAAAAAATGTATCTGTTAGACTAGAGAAACATCACATTACATAAAATCCCCTCTTTACTAGGTTGCTTATCAACACAGATATTTTTGTTTTTTTAAGAGCTGGTATCAACAACATAATCCTTCATGCTAAAGATATTTTCCCCATATTTCATCTAAGTTCACACAGGCTCTTTTGTTTTTTAAATAACATAATCATGCTTATATTTGTCACAATCATGGCAAGTCAACTCCATTAATGTAAAGATCTTTTCTCCTGATTTTTTTAAGTATTCCAATTCCTTTTGGCATTCTATATATTTTTGATGATATCTAGAATGACACAGATATAAGCAAAGTTATAATTTATTATCAAAGAATCCCAGTCACATCCAGCCCTAAGGTGTGCCTTAATCTTTTGTTTTGTTTATGTGTTGCATAAACTCAGTATGTTTACAATTAATATACCATAAGAGAGGCAACCACGTGACTAATTTCCCCATTTCCCAATTGTTGAGTAAAGTCCACCTTGCTAAATACTAAGCGTTACATTTTTTTTTCAAACATGTCACTGTGTTACTTCTGCTGATTGGCCAGTTGCATGTCAATAATGTATATATAAAGCATTTATCACTGCTGTATTGATGTCACACAGACAAGTCTCTCATATATTTGGCATAAAGGTAAGAAGCAAAAGTAGACTAAATTAAGAGCATTTACATTTATATTTGGTCATTTAGAAGACATTTGTCTCATTGGAGACTTACACACTTTCTGTATTAGATCAGAGCTGCTCTTCCTGAGAACCATGAAATCTTTCCTGATCGTTGCTTGTGTCTTTGGACTCTGCTGTGCCGTGCTAGTGAGTTTCATTCCCTTTATATTGCAAATGCATGTGATGTTTTACTCATTTTTACCACCACACTGTTCTGTAATGTAATCTATAACAATGGAAATGAAGTGATGATGGTGATGAAGATGCAAAATGTATTTTCCTTTGTAGGCAGAGGATGGAGAACTTCGAGAGAAGCGCTCATCAAGCCGTTCCTCAGAGGCAAATTCTCTTTGATTTTTGCCATTGCATAAAATCCTTGAATCAATGAATTTATCATGTTTTAGGCTACATTCTGAACATGTCATACATGTTTGTCTTCATTTTGAAATCTGTTTTATATAGACTCTTTTCAATAGAAATCTTATATGCTCTTCTACTGATATTTCTACAGAGACAACCTGGAGGCTTCTTCAACCCATACCCATTTCAGCGTCCCTATCCCTATCCGTACTTTCCCCCATACCAGCCTCAGCTTCTGCCTCAGCCTCTGCCTCCAAACAACAATGCTCTCCTCAGCCTCTTGCCATTCATCTTAGCACAGCTGGCATCCACTACCCCTGCTCCTGCACCGGCCCCTGCCCCAGCTCCTGCTCCTGCTCCTGCCCCTGGTGGGCGATAAGACACCAGTTAAAACTGAGCATGTGTCTGATTGACTTGATACTCTTGTTGTATCTTAAAACAAATAAACTTAGTATCATTGAATCATACATTTGTGTTTGTGTGATTCTTTCTCTTTTAAATGTATAGGAAAATGTACAGTTTATCAGATTTTTTAGTGTATTATAATAGTGAGTGTTATACAAAAAGTATACAAAAGTTTAAAATTATATAACAGGTGCTAGTCTTCTAATCTGATTTGAGCCACGTTCCAAGTACCAGGAACTCTCTGGGTCTCTGACAGACTGTCAGTATTTCAGGGACTCTTTCTGCAGTTGATAGCGACAACTTATTGACTTTTGTTCAGGAACGAAACAAGTTATTAGTGAATCATTGAATCATTTACAAAACAGATTCGTTCAAAAGCACTGAATCATTCAGTAACAAAATGCCACTGCTATGTGTAACAACGGGTCTTCTGTGGCTCTGTTTAGAGCTATTTTCATTGATGGAGCAAAAACAGACAATGTGACGGGCAGTACTGTGTCTAAAATGTAATTCCTGTTTATTGAACTGTTATATAAGGAATGCTTGTCACTCTAGTAACTTCTCAGAAATGGTTGCTTGTTCAGAAACATTCTTGAATTCTAATGGAGGCTTGGACATTTCTTGAACTTACTGTTGTTTAAAAGCATTGATGTAGCCTAAACATTTAGAAATTTTAAAGTGTAGGTCTATCACACTCGCGAGAGTGAGTTAACATGGATCAGCTTAGGTTGTTTTTGAGAAGTCATTCGAGGTGACAAGGCAGAATGTTTCTTTTTTTAATCATTAAAATATGCACTTTTTTCTGAATGAAAAAGTACATACTTATGCAGAGGTGCATGCGAGTTTTGGGACATTTTGAGAATTGGTACATATTAGGCCTACTATCACATCATAAATTGCTTTTTGAAATCCACAGACTGCTTTTTCGCTTTTCCACTTAAACCAAACTTGTTAACATAAACTCCTCATATATTTCATGTATGCAATTCCTCCAACCATATTGGAGAGAGAAGTATGTCTATCTGCCTGTCTTTCTTGGAGAATTAGTTAATGGCCAAACATATGTGATTTCCTGTTGTGCTGTTTGTATCTTTATATCTTTAGAAAGATAACATAAATAACTTACATGAAAAAATAAATGTGTCCATGTTTGTAGTTCTGAAGTGAAATATCAGAAATATTCCTCCACAGTGCAAGGGACACAATAAACACTCATAAAGACAGTTGTTTCGTTCATGAGTGAATCAACTTTTTTGAAAGAATAATTTGAATGAATGATTCAGTGACTCTTCTACTTGATTCAGTGACTCCCGAAGTAACAATTTAACGTAACTGAAAATGTTTTTGGCACTTTTGGTTGGTCTCATGTATTATAACAGTCATAACAAGCACACTTTATGTGCATTTACCTTTTAATTAGAAAGCATAACATAATGTATGATTAAATGATGCAAAAATATTTTTTTTAAGAGACCAAGAACAAGAGTATCAAGTCAATCAGGCGCATGCTCCACTTTAGCTGGTGTCTTATCTCCCACCAGGAGCAGGAGATGAATGGCAAGAGGTTGAATTGGGCATTGGTGTTTGGAGGCTGATTCAATCTGTTTTAAAACAATACAGCTCCAATCTGATCATTAAGAGAAATAACAACAGACACTGTCATAAAAGCAATTAAAACAACATATTGATAAGTGAAAAGATCTTTGCCAAATAGTGATAGATAGCAGTAGCCTCTTTCAGCAGGATAATGCACCCTGCCACACTGCAGGTATGAATTTTGCCAATGCAAAATTCATAAATTCATAAGTATGAATTTCGCCAGTGCATTTATTCAAAAACCTTTACATATGACACAATTTTCCATTTAATTATTTAGTAAACTTTGTTAACTTGTTACAGTTTGGCAACTTGGCGTTTAGCGTCCCTGTATTAGGGCACCTAGTAAAATTAATTTACCACCCTCTCTTTCAGTTCTCTTCTTCTTGGCTTTCGGTACAGAGAGATAGACTTTACTTGTCTTGCAGTAAAACTACGATTATCAGAGATTAGCTAATCCTCTGTAGCAATGTGTCCAGGAAGTTTTTAAGATGTTCCTAAGATGTCACAATTGCACAAACTGCAGTAAACTTTTGGGGATTTGGGGGATTTTAAGGATTACAACTTGACTAAATATTGTAATGTCCTTAAGGTTTGTGTGCACAATGAGTAAAAAAGTAACATGCCAAAACTCTTTGATGAGTCCATTCGAGTGCATTTGCTGGACTGGGATAAATCTTAGTGTATTCACATTTATTTCAGAACATCAAGAAGACTCAATGAATTGCAGGACTGTAAGTATGAATACATTTAAATATACTTCACTGTTTTTGTTACTTCAAGTTGATGTTTTCTGATTTCCTCATTGACATCACTGAAGTATTGGGAAGACTGAGGCAAGCTGTGACACTTTTTACTCCAGTGAATGTTTAACTGATACTATATATATATAGTAGTCAACATTTGAAGTGGATCAAACCTTTCATCAAAGTTGTCCTAAAACCTAAAACCAAAATTAGTTCTTGTCTTAGGACAACCATGTGAGGCCTGGACCTCTGTTCCCATTTCTGTGGTCCCTGCTACTGCTTCATGCAATAAACATAATGAATCTCCCATATTTAGCATGTTATTCGGTTGTTATTTAGAAATAATAAAAACAACTTTTCCTTTTTTTAAACATTTATTTACTTATACATTTATCCTCAGTTGGTAAACCCTTCATTAGAGAAATACGTTTTCTATACACTGCTCCTGAATACACTTATGACCTACATATTTATAATCATTGCAGTCAACCAATTATTTTTTATTTTTTTTTTGGAAAAATATCCAACAACTAGCTGCCCTAGCTATGTGACCAAATGCCAATATAAAGCAGGCACTGACACCCAAAATTATGAAGTGAAAATTATTTCTGAATGAACGTTCAATGATTGCATGCAATTCTGAGGCACTATGCACTAGGTGTGGTGCAAGTGTCAACAGACCAAGAGGTGGGTATGTAATTTTGAGATTTTGAGATTGTTTTGGGTGGGACAGTATGACTCCTGAGTCACTATACACCTATTAAGCACAGTCTATCTTAGGAGGAAATGTCTTCAGATGTGTCTTAATCAGTAACAGCATAAAAAATCCGTACAGACTACAGTCTTCACAATGGAACACAAAAATTAGAACAGTTAATTTTTTTTTAACGATAGAGTCTTGTTGTTTGCATATCCAGTCATGTTTGAGGAATTCCTGGATGTTTCGTTAAAACTGTTGTCTGTGTCTGCATTCCTATTTGGTCTGAACCCAACTTAATAATAACAGTTATCTCACCACCATGTGAAATTAGTATAGTTCTAACTGTGGGAATGGCAGAATCATACTGTCATTATAACTGAACCAAAGTGACTTTTCAGAAGCTGTGGTTTTGCTTTAATCAACACTGGAAAGACAAAATCAGTGAGAAGCAACCTCAGATGAGACAAACAATTATTGTGTGGGTGAAAGCAATGTTGTGATTTATTGAAATAACCAGATTTCTTCATTTCATGATGCTTACACACTATCCCATTTCTACTGTAAAATGTGCACAATGTGAGAACAAATTAACTTATGACATTCGCTTACAGACTAAACATACCTAGTTTTTATGATCATATTCATCTTTTATTCATTGACTTTTAGTATAAAGCTCAATCAATATATCAAATCACTCAAATCACTATCTTAATTTAATTGTACAATCTAAAGAACACTTATCATCTGAGGTTTTATATTGTCTAAGGTCTGAGCCTATTTCCCATGTTTTCTGGTTGCTTGAGGAATGGACACTTACACCACTTACAATATTGTAATCAAAGGATTTTAAAGTGAGTATTTGGCTTTTTTATTGTCATGCAATATTAGCTATTAATTTCATATTTTTCATGTTGTTTGGTACACATGTATTTACAATGTGTGTGTATTTAGGTATGACACAAATGACGATCTAGCATTGCTCGCATGCTTTCTAGCTGGAACATCTGGAGTTCTGGTGAGTCATTGATGTTCTTAATTAAGTTAAGAAATTAACTTAATTTCTTTAGAGATATTTCAGGGTTACATTATAGAAATCATACTTAATTCATGGTAATTCATGCTAATTAATTAATGTTTGTTACTTCTCTGTGTGAACTCACTACTGTGTTAATAATCTGAGGTGCAGCAAATAGTGATATTTCATCATTTATAACACTAAATGCATCATTTAAAAGTCACCTTTCACTGATTATGTAACTTAGATATTATTATTTTTTAATCAACTCTCAATAATCAACCTTTTCATAGAGCTCTCCAAATGCTGATTTGATGGATTTGCTCCCAGTGGGAGATATGCCAGCGCAGGGAACCCCAGTGATGCAGTCCTCACTGTCTTGATCTGAGGTATTGGTACAAGCCCAACATGTGCCACAGCAGTTTCAGCCTGAATCTCCCAGAATGCTCTCTGGTCCTCAGCCACATCTGCCCACTCTGACCAATCTATGGGCCTCTCAAACCAACCCGAATATTGGTCTCAGTCAACTTCCTGCACATTTTCAGTGCTTACCCAATCCTCATTCCCAGCAACAGCAGGTAAGAAACTTTTGTGAATTTACTTGGTCTAATCTCGATAAGACAGTCAATTTAAAATTATTTTTTCCCCTGTAGAATTTGATAAAAAACATACATATGTACATATTTAAAAGTGATTATCAAATATTGTTAACGTTTTTAGAACAAATAAAACATTTTGTTGTATTTTCCCTGTATTTTTCAGTTTTTTTATTATCCAATTCTTGGGTCACAATCAAGGAACCCATCAGTAAGAGTGTTTCCATCGTTCAGTGTACAATATCAGAAATATGTGTGATTTTGTTTGTATAGCCAGCAGAAATAACGCCACAGGAAGAGCTGACAGGCTGTCTGGGTTCAGCACGTTTATTCTGATTCGAGGTAAAAACCAAAACTTAATTAACTTTAGCTATGTAACCCTCAAGCAAGCCTTTATGTTTTAAACTGTTTGGTAAATTATCAAAAATATTTCGCTGGAGGAGATCTTCTTGTCTGTCTTCTGTGTGTCGGATCGGAAGTGTTTTGATTTATTGAGGAAACCCGCTGCACTTGATGTGTCCAAACAAAGAGAGTTGGCGTAATATATTGCCTCACGTATCGGTTAAATGTATGCATGCTAATAATATCCCTGTCAGCTCAGTTTGTCAGCTCAGCATATTCAACATTTAACAATCCCAAGAGGAGTCATTCAGTTCATTCAGTCTTTTCATTGAACATCATCTGGCCCAAAATGCACTTCTTTTTGCATCTTTCTTTCAAAGTCTTTTTGCACACTTGTCAGTCTCCTAAGTCATACACTATTTCTCACATGCCCCTTTCCATCATCAGTTCTCCTATGGAGTGCCTGTTTTCCAGCACACAACATCTCAACAATATCCTGCTAATGCAGTTCCAGCTTCACAGCCATTAATGATACAACACAAACAACACAAGCCTCTAAACCAGCCTAAGCAATATCAAGTATCAACATCAATATCAAGTGCCGTGTGATCACTTTCAACCTGCTGAAGACCTCTTAACCAACACTGGACCTTTGGATTCAGATCATGGGCCGTTCATTTCAGCAGTGATACTAATCTAGAATACAAAGAAGCTCTTGTTCCAGTGTCCCCACCACTGCTTTCTGATACTGTCAACACCAACACTGATATGTGCCCCTAAGACAAATCTTTACTGCAAGATTTACACAAATATGCATTTTATATCATGCTAATGCTTTATATATTGGGTTAAGGCAGCATAATGGAAGCTTTTAAATATTTTTCATAGCAGTTCTTATGTATTGTTTTAGTTTGTTTATTTGTTACTATTTCTTTATCTGTTATTGTACCCACAAGAGGTATGAACTAAAGTTTTGACTTTGTGTGGATTAGTCTATATGTTAAAAGTTTTCGTTTAAAATAATTTTTGTCTTTTGTACTGTGAACTATGTGTGTGGCCCTCAACATATACAGTATATCTGACTTGTAATTAAATACAAAGTTCATTGCAGCCTAAGGCTCCTTCTGTGTTGCATACAGTATAACAGTCATCAAGTGTCAGCAGTGTTAGTAGTACTGGAAATGTGCACACTTAACACCTAACACTTAACCCAGAGAAAAACAAGCTGAGTGAATAAAAAACAAAAGTTTTAAAATATAGAATTTCAGTGTAGAGCATTTCTGATTATTAAAGCCGTCAGAACAACAGAATCGCCTGTTTGTAGAGGATCAGGTAAACCATACTGTTAACTTACATTAAAAAATTGAATAGAAGTAATTTATTAAATTCTGTGACTCATTTTTCAAGGACCAGTTTAGTGATTCCTGATCAGTACAAATAATATATGGAGGCACATTGTAGGCTGAAGGTATCCAAAAATACAAATTATGACAAGATTAATGCAAATAAACCATTTTTTTTAAAAAGAGAGAGATCAAACTTTTAAAAAATACATGGAAAAATAAAATTAACAAAATAAATTTTTAATAGTCTTTTTCATAGACGACTATTAAATCTTTACGTGAAAGGCAACAAAGTCAAATTATTGACTTTCACTGGTGTTTCCCAAAGTAACATTACATTTTTGTGAAATGAAATGAAATTAAATTAAATGAAATACAGAATGTAACTCAAAGAGAGTGGGTATATATTTCTTTCCACACAATATTGCAAGAACCATTTACACTTACAATAAGTTAAAATATTGTGTAGGTACAGAGGTTTTTGTCTATTTTGGTATTTATTATATATAATATGATTTATGAATGCTCAGTCAGGCAGAAGGTTATATACAGCTTAGACAAGTGTGAACAGTGCTGTCAGAGATTATGATTTTATCACTAGTACCATAAATTTATTTTTTATTGCGTTTGATTTATTTGTATACTGTCACATACCTCTAATGTATTGTGCCAAACTTAATATAATTACATTCACAGCCCAAATTTTGCTTTGAGATAAGCAAAGATATATTCTTGCTTTGAACGCACATTTTTGTCCTCTATAAAGAAACTTGGCTGGTCACCAAAGCCAATCAGATGCTGATGTTACGGGCCTTTTGTTTTCAAATTGAATATAAGGGGTATATCTAGACAGCAGTATCACAAAATCCTCCTCAACAATCCTGATCACGCTCAACAGTCTTAAACAAAGGTAAGGTACTATTAATTCAACAAATGCTCATCAGCACATCAGTACCTTTGCTGTTTGGGGTTGAAGGTCTAGTTCTAGATCTAGTTTCCTGTTGTAGTTGGTTACATATTAGATGTATAAAATGTATATTTCACATTTAATTTCAGACGTTATCATTCAACATGAGAGCCCTCATTTTGCTGGCATTAGTCATTGGAGTGGCCTACTGCGCTCCGGTACATCATCTACAGTATTTGACTATCAGCTATGACAAGATAATATGTGATTCTAACATTACGTGATACTAGCTTTGACTCTCCTGTTCTTTGACCCACAGCAATTGATGTATTATGAGCTAAAGTACAAACCTGTCCTCGCTCCACAGGTTAGTTTGGTCCAAACATGAAATAAATACATATTTATTATTTAAAGTAACAGCCTCAATAAAATGATTCATAGCATATGGGAATATATAGTTAATGTATAGTAATATATATGTCATATATGATAATACTGCAGTTTGTATTGTATAAGAAGTGTGTATGATGATCTACAGGCTCTTCCTGCGGCCGCTGCTGCAGCTAGACCTTCTGAAGTCGAAATTGTAAGTGTGGACTATGTGAAATAGATTAATTTGACCATCACTCAATAATACATATAATAAATATTATATTATAATATTTTAGAAGCATGTTTTTATATAAATGCAAAATGTTTCATTGAAAATTTATTTATATATATAGTTCAGTCATGAAACTCTAGATGGCGCATTCTGACGGGGTGTTAACGTAACTGATGATATTCAGAGAGTTAAACGACTTGGCACAAGCTGATTGGTTCATGTTGCATATGCAGCCAATGAGCTTACTGCCTTGCATTTATATGGCTGGCTAGCATTCACTTGAGATTCCTGCAGCATGCTTTCAGAGTTCTCTGAAACCCTCCACCTTCCCCAGCTCCACCTGTATAGATCTGCTACGGGGTTATTTTATATGCTATTTGTGCAGCAGCAGTATGTCTTAAATACTCACAGCACTGTATCACCGTATGCATTGGCAATAACAAGTTCCTGTACTTGCTTGCAGCAGCAGCAATAATCTACAACTACAGCAATAACCAACAGCAGCAGCAATTCAGCAGCAGCATAGCAGATCTGTTCCGCCAAGACCAAATACATTAACATTGTCATATTCATCACCGTGCTAAAATGTTCCGAGAGTTGTCATGATTGAACTCTGGTTAAAATACTCACTGTTTCAATAGTATAGCCACAAGATGTAAATGATATGTGTTAACATTCTTTTAGTGTGAATTTTACAACATTGCTGTCGTGACAATGCAATGCCAGAAACACGAAATAACTGTAAAAACAATGTAAACAGTTTTACAGCTCAAATATATTGTATAGCTCAAATATCCATTTTAGTACCTCACTGTAACCTCAATTTTTGCTTTTTTTAAATTAAACAAGGACACGTCAAAGTAATTTTTTGTGATATCCTGTTAAATTTACAGTCTATATTATATTATATTATATTATTATTATATTATATATATTATATATTTTCAGCTTTTGGCAGCTCAGCAGGCTGTAGCTGGAGTTCCTGTGAGTTTCAATTTGTTTTTATTTCCTTTTACAGAATATTCATTATTGCCTGCTAGTTTAGCATGCAGTCAGTGCTCATTTTGTCTTATTCTCCACAGGGTCAACCTGTACGCGGCTTCATTAAGCATGAGATTCCCCAGCCCGCAGGCAAAGAAAGTGTTGAAGTTGTATGTGCTTTCTCCTTTTTTATTTGTGTACTGCTACACGCAATCTGAATCTGAATACGATGCCCCCATTTCTTCCGTTAGTAGAAGTTAATTCATTTTCCTCTGTTTTCTAGTTGTACCCATTCCGCTTTCCTCAACCTGCTCCAGCTGCTCCAGCTGCTCCTGCTGTTCCTGCTGCCCCTGCTGCCCCAGTACAGTCAAACTGAAAATTTGTGATATATATTATAATTTCACATATATATGTGGCTGTTTGTAATTTTTTTTTTTGTATTTTTAGGCCCCTGTTCCAAAGGACGATGATGATGATCATGATGACTAAACCAGATTGGTTGGTTAAGTATAATTATAACTGATTTATCAATCATAATGCTGTAATGCCATCAGTTGAACAGTTTTTGCAATGGAAGATGCAACATTGTACAATGGTCAATCACACATAAATAAAAGAAAGATTATTGGAGTTGGTTTTACAAGAAAATGCTATATCATTCTTTCAAAATTTCATGTTTAATTCAATGTTTTACTTGCCATTTCTGTGTAATTAATTGTGAAATTTACTAGCAGTTCATGAATGAAAACAGTTTCTACACCATTTTTTATTTTAGTGCATATTGTGCAGCTTTTAGAAACATATTTTTATTTAATTATAAAATGATTAAAAAAAAAATCAAATTACACAATAGAAACCTTTCTGGACAATAAACACATTTCTAAAGCCTTCATTTTTTCCCTCTCTCATAGATGAACAGATAAGCTGACCACCAATTCCTGAACATCAAAGAAACTGCTTGTAGTGTTTAGCAAATTGACTGCGCAAATGCTTTTCCGCATCAGAAATAATGATGATCAATCAAATGGTGCTTTCTCAGTGGCTTGATGCACGAGAGCCATAAAAATCACAGCTTTTTTGCAACCATTTTTTAAAATCTTGATTTATTATAAACTGTACAATCAATTCCCTTCCTCCTTGTGTGTGTTATTGTGTTATTATTGTTGCTGAACAGTTATTATGTTGTTAATTCATACAAATACATAACAATTCCTAGATTGGCTGATAATAAACATCATCCCAAAACTGCTCTTCAAAACATGACATTGCGTTTTGTTGTTGTTGTTGTTGTTGCAGTTAAACACCACTAAGTTCATACACAACAAAATAAACTCAGTTCCTATTTTGGAAAGCACTGATATTTTGTACCTTGAAAATATAGCTTCAGAAACATAGGCTGGTGATATCAGCAGTTCTCTCGGCTATCATCATTATAATAATAGCTGACAGACAGGCAGAGAATGTCTGACTACGGTCATTTTCTCAATAACCATCTTTCTCTATCTGTGAGGTCATGATGAAGTCTAGCCTGAGAGGGATTGGCTAAGCGCTAAGCCAGAGACCAAATAAAAGCCTGAAGACACATGTTCCAGAGCTAGTGACTCTACCTGCAGCCAAGGTGAGAAAGCTGGTTGAAATTTTTTTTGTGCACTGTAAGTGGTTTTGTTTCTATGTTATCGTTCAGAACTAACACTCCTTCATGGGTCTTGACAGTCTTAGGTCACGTCTTTGTTTGTGTAAGGTTGGTGAATCTATAAACATGTGGACATCTCTCCTGTGTCTTCTTCTGGCTGGTGCAGTATCTGCAGCACCAGTAAGTACACATTAAACCTTTTTGTAGGAATGTCTTTGTAGTTATCAAGACTTGTTTTATGTGTCTAGGTCGCCCAGATACTGAAACTGATCCTTTTTTTCCCCCATGTGTGTTTATCTCTCTCTCTAGCTTTCACCATTTTTCAATTATCTCCCTCATTATGGCAACCCAAAGCAGGTGGGGTTAACCAGCCATGAACATTCTTGACTTTTCCATATCCATAAACAGCATAACAGTCTTCGGAATCTTTTGCTTTGACCATAATCAACACATTGCACCCAGTTTCATGATGAAAATAGCTCTGTAATATTACACTGTTTGATGACATGCTACTCCATGACATGTGTTTATATGATTTATAGGTTTAACTGAGGTTACTACAGAACATGCATTGAACATACTAATTATAACCAAACTAAACATGTTCTTTTTGGGCATCCACTAAAATGAACTTGAACTCCTTTCATTTGTATTTTAGGGGAATAATGGTGGCTTCCAGGGAATACCATCACAGCTACATCCTGGTCTGAATGCTCCAATCAGCATGGAAATTGTATGATCTATTTTTTTTTCTATTTGATTTTGCCTTAAATATAACAGTTCAAAGTGGTACCAGGATACCCTGTAAAACAGTTTTTTTTTTTTTGTATAATTGAGATACTATTACAGTTTTTATTAGTTTTTTAATGTATATTGGACATTTAAAATATATATGTGTATATAGACACATATATATATTTTATAAGTTAATGAACACATATATATTTTATAAGTTAATGAAACAATATGTGTATATAGTTTCATTAACTTTTATTTCAGTGTTAATTTATTTAGGCTATTTTAGTGCATGAGAAATGATGAACTAAATGAAAATAAGAAATGTTGCCTTGGCAACTAGCTGAAATAAAATAATTTTTAAATATTTAATTTCAAGTAACAAAAATAGTTTCATGGTTTTAGTTCATGGTACCACATATTTAAGATTACCTGAAAAAAGTATAGTGTATGTATTGCTTTTATTAGGTTAGTGTACCTGATCTAACCCATAAAAATAGTTTTACTAGGTTAGTGTAACCTAATGTATTCAGGTTTATTGAGTCATGTTAAATAATCATTTATTAAAGTTAATTAAATTAATATATTTATTTAAAATTTTTAAGATGGTACCACATGAAGCACATTTTAGATTACCTGAATAAACAACAACAACTACAAATTATAGTGTATGTGCTGTATAACATGCTAAATGTATTATTATTGTTAATATTTATTTATTTATATTTTTATCAAATAGATTTTTCCTCCGCGATTCCCTGCTAGTCCAGTAGGGGGAGCAGCGGGCACATCGGTGAGTCAGTAAAGTTGTATTCTCTGCAAGCTTGTCTTTCCAAACACTTATCATCTACACAGCTTCTTTGTTTGGTGCCTTTGTGATAAACTCAGCTCAATCAGATAAATCAATATATACCACGTGTGTATACCATAAGAATAGAACATGATTACTACTATTATTCACGCTGTGGCATGACTCTCTCTGTGTGTTCTTTCAGTCATTCCCTACACAAGGGTTCATCAAGTACTCTCTCCCTAAAGCTCCCGGCAGAAAAAGCGTGGAAATCGTGAGTGAACAGACAGAAAGGCTCATTCAGCAAAGACTAGAGATGTTAAACTACACTCTGTATAAAGTCACTTAAGCACAGTGTTGCTTTAGCCTCTGCGGTTACACTTTATTTCGATAGTCCACTTTAGACATTCTACTAACTATAAGTAACTTTGTAACTACATGTCAACTACATGTCAACTAATTCTCATTAATTTGCAACTACATGTCTACTAACTCTCAGAGTAGACTGGTAGGGTAGGTTTAGGGTTAGTAGAATAAGTTGACAAAGAAAGTGTTAGAAGATATTAAGCAGACAGTCTACTAATACTCTACTAACTGCTAGTTGACATGTAGTTGCAAAGTTACTTACTGTTAATAGAATGTCTAAAGTGGACTATCGAAATAAAGTGTTACCGCCTCTGCTAATGTTTCATTAAATTACAGACATAATTGTCTGATGCAATGAAATAAATGGTGATTTTGTTTTTCTTTCTCCTTAAGTTTTACCCCTATGACTTCAGTCAGCGCCAGGTAACGATTGTTTTCTCATTACATATAGGCTAGCTAATCCTTACAAATATTGATTTTCTTTTTCTTTTTCTTTTTCTGGGAGTACACTGAAAACTATTTGGTGTAGATTTGCTTTGAAACTGCAAATGTAAAAAAAAAAATGCATATTGTAACCCTTTGAATTAAACGTTAAAGCAAAAAAGTTAAAAGTAGCTAAAGTAAAAAGACAAAGTATTTTCTTGTAAAACATACTCTTGTTTCATTTACAATTTAGAAAATCATTCTTTATTTTACAGTGATGTTTTTTTTTTTCAGGACCAACCCAATGTTCCCCTGATACCTCAAATTCCAAATGTAAATTCTTGAAATTGCTTCAACGTTTTGACATTATTATTTAAAAAAAATGGGAATGTTTGTTTGAATGTGATATTTTATTTGTTTGTGAATATATAGATCTTCCCCTTCGATTTTATGCCACAGACAGTTCCTCAACAGCCACCTGTGGTGAGACAATTATGATCTGAACCTGTTTGGTTTCATAATCACTTGCACTCTTATTGGTATTTGCTGAAAGACTTAAAAATCGGTGAGCTTTTATTGAATTTTTTACACAGAACCCACCATTCCAGGATGGTCCTCCACAAGCCCAAGAGCCTCAGCAGCAAACCCAGCCGGAGCAGCAGGCTCAGACAGGACAGGTGTGTGTGTGTGTGTGTGTTTGAATGAATATGTGTGAGAAGCTAAAAACACAACCCTCAGTAAAGCTCTGATTTGACAACATAATTGCTCCTTCAGTGCTGCGTTTATCCAGGATGTGTTTAACCAAAATGAAAACTTGCGAATCTTGTATGTCATCAGCAGTTTTGCAGAAACAGCAGTTTATGCATGCCACACACTTGTTAATTATCTACACTTTCTTTCAGGTGTCTAACAAGCCATGAAGACCGGTAAGATACTGCTTAGGTGTATCTGAATTGGATTCATTCATCCTAATTTTGAATTGCAACACAATAATTTTAATATTAATATAGTTTTAATACAACACTGTATGAAATCACTCTTTCATTCATGTTTGACATATAATTTCTTATGCGTGCAGGCACATCTTTGAAGCTGAGTGGGGAAAAGATGTCAAACAACCGTGTGTTAAATGTTTTTTTGTCTAATGCTATTTAGAATTAGTACTTTTTCTGGAATAATAATTTAAAATGAGCTGATTTTTTAACATGAAGAAGATGATTTACCCATATGTATAACAAATTTTTTTCAAGTTTTGTATGTGCATGTTATACAGTTTGAATTGTGCTGTTTTGGCCTTATTCTAATGTGAGAAAATTATACCTTAACTGAATATCAAACAAATGTCAATTCTGAATATTTTATCATGTAGGCCTTTTGTGAGTATAGTGTTTCAGTAATAAAGTCGATTAAACAAAACTTTCTTTTTTATCTGCACTTTTTATCCTATTCCCAGCTGTTACAAAACAGGAGATGAAATTAGTACTGCATACTAATTAATTAAAATAATATATTTTTTTCAACGTTACAAAGGATCCCCTCCCCCAAGGATAAAGTAAAATATTTTGCATCTACACCTTGAACATTCTGCAGTACAATAAACATGATACAGCATGATCAGAATCATTAAATTCATGCTCGTTAAAACTTTAGTAGAGCAAGGACTTTGTTAGGCCATGTTCAACCTCGAGGAAGCTTGAAGATGTGTGAATATCAAATTAGAGAATTATTTAATTTGCTCATAAAAACAAAATTGAGAGAGCTTAAAGGGTAAACTATGAAAAGTTTTGCAGTTTCTACATGGAATGCCAGTTCATCAGGAATTCTAATGGTCTCTTTACATGACTGCAGAAATAAAGACACACTCATAAAGTAATAGACCTATATAGTACGTTAGCAATTAATCCATTCTGTTATATTTGCTCTGAGATACAGTATGTTGGTGCGTTGTGCAACAACATTTAATGAGATTTTGAGACATCTGGTCATTATCATAACAGGGTTTAATTAGCTCTGCAATTCTAATTCAGTTCTAATTACACACACACACACACACACACACACACACACACACACACACACACACACACACACACACACACACACATATTCTATGATATTTGCTCATTCTCAGCTCTACAAGTATTTCTTGTAGTCTAAAAGATGCCATGTCTGTTTATCTATTGTCTGAATATGGCAGCAATATCATATGATTTTAGATACAATTATTTTGTTACTTTAAATATCTATGTCTATCAGACTAAACACATAACACCCATTATATTGTAGTTTAGTCAGTGATGTTAATATTTTTGCCTTAAATTTTTAGTTTACAGGTTTTTTTTCCATGGAGTAAAGGGTTTTATTTTGTGATAATAACTACATTATCATGATTATTAGAAGACTATTAAATAAGTAAATGGACATGAAATATTGAATCGTGGGAAATAATGAATTCTAAAGTATTTATTATATATTAAAAAAAAATCATTTTACCACCGAATACTGTGATTGGTAAGATATTTCTGATAAAACAATTTCATTAATTAAAAAATGAATAAAAAAAAGACTGACCTTAACATTTGTGAATCAATAACAGGTTAAAAAATGTAAAACTAGAGTTGAAGGTTCAAGAGCTGAAAAGATGTGTGTTAAGACATATAAATCTAGTCTTTTGAACAACCAGAAAGATGAAACTTGACCCTGAGGAAACATCTTCAAATGTATATTGTCTAGAAGAATGACTGAAGGGGAGCCAGAGTATATGTCCTCTCTTGCCTGAATCTTTTGAGCGCAGCAAGTGGATATCTAGAAACCTATTATGTTCATATTCTTTATCAGATGGAAGACATCCTGGATGTGGATTCCCTAAAGCATAAGGCATATCAACCCTCCAATGCTCCAAACCATAGAGTGAGGGGGGAAAAAACGCAGACGACAACAACACTAAAGAAGCTGTCAGTGTGGTCACAACAATGAGGAGCCAAAAGATTTACACCTACTGTATCTCCAAATGAATCAGCAAGAAATGGTGGATTAAGTCTGTAATTAAGAGTTCAGAAAAATGTGTAATATAAGCTTCATTGTGAAGATCTGTTTTAATTAGATCAATCATTTTAGCAGGCGCCCAGAAGTCTCACTCTCATGTGAAAAGGGGCCCCTTGAAATTCATATATATCCAAACTTCACCATCAAACACCACAGACAGACAACCCTCCTGTCTGGAGGATTGGGTAGATAATTTAATTTAGTCTTTTTGAAGAACTGTGCACCAAGCAGAATTTTTTTACAGTGTATAATTATACATAATGGGTCATTAACAGTTGTAATTCCAACCTTGTTTTAAGAATATGGGCAAAAAATAGATTTCCCCCTTTGCTGAGAGATGATTCGCTTGTTTCAGGATCTGCTAAGTATATATAGCAGCTTTGTTCAGTAGTTATGCATTCAACTTTAAACTCCAAGAAGCCAGCCAGTTGTCCTTGTGATTTCCGAAAAGAGGTAAGCTCTTACCATTTCTAGAGAGTTTTAACTCATGTATATGTTAAACTCTCAAAAATAGAGGCTGCAAAAAGAACATTGAATATTGCAACAATGCTATCAAAGAATCATTTTGGGTTCTCCAAAAAAAAAAAAAAAAAAACGTTGAGAGAACAGTTATTAAAAGAAAAATTTTTTCTTAATGTAAAGAACATTTGAATATTCCAAAGAACCTTTTTCTACTATAAAGAACTTTTTTTGTGGAATGAAAAGGTTCCATTGACGTTAAAGGTTCTTCATGGAACCATCAATGCAAATAAAAAACCTTATTTTTAAGAATGTACTGACAGTATTTAATGTTTCTACAGTAACAAGTTTTGTTTGTTTTTCTTTTTGGATCATAAGAGCAAATATGAAAGCTGTGGCATTCTTGATGTGTTTGCTGGGCTCCTCACTAGCGGCCCCTGTAAGTCATTGTTTCTCAGTTCAAGACAACATAACAGTCTAAAGTTTCACACATTTTTGACATCTTCTTACTTTGCACATTTTAGGCCCCTGACAGTGGCAGCAATGAGGTAAGACCTCTGTGAGTCGATGGCAATGGATGTTAATGTATGCATGGCTTAATGTTTTGCATAATGCTTGTTGTGTTTTCTCTCTTGCAGCAGGCAATTATTAGTCATGCTAACACAGCACTGCAGTTGATGGAACTCTACAGAATGTTTGGACATCTGCGGCAACAGGTCAGTTCAATGGCGCTAAAGCTAAAAACATACAGTAGAAGCATTTAATAATAATAACATAATGTAATTGTCATGTTTTTGCAGGGGTTTGGTGCTGTTCCTACTGGTGTTCAACTGCCTGTACGTTAAAAATGTAACCACTTCAAGTAATTTGAAGACTTTACTGTGTGAACTTGTCTCAGTAACCTGTTTCATTTTGTGTTCCTCACAGGCAGCACCTGCAGCGCCCGCACCTGTTGATGTAAACCCCTCTCATTCAAAATCAAAATCATATATCATATAACATTTTTGTGTTTTTGAGGATAAACAATAGCCTTTTGAAAATATTTCTCTTATTACAGGCCCAGCCTCAGGTTTCACCTCAAGCACCACAGCAGGTTAGCAACATGCTTTTGCCATTCTGGGTCAATGTCAGTCATGGCATGTTATACCATGTTATACCAGGTTGTACCACAGCAGGTTAGCAACATGCTGTCAATATTTTGAGTAATGATTTCTCTTTAGCATCTGTTTATGATGTGAAGTAGCATTTAGGGTACAACATACATACATTATACATTATACATTGATGTTTAGTTTGGTTTATTGAGTAGTAGCCAATGGCACTGTAGCTTTTAGCGTGGCTTTTTGCAAAACACTACAGCGTGGCAATACACTCTTTAAAATAAAGGTTCTGTATTGGGGTCAATGATTCCATGAAGAAACTTTAACGTCCATGGAACCTTTCCATTCTACAAAAGGTTGTTTGTAGTGGAAAAAAAGTTCTTCAGACGTTTAAAATATTGAATGACACTAAGAAAAAGCAGTTCTTTTAAGATCCATTCACTGAAAGGTTCTTTGGAGAAGCCAAAATTGTTCTTACTTGCATCGCTTTTGGAAAAAAAACCCTTTTGGAATCCTTATTTTTAAGAGTGTATTTGAGATCGGTAATACTGTAAGTACAGTATGTTGCGTTGACACTGATCTTTGAACATTTCTTTCAGGGCATTTTTTTCAACCCCGCTCTTTTCGCACCCACAGGAGATGGGTCAGATGAGGAAGGAGCAGTAGGTTATTTCATCTTGTCAAAATTGTTTCTCACATTTCAAACATTATGTACTTTATGAGTTCCGTCCCACTTTTCTATCTACACTAGCCGCAGTTTCGTGGGTTTTATCCTCCTTACGGCTACCAGCCTGCCCAGCCGGCTGCTGCTTTGAACTCAGATGAGGCCGAAGGGGCAGAAGAAGCAGAGGGTGCAGAAGCAGCAGAAGGAGCTGAGGCTGGAGCCCAACCTGAACCTGCTGGAACTGCTGCAATTGCTACTGCCGCAAATGAGATCGCACCCGTTGATGTTGCCGTAGATGTTGCTGTTGAACCTGCTACCGAAGTATTTGCATCTGCTGTTCCATTCCTCATCCCTGAGGTACCGGCAGTTGCTGTGGAAATCGACACTACTTTGGTAGGGCCTGATGCCACTGCTGGTGCAGACCAGGTGTTGGTGGCTGATGCTCCTGATGCTGCTCTAACTGTGCAGTGAGAGAGATGATCACAAGCCCCTCCCCCTAGATCCTAACCAATCAGTCACATCGATGACATTAAGACCACACCTCAATGGTCTAAACATTATAGCACAGGGACTTGGCTAGACTGAGGGGTATCTAACTGGCTTGCTTCAACAAATTGTGGCACATTCTTGTTGTGTTGTGTGTGAAAATGTTTCCTGGTAGATGACAATTTTTTTATCAACCTCATTGTAAGAATTGAGCCTATACTGCTGCAGACAGCGTTACTTGTTATATGTCTTCTCTCTCAGCTTCTTAAAATAAAATGTCTTTTGTCTTACTGCAGTCAAAGGCCTCTTTAATCAACTGAAATGTAACTTTGTAACACTTTGGAAATAATAAAAATGGACAAAACATAGTTTTGTATGAGGAAACCAATTACTAAAGGCACATACTGTACACACAAACACACATATTGGGTTTTCATGTTTTATAGGGACATTCCAAAGACGTAATGGTTTTTATACTGCACAAACTGTATTTTCTATCCCCTTACCCTAACCTTACACCTAAACCTACCCCTCACACAAAACTGTTCATTTTTAGATTTTCAAAAAAGATAATTCTGTATGATTTCTAAACTTGATTTCTCATGGAGACCGAAAAAAAAAAGTCCCCACAAGGTCAAAATTTAGTGGTATTACTGTACTTGTGGGGACATGTGGCCCCCATAACGTAGAGAATACCAGGAC
>NW_015555767.1:1332147-1339298 GCF_001515605.1 Sinocyclocheilus anshuiensis
CACACACACACACACACACACTCACACACACACACTCATATCTGCAATTAAGGGCCCTTTTATCATTTGAAATGCAACACTCTGAAAAAAAAATTACAAACTATTATTTTGGGTAAAGAAACCTATCACATTGCACAAAATACATAAAATAGTAGTAGTAGTAGTAATATAAAGGCCTCTGCATTTAAAGGTCTCTTTAATCATTAGAAATGTAACTATGTAACACAAGGACAAAATAAAACAATTATATATATATATATATATCTACGTTTATATATAACAAATGGCTCAATACAAAATACATATTTACATATACAAATATATAATATAATATAATATAATATAATATAATATAATATAATATAATATAATAATATATATGAAACTATGTAAAACAAAAATAAAAACCACAACTATACAACTACTACTACTACTAATTTAATATAGAGAGAAATAATATATTGAGAAATAGAGATACAATATATATATATATATATATATACACTCTCTCTACATATATAAAATGTATAATATTACATATATACTGAATTGACCATAAAAAAATTACTACATACAGTATGTATATGAAAATGTAAAAACAAATAAAAACTATGTATATCCAACAAAACAGGCCATATATTTCTCTAGTAGGCTTTTAATAAAGTTGTGAGTGGCTGTGAAAGTAAGGCTAACAGGCTTGTTTTAATAGGATAAAGCAGATCTGTGCAAGAGTGCTGACTGGGCAGGTGTAGCTACATGAGGTAAATCTCTCACTCTATGGCTCAGAGTCAAGCAAGCACATGTACATAAATTACACCAGTATAATATAGAGACAGCAAAAGTACAATGAAATTACAGTTAAATAAATACCACAAACAAATGTGGTCATTCCCATATGCCTTGAGGCACTCTGGTGAAATCATTTAAACATGAACATAAAATTAGTTCTGAATATGGAACAATTATAAAAACAACAGGTTGCTAAAATTCTCAGTGCAACTGTATAAATGACGGGCCCCACCAATAATTTGAGCTTTTGTTGGAAGGAGTATAAATTATATACCATTCAAGAAGGCAGGGATGAGGCTTTGTCTTTGTCACTCTAGTCTCTCATTAATCTCCAAATCCTTCTCAGGGTCACGCAGGTCTGAGATATCATTACAGAGAAGATATCATTACGTTCTCTTACAGAACAAATGAACCACAAGCGAACTCCTCGCTTGAAAACACTAGTTGTAATTTGACTGCATCTTTCATTTCATCAGACAGAAGGTCTGTAATTCTAAGGGGCTCTGTGAATCTTCTGATCAAGAGAGAATGGGACAGGATTTAGGTTAATGGAAAACAGTTGGTGAGTTTGATCTGAATTTGTGGCAATTTTCTTCCTCTTAGAGTAACATTTTGTCCATTTTAGATTTTTTTTCATGACTTTTAACAAATGGGAACACATGTAAATTATAAATCACTGCTTCAGTCTGTTGCTTTAGAGGAAAAGGAATCATGACTGTTGTACCTGCATCAGGGGGTATTGCAGTCCCACCTCAAATGTCTCCGATAATGGAGGAGTACACAGAGGAGGACAGTGAAGACCCAATTCTAGCTCCAAGTGCAGGACGTATATTTAACATCAACAACAGCAACAACAATGAAGAGTAAAAAGATTATAATATAATATAATATAATATAATATAATATAATATAATATAATATAATATAATATAATATGAATGTGTATTAGTGGCAATGGTGTATTTTGCTCTCTGTAGGGAGGACAAGAAGAAAAAGAAAAAGGAGAAAAAAGAAAAGAAGGAAAAGAAAGAGTAAGTAGCATACCAAGTATTTCTTATTTAAAATAGTTTGGTTATGAATAATGTTTAAATATTTTGCTGTGTTATGTGTTGTCCTACAGGAAAAAAGAAAAGAAAGAGAAGAAAGAAAAAAAAGAGAAGAAACAAAAGGATGAAAAAGAAAAAGAAAATGAGAACGAAAAGGAAAAGGAAAAGGAAAAGGAAAAAGAAAAGGAAAAGGAAAAGGAGAAAGAAAAAGAAAAGGAAAAGGAAAAGGAACAAGAAAAAAAGGAGGGGTTGGTATCAGACTTTTTATCAGTCGTTTCTAACCCGTGATTTTACAAAGTTCAAAGTAATCATCATTGATTATTTCTCATTTCTCAACTTCATTTTCTCAAGCCCTAAGGAGGTATTTGTGATTAACCCAGCGGGACTCCTGTACTATCAATGGCTGCTTATAATCACAATTCCTATCATGTACAATTGGACAGCTATAATTGCAAGGTAATAATTGAATGTTCATGTTTTAATAAGATGAGGTTACCAGGAGATGAGAGAAGGATACAAATAGAAGATGTCTCCTTTTTATTAACCTCTGAAGTGTGCTCCTTTACGTCTTCCTTAGTCTCTTACATTCATATTCACTAATAAATATGATGATGGTAATACATTCAGCACCATCCCACATGATATGCACATTTTGGTAGCTTGATAAATGGGTGTAATACTTTTGAGAATTTTTATACTGTGTCTCTTTGCATAGAGCCTGCTTTGAGGAGCTGCAGCATGACTATCTCCTGATATGGTTCCTCCTGGACTACACCTCCGACCTGCTTTATTTAGCTGACATGGCCTTCAGAGCACGAACAAGTTAGTCTAACATCAGATAACTTTTTAATGAAGCAACAAAGTTTAGTGAAGATTTGGGTCACGATGTTTTCATGCCACCTTTCTTTAACAGGTTACCTGGAACAGGGCTTACTTGTCAAAGACGAAAAGCTCCTTCTTCAGCGGTATAAAGACAGTCTTCAGTTCCGCATTGATGTCATCTCTATGCTACCCACAGACATCTTCTACTTCGTTTTAGGGTTAGACTACCCAGAGATCCGCATAAACAAGTTGCTCCGGCTGAACCGCATGTTTGAGTTCTTCACAATCTCAGAAACCATGACCAACTACCCCAACATCTTCCGAATCTGCACTTTGATCATGTACATCATCATCATCATCCACTGGAACGCATGCCTCTACTTCTCCTTCTCCAAAGCCATTGGGTTCGGATCAGATGCATGGGTGTATCCCGCTCTCACTGAACCCGAGTTCGGAGAGCTGATGCGAAAATATTCCTTCAGCCTCTACTGGTCCACTCTTACCCTCACCACCATCGGAGAGATGCCGTCTCCGGAGCTAGACTCTGAATTCTTCTTTCATGTGGTTGACTTCCTGGTGGGTGTCTTGATCTTTGCCACCATTGTGGGTAACATTGCTACAATGATCTCAAATATGAATGCGGCCCAGGCTCAGTTCCAAGCCAGGATTGACAACATCAAGCAGTACATGCATGCGCGGCATGTCAGCAAAGATCTTGAGATACGTGTCATCAAGTGGTTTGACTACCTGTGGACTAACAAGAAAGCACAAGATGAAAGAGAGGTGCTGAGGTACTTGCCAGACAAGTTACGGGCGGAGATAGGCATGAATGTGCACTTAGATACGCTCATGAAGGTGCGGATCTTTGCCGACTGTGAAGCAGGGCTACTGATCGAGTTGGTGTTGAAGCTTCGCCCTCAGGTCTTCAGTCCCGGTGACTACATCTGTCGCAAGGGCGATATTGGCCGGGAGATGTACATCATAAAGGATGGCAAACTTGCTGTGGTGGCTGACGATGGTGTAACTCAATTTGTCGTCCTTAGCGATGGGAGCTACTTTGGAGAAATCAGCATTCTAAACATTAAGGGCAGCAAGGCTGGAAACCGTAGAACGGCCAACATTCGAAGCATAGGATACTCAGACCTCTTCTGTCTGTCCAAAGATGATCTGATGGAGGCTTTGACGGAATATCCTGATGCCAAGGCTATGCTTGAGGATAAAGGGAGACAGATTCTGCTGAAGGATGGTCTGTTGGAGCTGGACCCTGCGAAACTGAAGCCAGACGAGAGGGACTTGGAGGACCGTGTAAACCAAATATACAACACACTGCAGCTCATGCAGACCAAGCTGAAGAAGCTGCTATCGGATCAGGAGGAGACGCGAAAGGATATCAAACGGCGGATTGCTCAGATAGAGCACATTGCTGGAGAGGTGGTGGAGGATGAAGATGAAGAGGAGGAGAAGGAAAAGAAGGAAGAAACAGAAGCGCCAGAGAAAGAGGAAGGGACAGAGAAAGAGAAGTTAGAAGAAGACAAGGAAAAGACAGAAGAAAAAGAGGAGGAAAAGATGGAGAAAGCGACCGAAGAGGAAAAGAAAGACGGGGAGACAGGATAAGACCCTACGAGACTGTTTCATAATAAAACAGAGAATAACTCTGGATAAAAATCTAAACACTAAATACAGTCAAATTAAAAACAAATTTATTCTTAACTCTTGTTCTTAGTAACACTACTTTGTTTAGCCAATTTGAATTTGTTCATTCACTACATGTTTTGTGCAGCCAATAAATTCTTGTCAAGGCAACTACAGATTTCTTGTCCAGCAAATTATCAATTAACAACACCAGTTTAATTTGTATTTCTTTCTAACATATATTTCTGTTATGTTTACATAAAGTAAACAGAAGTAAAACGAAAAAAAAAAAAAAAGATCTTCTTGCAAATTCAAGACAATACTTACAAAGATGGATGCTTAACATCACCACACAAGTAGGTAACAGTGACAACAAAAATAACAGAAGCTTAAATAAGTTGTGCTAATAGAAAAAAACAATATGCCAATAACACTATCTGCATAATTTATTCATGTGGCAGTGCATACTGGGATCTTTCAGTCAAATCATTCATTTGTTTTTCAGGCAACTAAGTCAGAACAATGTATTGTTTTCTTGTTTTATATAGATCTAAAGTAATTCAAAAGAAATTTAGTTCCTTTTTGGTATTATAAAATTGTTTCTCTGTAATAAAAAACAATAAGGATGCAAATTTTCACACTATATTTACCAATCGACATCCTCCTGACTGACTGAAACAATTAAATGATCACATAATGTTTATACAGACAGACTTGTGAGGTTTTATCAAGTAGTGTGCTTGATGGGCACAAGGGAGCAGCAGAGGACCAAATATTAATGATCCTTTCTTCTTCAAAAACACTATAGACACAATATGAAGTCATGTTATGCATTTATGGAATCACTAGTTTTGAAGATATATATATTTTTTTATTGTTAGATAAACTAAAATAAAATGTGCTTGAATGGGGTAAATAAAAATAAAAAACCCGCAGCACTTTTGCTTATTTATGCTTATAATGTAGCATGTGACAAATATTAATTAAAATGTTCACAAACAAATATAATCTACTAAGAAAATGTTTTTGAGACATTTTCTACTACTGACAAATTAGAAAAATCACTAAATAAAAGAGTCACCTGCCTATTGAGATCTCTTTAGGAGACCCAAATAAGCTAAATAATTGTCAGCATCACTCAAATGAATCATTTTGAGTTTTGGATAGTTATAATTAAATATGATCTGTGCTATTTCTTCACTACAAGCATCATTAAAAGCAAACGCAAAAATTTATATTTATTATAATAATCCTCTTCAAAATCTCTTAGTAAAGAATCTTAAACTTCCTAATGCATTCTTAATAAAGCATGACGCACTAGTAGAAATGGAGTTTATTTAAAACGATAAGGTCAAACGAAAGTGTTGTGACGTGAGGGGAAGGGAATGTGCGTGCGTCAGGTATTTCGTCAAAAAAGACTTCCGCATTAGGATGCAGCGGATTAGATCCTCTGGATGCATCATTTCTCTTCATTCATGGCCTCCACGTGGTGCATTTAAGTGATGCATCCTTCACAATGGCGTACTTTGATCGGTTACCAATTCACAAGAAAAAACAGTGAAGAATCAACTGAGTATTGAGAAGCAGCTTGGGTAGTATGCTATTTGTCACTTTAATCTGAGACAGAAAAAGGTACATGCATCTAAAAATACATTAATCATTTTAAACCTTAACTGGATTCTCAGAACATTCTCAGACAATTGTAGTGCATTAAAATCGGCATTTTCAGTAAAAGGGCATGTATGCATTTAAGTAGTTTTGTAAAAATGCAAAACTTTTTGACATTAAAAAAAAAAAAAAAATTATCTTGCTCAGCCCAGGCCCTGTAATAGCTGTAGGAACTCTGCCTATGCTTTTTTCCCCCATGCCAGTTTGTACAGAACTGTTTTTATCCATGTGTTTTTATCCATGTCTGTAGCATCCTTCAATTTTCATTTGCCTGAATTATTGATAATGCAATTGCAATTCTACAGGTATGCACCAGTCAGTTTTCAATTTTGTAAAATTTGAGGTACTCAAAAATGATTGGAGACATATTTGTACCAATATTTCATTTCTAAGAAGCCTTCGATTCAGTCAGGGCTGATTAGGGGTCCTGTGTCTAGCGGATACCAGCTCATATGCAGTGTTGGGGGTAACTCATTACAAGTAATGCGAGTTACGTAATCAGATTACTTTTTTCAAGTAACTAGTAAAGTAACGCATTACTTTTTTAATTTACAAGAAAATATCTGAGTTACTTTTTCAAAAAAGTAATGCCAGTTACTTTGTTTTCCCATTTATTGACTGACAGCTCTCCTGTCCATTGGGAGAAATCGGGAGTACAGAGGCGTTGTGTGCGCTGTGTGAACATGATGTTACTGTAGTTCTAGACTAAATGTGAATGTGCATTAATTCATCCCACTCACAAAAAACAGATTTAGTATTCATCAAAATTAATTAAAACAGTGAAATGCAAACTCAGAATATGACGCAAACCTGCAATAATTAAATATGTTAAATAACACAAATGTATCTAATCTCATTTTATTAACCAATATCTTTGCTGCTGACCTTTGATTATCCAGTTCAACCATACTAATAAGCAAAAATGACTTTAGAGAAACTAACAATTGTGCTTGGTTTTTTTATTGCTGAAGAGTGTTTCTTTTCCTGCGTTCTACTGTACAGATGTGAATTTACTTTTGCTTCAGCCTGAGGTTTATTCATTACACTTTTTGGTGTGAAAGGGCTTTTACATTTGCTACAAATAGAACTTCTTATATTAAAAACAATCAAGCCCTGCTCATATTTAAAAAGTAACGCGAAAGTAACGCAAAAGTAATATAACGAATTACTTTCCATAAAAAGTAACTAAGTAAC
>NW_015555767.1:1342516-1386780 GCF_001515605.1 Sinocyclocheilus anshuiensis
CAGTGAAATGCAAACTCAGAATATGACGCAAACCTGCAATAATTAAATATGTTAAATAACACAAATGTATCTAATCTCATTTTATTAACCAATATCTTTGCTGCTGACCTTTGATTATCCAGTTCAACCATACTAATAAGCAAAAATGACTTTAGAGAAACTAACAATTGTGCTTGGTTTTTTTATTGCTGAAGAGTGTTTTACAACTATTTGAAACTCTGGAATCTGACGGTGCAAAAAAATTAAAATACTGAGAAAACCGCCTTTAATGAAGTTCTTAGCAATGCATATTACTAATCAAAAATTAAGTTTTGATATATTTACGATAGAAAATGTTCAAAATATCTTCATGGAACATGGTCTTAACTTAATATCCTAATGATTTTTGGAATAAAAGAAAAATCGATAATTTTGACCCATACAATATTTTTTTGGCTATTGCTACAAATATACCCCAGCGAATTAAGACTGGTTTTGTGGCCCAGGGTCACATACAGTATGTGGAGTGATCGCAACGTGTATGTCTCAATATGATCTCTTCTTTCATTTTGAACATTCCCACCTGTTCTCTCCACCGCCATTTGCTGTCACATGTGGACACTTATTGTATTTGCTCAGAGATGTGATGAGAAAAGGGAAGTAAGCTGAAAAAAAAGGAAATGAAAGAACAGTGGAAGTATGTCTCCCATGGGAAAGTAAGATAAAAAAGGAAGCTATTGCCTGTGATGTCAGCCATGAAAAGTGTCCTCCAACGTTTCGTCTCTTGAGCAGCAGGAGCGACATGTTTAATTAATTAGACTGCGTCTGTCACTTTTAGAAGCAAATCAAAAAGGACCATATGACTTTCCTTTAAGGAGAAATTACTTACTGAATTAACTTGTTTACACAAGTGATGGGAATATGAACATGCTGGTACAACTTTTTGTTATTTAAATGAAAGCTAAATTGGAACATGCATGAATGAATGTGTGATTTATGGAAAGGAGAGAGAGAGAGAAAGAAAGCGAGATTTTTTTAGGAAGTCACGGTGCAGCCAGGATCATTGAGGCAGAGCGATCTGATCGCTTGGTTTGTACATTTAGTCACACCTACACTGTTGAGGGTCCTTTTACCTCATATCCCACATGAACTAGTGGTCAGTCAAGCAATTTTAATGTCCCATTTGGCCTCTCATCACGGGGACACTCAGAAGCCCACCGCATCAGTGAGAGCACAGACATCTTTTTCTAAAAAGCTGATTGGAAGACTATTTAACTTGCTGTGCGAAATTTCTTATACAAAAGAAATGGTGAATTTACCGATATGAGCAGTAAATGGAAGTCACTCAGGCTGCTCACACCAGGGTGTTTTGGAGTCTGGTGAAAGAAAGAAACACCACAGCATGTAGGCTCCTGCATTTTGGTCTTACAAGCTGGTTCTTCCTGGTACTTCCTGTTGTTTCCTATTCGTTTCTCAGAACGCTTCAGCACTTACCTGTCCCTTTCTATTAGTGTGTGTTGCTGTGTGCTATTGTTTCTCCTAAACAATTTACTTCACGATAATAGCATTTGCTGTTGACTGGAGCAGTTCTAGCAGGCAAGAAAGGTGACCTATTGGGAAAATGACATCCTGTGACAGTAGCACTCAGGGCCAGTCTGTGGGTTTCTGGAGAACTGGGTGAGGTCATTAAAACAGGCCCGCTAGTATAAAAAATGTAAAAACATACATAGAACCACTGCAACATGAAGAGTGGTCTCGTTCCTGTTTAAAAGAATGCTCAAATAATAATCATACATTTACATAAATTACTGTATATACTGAAAAAATATGGAATAGGATTTACTGAAAAAATACTACTAAATTTACTCCAATGTACGCCAGTGTACTTCATTAATCTTTGTTTAATTTACAACTTAAAAATCATTTTTACATTGTTTATATTGTTTATTTAGAACAATAATAATGGGGGCAGAACTATAATAAAACGATTATTTCTATATGTTAAAACTTTTTGAAGTGTTCTGTCACTAAAAATGTTACAGTAATGTGGAGAGAAAAAAAAAAATTTATGTAAATAAACCACATAAATTAAACTGGGCCTATATGCACAAACACAACAATTTAGAAAAAAGTTTTTTTTTTTACAAAAATAAGAAATATGAAATAATATATATTATATAATATCTATAATATCTCATAGAAATATGAAATACATATATGTATATATGTATGTATATATATATATATTAATAACTATAAACCAGATGCTTCCAGAAATCCCCTTGACTTCACTGCATCTCGTTGAGAGTGTTTGAGTTTGTTCCCCATATTGTTCTTGAAAAATCTGCAAATCTTATCCTTTGACAAGCACTGTTTCTGAAATGCAAAAGTGATTTAAATATTAAACAGCAAGTACTGCAAAAACAAAGCATGCTTTAAATAGCTCAGACAAATATTTTCATGTTTTCTTTTTTGTTGAGTATGAGCATTTTTTTTTTTTTTAGCAAGGAGTGGAATCTTTGTATAATGATATTTTGCATGGTGATAGAGGGATGAATAAATTTAATAATAAATAAGTTTACAGCTTTTACGTTGTTGTTCTCTTTAATGTCTTTATCTTTTGTAAGAGCTACTGTGGTTTGTGTGCTAGATGTTGAAATCTATGTGTGATGCAAACTTAAGTGTATGCTTCATACACTGGAGGTGAGTGGCACATCAAATTGTGGCAAATCTAGACTGGTTGTTGATTTATAATACGACATATTTGATTTTAGCTTCCAGAGTAGATGCAGTGTTAAATGTCCTCACTTCCAATTTGTGATCTATATGGGTTGAATGAGCACTGGTAGCTTCCCTGGGAAGTCTAAGCAATTGCCTGCATAGGCTATAGGCTCTTGAAGCACTTGAAATTCTGCAGTACAGGTCATTGCACTGCTGTTGTTTGTATATGGAGACTGTATTGCGGTACTTGAATTTCTACACCTTTTGTCAAAACTGTGATTGTGATAGCTGAATTCACCACTTAAGACTAGTACAAGTATTGTGTGGTGGAAAAGGGTTTTGTGCCATTACCTATAAATTGGCCGCTTTCCTGTCAGAATCGTTTCCTCTACTTGATCACAAGTGATTACTTGCATCTAAGTCAAATAGGTTCTTACCCTGAATATAGGTAGATTTTGAAACGGGATATCTGAGATACTGAAGGCAGTGATTTAAATCACAACCTATGGAGCACAGCAAAATCATCTTTAGCATTTTGAGAGGGAAAGATCACTTACCATCATGTGACCTCCAGGAGTACTCAGAGACTGTCACTGCCTACATCACCAAATAAAGCAGACTTGACTTGACTTGATGTGCAGACATGGGATTTGAAGTAATTTTGTTCATTTGTTTTAGATCTTGTTTAATTTCTTTCACATTTAAAAGTCTGGTCATTGAAATTGAAAAGCTGTTTGTCTGATGCTTTCATGTGCCACCTAAGCTCTCTGATGCTGATTTCTTTTAATAAACAGCACACTGTGTTGTGTGATCTCATCTTAATTTTCATAATTGCCTGCAATTGTGAATCTCCCTCGATGCTCAAGCATGTGCCAGTTCCATAAGCATGATAAAAAAAAACCATGATGTAATTTTAATTAGTCTATTCAACAAACAGCGGAGCCGCTCTTGCTGTCGAACTCCAGCATTGCTATTATCATGGTATGCTAAATTAAGCATCGGCCCTCTTACTTTCTTATCAGGACTCAGTGACATTTGCATCTCTGTCATTCCCTGTGTCTCTTCCCAGAGTCTGTGGCGTAACCTTCATCGGTCAGAATACCAAGACCTCGCCAGACCAATGAGCCTCTTCAAAGATTCAGATCTGAACAGAAAGGGAAACTGAGGAACATTTGACGTTGAAAAGAGTACGAGACCTTTTTAGTATGAGATGCAAATGAAGCATTGACCCCCAACTGGGTTTCTGGAACATGCAGGTGATGTGTAACGTTTAGTGATTGCTCACCAATGCGTTAGTAGCAGAGAAGTTTAAGGTTTCTGAAATGAATAAACAGAAAATACATGAAAGCATATGAAATCACTCAAACAACTGATGTCTGAAGTCTGAATCACAGCAATTAAACGGCTGCATCCTGAGTCTGCTACTTTGGTGGCTTATGCAATTCTTTGTGTGACTCCATAGAGGAATATTCCCTCTCAAGCGTTGAGTGACAACTGTGAAATCTCGGCGATGCCAGCGTCACTTGCATTTAGTTGAGTGTTTCTGAGAAGATGTGTATGAAGTTCTGGCAATGTGTTCTGCTGAGGCCTTTGTGCCTTGGGGTCGACATGGAAATGAAGGATGGGGAAGACAGAGAGAGAGAGAAGCACAGTTACGGTGTAGCACTTACAGTATGTGAAGGACCTCAAGGCTTGTACTTTCTCTATGGCTGGGAACATGTATCTTAGTCATCACTTTCTTTTGTAATTTGTGAAATGGTTATAAAAGCATTTCAACTGGAATGGGACTTGGCTTAACAAGTATTTTTAAAAGCCTAGTGATGGACTAGACTAGGTTTATAACCAACGTTTATATTTTTGCAGGCTTATAATTCTACTGTGGAGGAAAATGTGGCAGTTGATTTCAAATAAAATCGCTCAGCCCTGTCTGATGCGCATCATTTCCTTTGTTACAGGACATCACTGACAACGTACATAAGATAAAGAGACTTCACCTTCTAAAATGTTACTTTAGACAGTATTAAATCTTGTGACCCGACCGAGGAACAGGATTTGAGAAGACATGAGCAGTTCTTTCCCATTTCCTTTTAAATTATTCTTTGACTTCCTTATACCATAAGCTGGCAAAACAAGAAATGCACTTCGTTTAAACCACATGAACCTGTGTGATCTTGGATAAATCATAGTCAACAGCATGGAGCCCATTCAGACACAATTGTTTGGAGGGAAATGAAACAACCTGTTTTGTGCTCCATCTGTGCCCCCATATCTACTGACTTTTGCTCCAGCTGTCTACGTTATAGTCTTAGACAGAGGAACAGCTTGATTGCTTATGTGAATGTGCCATTTTTGCTTCCCTAACCACTGTGAAAATGAAAAGATACCCGAGACACCATTTAGGGTTTCTCAAATGCCACTTACACTTATATGGCCTGCTCAGAAAAGAAACGCCTGCTCACCTGTGCTAAAACAAGGGTTATACTCTCTGCCAGTTTGTTAGTTTGTGCTTTATCAACATACAGTGAAGATGCACAAAATATCAGTAATATATTCTTTATCCACCAATATTAGATTTTTTTTTTCAGTCAATATATTTTGGCCACTATTTGATATTTAATTGCGCATGATTATTTCTGCAAATCTTTAAAGGGGTCACATGACGTTGCTAAAAAAGAACATTATTTTGTGTATTTGGTGTAATGAAATGTGTTTATGTGGTTTAAGGTTCAAAAAACACATTATTTTCCACATACTGTACATTATTGTTTCTCCTCTATGCCCCGCCTTTCTGAAACGCATCGATTTTTACAAAGCTCATCGGTCTGAAAAGCGAGGTGTACGCTGATTGGCCAGCTATCTAGTGCGTTTTGATTGGTCGAATTCCTCAAGCATGTGACGGAAATGTTACACCCCTTACCATACTGTGATGCCGTGTCCCAGCGTGATGAGACAACACCAATAAAACCCATTATAAACGAGGCATTTGTTGCATCCAGTGGGGACATCACAACGAAACACACAGCGTCTCCACGATATGGCGACGGCAACAATACTACAGCGAGAATCAAAGTTACGCTGCCTTTCTTTGCGTATACATTTGGGCGGCGTTATGCAAATCTTCCCACATCGTGACATAGACATGTGGGGGCGTGTTTAAACGAGGCGTTTTAGGAAGGCATGGACCAGTCTTAACTTTTATAAAGAATATCTTTAGTCTTTGCAACTTTAGGGATCTTACCTATTCACAAACAGCTTGTAACACTCCAAAGAGAAAGGAAAACTTTAAATCGCATCATATGACCCCTTTAAGATTTCTAGTTGTGTCCTCTTTTGGAAGGCCAAACAAAGTAGTTTCACTTTCACAACGAAACACACAGCGTCTCCACGATATGGCGACGGCAACAATACTACAGCGAGAATCAAAGTTACGCTGCCTTTCTTTGCGTATACATTTGGGCGGCGTTATGCAAATCTTCCCACATCGTGACATAGACATGTGGGGGCGTGTTTAAACGAGGCGTTTTAGGAAGGCATGGACCAGTCTTAACTTTTATAAAGAATATCTTTAGTCTTTGCAACTTTAGGGATCTTACCTATTCACAAACAGCTTGTAACACTCCAAAGAGAAAGGAAAACTTGAAATCGCATCATATGACCCCTTTAAAAACACTAATAATTTATTAGCACTGTTAAATGTTTAAATCTTAAAACAAATATCCAGTTTTAATACTGTGCATTATAATGTTGTGTTGCCTAACACTTGTAGCTTGTACAACTCGCTTTTAGCTTAGTTAATTTTTAATTATAATTTATTTCGACAACCAGGTGCAAGTGGTAATTTGTCTTGCCTGACCTCTTGTAATTGGATATTAAAGAGATAGTTCACCCAAAAATGAAAATTCTGTCATCTTTTACTCACCCTTCATTTGTTCCAGACCTGTATGAGTTTCTTTCTTCTGTTGAACAAAAGAAGATATTTTGAAGAATGTTGGTAACCAAACAGTTGACAGTAGCCATTGACTTCCATAGTATGGAAAAAATATGGAAGTTAATAGCTGGCATCAACTATTTTCATTTTTGGGTGAACCATCCCTTTAATACAATGTAAAAACAGGACACGTATTGCAGCACTACTGAAGCACCCACTGGAGAACCTCCAGGTACCCTTTTAAAAATGCCAGTTTTCTGAGGAACAAAACGGATCCCATCATTTCCTTCAAGAGCTCTAAAGACAGTCAACAGTTCATCCAATAACCCCATCATAAGGAAAAAGTCTTGAGACACTATATAGATACCTAGAGATTTTCCAAAATGTTCAGTGAGTTCCAGGACTATTGCCATTGGTACTGAGCGTGACCTAATAGTTTTTTCTGATGTTATTTATTTATTTATTTTTGTCAGAGGAGTTTTATTGAAAGACAAAGATTTTGGAGATGGTTTTGCAATCTTACATATTTCGCCTCTTTTACTTGTACAAAGAATACAATCAAAATTAGAAAAGAGAGGGGAAAAAAACATCACAAACCATCCCTTACCAGACCTGTTTACATTAAATTGTCAAGTATGATGAAGAATAATATTACAAATATTACATTAACAAATGATACATTAGTCCATAGGGTTTCCATCAAGATAACAAGAGAAAAGGGTGCCAGATTTTGTCAAACTGCTCAAATTTCGTTCCAAATGTAAAGTAGAAATCATCTCTCCAAGCCATAATTTGACTGTAGGAGCCTCCATTTTCTTACAGAACAGCAGTAGTAACTTCTTGGCTGTAATTAAACTGTTTGCAAGCAGTTTGTGTTGTGTTCCTGATAATGTATGCATACTTTCAGAAAGTCCCAGAATGTGCCGGATCCGGCTGCATTTGCACCCTAAAAATCTCAGAAAGCACATAAAAAATTCCATTCCAATAACTCTGTATCCCAGAGCAAAAAAATAAAACTATGGGACAAATCAGCATCTACTGAATTACATTTGTCACAAAGAGGTGAAGCATTTTGGATTTTTATTTTTTTGAATATTGTAGTCTGTGAATGACTTTAAGCTGAATAAGGCAGTGTCTAGAACTGATACACAGACTATCCACCTTATTTTTCACGCGTGGGTGCCGCCATTTTCGAACTATAATGTGTCAGATTTCCGGTAAAGCACTTCCGCTAATAGTAGTTGTATTGTGATTCCGTAGTTTTGCGGTCACTGTGTACTGTAGATTTTACAGGCTAGTTTACTTTTAGCAATTAATCAGCCCTAATTCTGCACTGTATAGTAATATATAATACTGTATAGTAATATATATTTCATTGCTACTTTAAAACTATCAACAAGTGCTTTCACAGATGAAAGAGAAAAAGGAGACATTAGTAATTTACCAGTTACCTAAATCCTCAATGCAATCACATAACAGTACTGGGATTCACGTCTGCTTTTAAAAACACGAATTCGCTTTCGGTTTCATGTACCAGCACTCGACCGACAGTGCTTTTATAATTCCGCATCGAAGACCCGTCTACTCCAAGCGACAAAACGAAATAATTAATTTCCTCATAAGTTATGGCAGGCCACTTCTTCGTTTTGTCCTCCCACTGTGTTGTACTGTGTTGTACGGTGTGGTAAATATTTACCATCACGGTGTTTAATAGTGTTCTGTGTGTGCTCCCACCACATCGCTCCTTACCTACCGGCTAGCGAAACGGAAGTTTAACACATTATAAGGAAGTACGTCATCGTATTTACTTCCGCGTTGCAAAATAAGGTGGATAAAGACAATAGAGTTAGATTCTAATATGATACACGTGTCATTATAATTTTAACTCGAGGGTCAGATCAGAAAAATGTCACCATGGGGAGTGCATGGCTCACAGCGTGCCCTTTTGAAGCTTATATTATAATAATGAATGAATTCCATGCTACATTCATTAATAACACTGAAGGGTGCACATGGAGTTTACTAATTTCATTCACCAGAGGCCTCTAGGTCACATACACATGCAGAATTGATAATTACAAAAAACAAGAAACTTTATGACAAAACTACTCCTGCTCCGGATTTTAATAAGGTGTCTAAAGTTGAATATTAACACAAATGTAAAGAGATTGGAAAATTATTAATCTTCGTAAGAAATTGTGAGAACTCACACTTCTCTCACTTGTTGATTTGATTGATTTTTTTCGGTTTTCAATTCTAATGTTAATGTAGTATAACTGTGACATAGCCTATACATGTTTTGTAATTTGAATGTACATTAAATGAAATTAAGTTGTTTCTCTGTCTTCAACCCCAACATTTGAGCTTTTCTTGTGCTTCAGGTCAGCTTAAGGCTTGCGTTGTCCTGTTTACAAATATATATAATAAGTCCACAGATTTATGATAAACTATGATATAAACTACAATATAAAGTTAAAACTTAAGAATTCATTTAAACTTTGATTTCATATAAAGTCTCAGCTTTCACAGCTTACTAGGATATCGCTAGCTATTAATAGTCTGACACTGGTGGCTAATTAAGCTGTCAACATAAAGCTAAAAATGACCAAAAACATACAGAAACAACTGTTCAGTCTTACCTGTGAAAGATAATACCCCGAGGTCTGTTTTTATTATTGTGCGACGGTTTGTAGATGCCCAAGCTGCCGACGAGTCAGGTATGTTTTCGCCTGTCCCGATATGAGAGTTGCCCGCACCAATATGGCGGCGACGTTGACGTGCGGTCGAGCGGCCAATGAGGCGTCTAGGTATTTATTATGTGATAAATAGAATACCCAAGACGTGTCACTCGTATAGTTTTGAATGGGGAAAAATGCAACGCTCAATATGGCCGCTCTATCAAACGAAGCCCCGCCTTCTGAGTAAAAGAGCCAATGGCTAATCTGTAAAGTCAGCGCGTCACTGCAGCTGCCGTTAGAAGTCCCGGTTTCTATAGAAACAGTCAGCGTTCTGAAACGTGAGCTCAGGACTTTGCATGCGCACTGGCTGGTCTAGCCTGAGAAATACGCTTTTTTTTAACGCTATTTGAGCAAAATAAACAACATTTATGAGACCGTTATTGTCAGATTTCATTGGTGATTTTAAATATGAAATTTAATCTTAAGATTGGTGAACAGTTTTGGAGAATTTGATGTTTCCTTATTCAAAGAGATAGGAGCTGCACTTGCATGCCCCATAGGCATTTCAAAGATGGCCGTCGAGTGACATGTCTTGCCTTAAAGGGACTTTGATAGATAGAATGTTCATTAATATTCTTTAAACTCGTCTGCCATGCTTCCTCAGAAATTTCCACTCCTAATTCTTTCTTCCATTCTTCCTTAAGGAAATTTGGGAGAAATAAAGGATTGTAGCAGATCAATTAAATTATGGATAATGCCTTTTTACTTCCTTTACAGTGATCAAGACACTTATCAATAATTGAGGGTGATGTATTATCCAATGAAGGTGTATGAGCACGTATATAATTCCTAATCTGTACAAATCTAAAAAAAATTACCCTGGGGAATTAAAATTTCTATTGCAGCTGGCTAAAGGATGCCAGAGCCCCATCAATGAAAAGGTCCCCTATAGTACATACTCCCATTTCTTCCCATTGCATAAAGTTCCGATCCAATCTGGTAAATGATGGATTCTTGGCGACAGGAATTATAAATGAAAGGGGCTTTATCTTGAAGTGTTCTTTTATCTGTTTCCAGATACGAAGTATAGTTTGAATTATGATACTACTGTTGAAGGTAGAATGATCCAGAGATACAAGGGAGAGAATCACCGCTCCCGGATTGTAGGGATAACACTGATCATGGACTATTTGGAGCCAGATTGGTGGAGCACTATGATCATCCAACCACATTGAAATTAGTCTTATGTAAGAAGCCCAGTAATAAAGATGAAAGTCTGGAAGTGCCAGACCTCCCGCTTGTTTAGGTTTACAGAGATGTGCCTTAACTCTGAGATTTTTAAATCCCATTTATCTGATATTTTAAATTTGATTTATTTTTTTAATTGGAACAATATAATATAAAAATTCTAAAAGCTGAAAGGAAAATTAAATATGTGATTATCCAAGCAGCATATTTACATGTCATTATGATGGAAAAACACCTTATGTGATTGATGTCAACCTCTTCATGGGAAAAGCAGGGGCATAAACAGGCAGGTGTGTTATTGTTGAATGAAGCTACAAATTGTTGAAAAAAATACACAACTTAATTTTAATTAAAAAAAAAAGCATGTTAATGGTGTACTATAACGGCAAATTATTCTTTCTGCCAATACATTGAACAATGTTTTTATAGTTGTTATGAGACAAATGCCACTACCTAGAAAACCATATACCCAGTGCTTATAGTTGCTAGATAACTAGTAAGTGTCAGTTTCGTGTTACAGCAGTTAGCATTCCACGTGTTAGCTAACATTAGCAAATGCACACCAGCACTATCCACCAAAGTTAGCTAAACAAATGGCTGGTAAAAACTTACCACCAAAAAGAAGTATTTCCTGCGGGCAGTATCTTCATCTGGCCGTATCTGCTTCGACTTGGTAGACGCAACTTTTAAGCACCTATTAAGTTGTTTATAGGAGGCAGGAGATGACCTGGTAATCTAGTCAGGAAAATAAAATAAAGCCAAACTCAGATGATTTCTGCTGAAAACATATTACTTGCAAAGCCGATTTGAAAAGCTTGGCTCTGATTGGTCAAATTGAATGAAGCTACCGTGCTAGAAAAAAAAAAAAAAAGACGAAATGAAATACTTACCTAGAGTCACAAAATATCGAGGTTCCAAAACTATATCCACAGAGATAAATAAATAAACAATATATTATATAATATATTGTTTGAAATATATATAATATACTTTAAGTAAGATTAAAATAAGTATGTATTCTGTAAATACACTAAAATACACTTAGGAGAGCATAAGTCCCGCAAGGCTCAATTCTTGCACCGCTCTTGTTTAGCCTGTATATGCTCCCACTAAGGCAAATAATGAGAAAGAACCAAATTGTCTTTCACAGCTTGTCACAAAACGTATGCTTGTGTTTTAGCATATTCCTTAAAAGCATAACTAAGCATATATTACCAAAGTACTTCTACTTTTTAAAAATATAATATATATACTTTTTAAAATTAATATAAAAATTATATAATATATAATTTTTAAAAATAATATGTAATATATAAAATTTAAAATGCAATTCAATGCATTTTAATGCATTTAAAGAATGTTAGGAGTACAATTTTACTATAATTATACTATCTGAATTTCAAGTACATTTTTAATACATTTAAGAGTACGTCTTTTTCACCTGGGTTTTAACTCAGACACTTATTTACACTTCACGTTTGACAATCAGGATTGAAATTTCCTAGAAACACTTCTTACAGTAATGCACCATCTCAGTCTAGAGATTCTTTTCCATCGATTTCTGAAGAAACCTGTTTTCTTCATCGCCAAAGGCGTTTAGATGTGCAACAATTACATTCACTTACCCCATTTTCAAGAAAACAAGAAATACTGATTTTTCCAGCTGAAAACTACATTCATAATACCATAAACTACTTTCCCTTTTGGTTGGATGTCCTGTATGCTTGACAAATTGTGCACATTTGACAAATCAATTTTGGGCTGTGATTTGTTTTCATTTGGTCGTCGAGTTTCATTACTAATGTCGAGTTGTTTTCTCTCAACACTCTGGCAAAAAAGCTCATGGGATTGTTTGTGTATATTGGTTATGGCTCTGAGTGACCTGAGGCTATGTCAGAGATGGTGGCAGGTGAAGCCCATGAGGCTAGCTGTTTATTTCCTCCTGGCTTTTACGAATGTGACATGTTGATGTGATAATTGAAAGGAGGCAAGACTTTTTGGAGGAAATCTTTGCGGTCACCATATAGCAGCTCATTTTACCTATACATCTCTGCCGTCATTAGAACAGCGAAGACATTATGTGATGTGGATTGATGTTGAGGTCTCTCTGCAGTTCATGACCGGCAACCTTCATCATCAATTTTTAAGATTTGACTGACTGATTCCCATGCTCCATGTGCACGTTCTGCATTTCAACATTCAACAATTGTGTTGGATGGAAACAATTGGGCGCCAAGGGAGTAATTTATTTAAAAAATACACAAGATATGTGAGCAACTTCATAACACTACCAGAAAAAAAAAAAATCTTCAGTCATTTGTGACTTGGTCCTCCCAGCCAGTCTCTTTCTTGTTCTATCAGCCTCCTTAAGTGATTAAATAATTTACTTCATTGTGTAGATATGTCCAGGAAAAGAAATGCTCGTGTAATTCTTCGATTACTTTCTTGTATGTTTAATTACCATTCTGGAGGCAAAACTGATTCGTCTGATGCCATAAAGATCTCATAAAGACACCTGAGGAACTCTGCAGTTCGCTGTCCATCTTTTCATAGACAATCAATTTCCATATATAAGTCAATGAAAAGCTACATATCTTTTTTTGTACTATCACGAAGGATTCCTTCATGCTATGACAAACCCCAGGGCTTTATTATCAGTGTAGAACAGAAATGCTCATTTATTTGATCATTCTCATCTTCTCATATGCACTGACACTGAAAGAATGACATTTGAGGTGTCATTTTTTAAGCTTCTGCTGGAATTTACAGTCTGGTGGGCTCTCCTTATCTTTTATTAAGGCTTGGAGAGTAAACTCTGACCTTGTACTCCATGTATCTATCAATGGTTTTCCAGAACAGCGCAGCTTGTTTTCTGTATCACCTCAAGCAGAATGAGATCTAATGAACCACCAAGCTCAACATTTGGTAGAATGTGATAAGCATGTTGCTTTGTCAGTGGTGCTTATGATGTGGAAAAACATCTGAGCCATGACTTTAAGGAAACTCTTATCAGGATTATTTACTGAATTTTGTTGTTTGGTTGTCTAGATGAAATATGTAGCACGCAAGTATGAACAAACAGTCAATTTAATTTGTACATTTCGCTATTTATCATGCTTTCTGAGCAAGTGGAGAGAAAAGCAGTGGTATTTCAGCATGAGTTTATATATGCTTTTATATATGCTGTTTATATATTCAGCATGGTTTCATTTATATCTTTTCCAGAAACCACTAATATCTCGCAGTATAACACTTTTCAGAATCAGGGCCCGTATTCACAAAACATTTTATCTTACCACTAAGTGTTCTCCTAAATAGCAGTTAAAGTAAACCTATTCACAAAGCTGCTGAGACAAACTTTTACTAAGGAATAGAGAGAAGTCTTAAATGAATGCAGGTGATGGTTGCGGTTGCAATAATGCCACTCAATCTTATTTAAGAGACTGTTAAACACATTTTACCTGTCATGGGGATGATAGAATTTCCCAATGTTAGGTCTACATTAAGAAAATCTTGTTGCTTTTCCTTGTATTTTGGGCTGTTTGTGATCTTATTGAGGTTTGTCATTTACTCTATAATCGTTTACCATTTTGCACTGCTACATGCAGAGAGAACATGCATTGCATTTATTAGACTCCTCAAATATTAATGATAACCATCAAATGTGCATCACCTTCAGCTGCAGTTGCTCTATAAACCAGTCTCATCGCCCCAGCTGTATTTTACATTTCTCCCAAGGTTACAATGTGCACATGAAATTGCATACTGAATTTCATTTAGCTCAGGGTTTACGATATAAAAAAAAAATTATAATATGGCTGCCATGAAGATGGTGACTGACAGCTTAACCAATGGGTTTGTTTAAACTGTCTAGTTTGATATAATGTGTACATAATATAACTTTGGATTTGGTTCTTTCACTGTGAGAAGTATGAAAATGCCTTATAGAATTTGTCTCTTACCATAGCACCATGAGCAAACCAATATGATAATGGCATGATGTGGTTAATGTTTCTAATGCAATTTATCTATTATGTGTTTGGCATGATGCACCAAGAAACACAGGAGCTGACTATGACCACAAATGGTCCATGGTCCTTATATGATTAAATATAGCCTACGTAACTAACTTAATACTATACCATTGTTTTTGGGCACAACAGCCTCTGCCCTTGTTTTTGTTTTTCTGAACTACTGGGCATTGACCTGTTTCGTAAATGTATTTTACCCATTGATTCAGGATTCAGTCCAATTTGTCCTTGTCTGTACTTGTCTCTACAACGTGAATCAATCGATCACTGTCTCTCCCAGTGGCACTAGTTAGACCAGTTGTCACATTGTGCATGGCACTGCATCTGACTACAGAGTGTGTTGCGCTCGTGGCTGCGTTCAACAGGAGTCAAAAGACAATCACGCGCATTTTATAACTTAAAAGAGATTTAATTAATGATAGAGAAGACTACAGAATTCTTTAGTCGGTTCAATTTGCATCGATTCCCACCAGATCGACCATTTATAATTGGCATATTGCCGTTTTCCGCTTGAGCGAAAGACTCTAGCGCGCGTTTGGAACAGAGAGCATCGCGCGCGGTCTCCAGTCCACTTGAGATATTTTATATCAGAAGATTTCTGGACATTTTCGCCATGGCACCGCCACAGAACGGATCTAACCTAACGGGGAACTTTACAAACCAGTTCGTGCAGCCACCGTGGCGCGTCGCGCTCTGGTCTGTGGCGTACAGCTCCATCCTGGCGACCGCGGTGTTCGGGAATCTGATCGTCATGTGGATCATTCTGGCTCACAAGCGGATGCGAACCGTCACCAATTACTTTCTGCTCAACCTAGCGTTTTCAGACGCATCGATGGCCGCCTTCAACACTTTGATTAATTTTATTTATGCCACGCACGGTGACTGGTATTTTGGAGAAGCCTACTGTAAATTTCACAACTTTTTCCCCGTCACCTCCGTGTTTGCGAGCATTTACTCCATGAGCGCAATAGCAGTCGACAGGTAGAGTACATGTGAAGATAACTTTAAATCACTGTGAGAACTCGATGGTTGTCGTGTTTAATGCATGCCTTTCATTCATTCAGTGTTGAAAGTGCGGGATCAGATACTCAAAACCCTGCAACACAATCGCAATAGGCCTAAACTTTTTTGTTGTTGTTTTTAGAAATGCAATCTTTTTTATATTTATATTTATATTAATTAATTAATGAAAAACGTAGAAAAAAGTTTTCTGAAAAAGAAAAAAAAAGACTCTAAAATGTAGTGCAGCATCGATTAAAATATTATAAATATATTTATATGTACATTATTTGTACGTTTTTTTTTTGATAATCGAATTGAAGATACTCTGCTTTTTTTGTCACATGTCGACAAAATGGCTTCTATGTTGACTGATTCACACTGACATTGATTTGGCAGACATCAGTTCTTCAGATATTAAGAATATTTAAAACTAATTTGCTTTACTGCTTTATAAATAAATAAATCAAAATAAATAAATTAAAAAACCCAAACATATATATATATATATATATATATATTTTATTATAAAATAATGAAAATAATGATAATGTATAATAAATACATTAGCCTACATAATAAATAATAATATAATTTATAATTCACAAATTGAAAACATCATAGAAGAGATTCTGTGTTTTTATATTTATTGCAACATTAATTTATTGGCATGCCGTTTTATTAATATTTCCAATATCACAGTGACATGATTTCCTTATAAAGCCAATTGTTATGCTTTCCCCCTCTTTCTCCCTTTTGTTTGTTCTAAAGAGTTCTGTGTGTACTTAAAATCTGTCCTTTGATATGGATTTGAATATATTTTACAGATTTGGTTAAGATTGATTTAAACCATTATTTATGTGTTACTTGTATGCTGATATTAGTTTGTTTGTTGTGCTCCATGTGTCTGTCATTTTTCTTAACCGGGAAAAGTGCCTCAGGCAGTCCTTCCTACTCCTAGCAGAATGCTTGAGTTGAAATGAATGGCTGCACAATGATTGTGGATCGGTGAGCTCTGCTAACTTATTTACAGCACCTTCAGGGTGCAGATGCACATTCATTCTGTTCATGGAAATCACACAGTACAACTGAAAGCATTAGTATCACAAGTATAATTTAATGTATAATTCTTAGCCTGAATTGAAAAGCTCAAAATCGAATTGAATCAATTTTGATGATAAATCAGTGGTATTCTTTAAAAAGTAAGGTTGGCGAGCAGTTGAGCATTTGTCACAATAAAGAATAACTCGGATTATTAATGATTATTACTTTTGAACATGTTAAAAATCATGTACAGCAACCTAATAAAAGCTTAATTTTACTTAGAGTAGTCGCTCATGGGGGCTGTCATGTGGAGATCACATGATGTCTAAGTAATACTGTGTAATGAGTGCTTCCTAGAACCATAAAATTGTGCCTATCAAAGCAATTAGCCTCCACATTCACAATATTACACTGTCATGCTTCTCTTCCTACACTGATAATTCTTCAAGGTTTGAAGGTTTTTTTACTGTGCATCATAAAATTAATTTGGCCTGAACATATTTAGTAGTGAAATGAATCCACACCAATTCAATAGTAAATTAATTGTCTCTCTCTGAACAGTAGACAGTCAACACAGATAGAGAAATCGTTTGCATTTAGTGCTTCCAAAGAGCTAGTGCTCCTATGTCTAGCGCTCATTGATCTTGATTTTTTTTTCACCTCTAATCATATGCAGTTTTTTGAAATTGAGATTTTAAAAGAAGAATCCAAACTAATATGAATGAGTGCAACTGATAGGAGATCTGTAGGACAGAAGCCACAAGGTACTGAATGCTAAATATTTCAGAGAGTCTCAGTGCTGTCTGAGTCAAGTTATTTTGCCACAAGCACTGCATTGGAACTTTTGAGTTACAAGTTTACAAGTTACAAGTTTTTTTTCCCCACCCAAGTCTTTAGGATGCATAAAATATGTTTGCACTCTCAGGAGAATGTGCAAAACTGTCACTGGGGTGGAACCCTTTCAAAAGGTACTAATGTGAGCCACTCTAGGTTCTAATTTGTACTTTTAAAATATTAAAAGTACTTTACAGTAGAGTACTTTTAGAGTACTTCGAGTAAAGTACAGTGATAGATTTGGAAAAGGATGATTTAAAAGATTTTTTAAATGATTTAGAAGTCTTATATGCTCACAAAGACTGCATTATTTAATACAGTAAAAACAGTACAGTGAAATATTTCTACAATTTAAAACAAACCAATCCGTAAGACCTAAATCTTTGAGGGATGATGGTACCCACCCTGTCTACAACATCACCAAGGCTCACCCCGATCGGCCTGTGCGAAAGTACGAAATCGCTCATAACTCTCCTAAAGCGCTTGTCAGACACTCAAGTGTCTTATATCATAGGAATCCTTGGGCCAAGACTAACAAAATGCACATGACAGATTCAATCAGTCAAATTTTCGGCTATTTTAGATTTTTTGAAAAACCTAGTCCTAGGTGTTTCGCTCAACCTCAACAAAACCACTGCAGGGCAATGCTCTGGACTCTTTAGGTAAATAATTATCAAAAAAAAAAAGACACTTACACTTTGGGTAGCTATAACAGGGTAATTTAAAAATGGGCGTGGCCAAATATACCCAAAAACCTAAATCCTAAATGAAAACTTAAAGAATCTAGGTGAGCACATGCTACATATAATTTCAAACAAGCAGGCAAAGTTTTATGGAGATGAAACTATAGGTGGCGCTATAACATATACATAAATGTAAAAAACATATTTCTATGGTAAATTACCTGAAATTTCCAAAATGCTCGTTTTAATAATTAATTTAGTAGGTTACAGGCTTGCTAAATAATACGTAATGTTTTCCCCCCGTAATCGCTGCTTGCAGCTATATTGATTCTTATTACTGTTTTTTTTTCAGGATTCTTTGATCAAAGTTTATTTAACAGCATTTATTCAAAACAGTTTTTTTTTTGTAACAATCATCTTTAATGTCACTTTTGATCAGTTTAATGAGTTTTGGCTGAATATAAGTATAATTTTTTGTAAATTTTTTTTTTGTATCTTCTTTTTTAGGAAGGTCCTCTCACCCCTTTCAGATGTCATGCTGAGCCTTTTTAATCATCCTTTTCCTTTCAGCACACTGCTGATATTTCCTTATTTGTCCTCTGATTAGACATCTCAGACTTTAATCTCACAAAATAATGTGAAAATAATGTGCATCAAATGGGACTTTTGAACTTGGGGTACATGGTAAATAATTTTTGATGCTATATATGGCCCTTGAATCATGAGCGTTATAAGTTCTGCAGCTAGTGAAAGATGAATTGTCAGAGTGCAATGCTGTACAATGAGTCCAAGAGCTAGACACTGTAGCTGTATATTTGACAGGCACCACTCTAATGTCAAAAATTAAACATGATTTTTCTGTGTCCTGTCAGTGGAGCTCATGTCAGAAAGCAAGTTGTCACTTTGCACTAGTGAAAATAATAGAAGAAATAAAACTTTTTATTACATTTAAGACTGATATGAAGCTCATGGCCCGAAGCTTGGGTTTCTATCACGTGTTGACTTCAACTATGGCTTCTAGTTAAATGTCAGGTTAATCAGGTATAATGCTTATTAATATGAATTTAGATCACTCTAAAATCAACTTAAGCTATTATTCAGCCAACATTTTTCGCATGTTTTCAGTATAAGATGAAATATGCTTAAAAGATGAGTTGGCAATTGATGAGCTGAAACACTTTTGCATTACAATCCTGATATAATCTGATTTATTCTAAAAAGTGAACTTGTTTTGAGGATGTATCCTAACTGTAGTAATTTACAAGGCTTTTATATTTTTTTAATACTGTAAAAGCAGAAGTACAGTAATTCAATTAAAATGGTCCTATCATTGGCAAAACAAACTTTCATTGATGTTTTGAGAAAATCTCAAGTTACTAATTAAATCCAAATCCAAACTACTATGAAATCATTAGACCATTTATTGAAACTAAACTGCAAAAATGACTTGATTGACATGATTTTTTTTATTTTTTTGCGTATCCTTTTTCAAGGTCCCTAATAATTTCAGTCTGAGCAGTCTGTGCTGCACATTTCAGAGTGGGTTATTTTCTGATTTCATGCAGGCTTTTCAAAGATATTTAATACTGAAGGATGAAAAATGGAATATGGTCATAAAAAGCTGTATTATGACTGATTTTGGCCCAAAAACCTTCACTATAAATATTAAGTGGAACTTGGTGTATAAAAACAAAATGTTAATGTGTGAAATAACCCATTTAATATAGGGAAAATTGTGTTTTTTTGCGACCAGTATTCATTAGCAACCCAGGCATAGTTACTGCAGTAGGGAAATGATAACAGATAAGAGAAACCAGATTCAGTCTGAGTGTTCTTCACAGTTATTTCCTGTGCACAAAATGTCACATAGTGCTCGTGGCTCCAGGCTTCATATTTCACAACCCACATTTGCTGTTACTGTTGTTTTGCTGGTAGGCAGTCACTACTCTTATATACAGAGCAATTGTGACGTCTGCAGGAATTTGCAGTTGGTCAGTGTGCTTGCACTGCTGCATTTGGAGGAAAGTGTGAGATTTGTGCTGACACCACTTGCCCAGACAGTGTTTTCAGTACGATAAATGTTTAATTTTACTGTCAGAGAGATGGCATTGCTAACAAAACCTCATTCTGTTGGTTTATGAAACTTTAATGAAACTGTTATGTGCAACATTTTTAAAGAATAGTGGAGGCCATTCGGTTCAATGTCAGTTCAAACATTTTGTCATCAGTGGCATTACACTTTAATGCAGTGTTATTTGGCTGACTGATTTTACATGAATAGAGTACAAAATAGGGTTTGAAATTCTAAAATAGCCGAATTGGTCTGCTGTATGTATGCATAGCTTAAATTAAGATGCCATACTCAGCCGTGGCTTGCGAAATGTTTTGTGTTTATTGATAACTTTGATTTTCCGTAAATTCAAGGAAAAATGTTGCATTTTGGCAACCATTTTATAGATAGATAGATAGATATATAGACTATCTAGCCTGAAAAGCTAGTTTCAAAAATCAAATAAAGGCAAATTTATTTTTTTATTTGATAAATAACAGGATTAGTTTCTTTAATGGGATGACAAATTGTACTGTATCCATAAAATGTGTTGGCTTGTATGAATGTGGCAACTTAACACATCACAGCATGACATAATGAGTTGTTTTTAATTGCAGTATATTAATTAATCTACAGGTGCATCTCAATAAATTAGAATGTCGTGGAAAAGTTCATTTATTTCAGTAATTCAACTCAAATTGTGAAACTCGTGTATTAAATAAATTCAATGCACACAGACTGAAATGTTTACTAGATACATGGTGAGATTTAGATTCATGACTATTATAACTAATACACAGTGTACCCTTCCGTCGTCTTTCCTGTTGTACATCCAAGATGCCTACATAAATGCTTTGACATCCATGCCGTCCATTTCCCAAAATAACCTTCTCTGCCCAAGAGTATAATTGGTTTTCTAATAAGCCATTCTCTGCTTACAAGAGTGAGTCGTTAACAAAGCAAATGGCTTATCATCACTCTTGAATGATTTTGAATATGTTAACCACAGAGGCTTAGCCTCACATTATGGTCCTGATTTCAGAAGTAATCAATGGCATATGATTGATCAGTGTTTCCATATAGTTGAAATGAAGAACTGGAGTGAAAGTTCAGTTCTTCTTATTACTGTTCAGTTATGAAATATTGTATTCGCTTGGCAGGTTGAATTCTTGCATAGCAATGGAGAGAAAGATTTAGCTCACACCTACAGCAGCAACAGATATGAATGGTCTCTTTGATGTGACCCATTATCAGTCAGCTATTAGATCATTACACAACCTGCAAATTGAAAATTGCCCAACTGTGGCGTGTCTTTGATGTTTTATCATATTGATGTTATGTGAAGCTGTCAGACTATATTTGAGGTGTGAGATTGAACAGTCATCTGTTTCTGTTGCACAGGTACATGGCTATCATCCATCCTCTGAAACCACGACTCTCAGCCACAGCCACTAAGGTGATCATTGTGTGTATTTGGATGCTGGCTGTGGTTTTGGCCTTTCCTCTGTGTTTCTTTTCAACCATCAAAAAATTACCCAAGCGGACCCTCTGCTACGTTGCCTGGCCGAGACCTTCAGAGGACCCTTTCATGTGAGAACTCTTTAAATATGCATGCATAATTTTCTTCCTTTCCTCACAGTTTATTTGTAAAGCACTTTGAGTTACAATCTTGAATGAAAGGCGTTTTATTATTATTATTATTATTAATTAGAGGAAGAATATAATTGTTGTTGTGTTCTTATTAACAACAACAACAACAGTAATCCTAATACTAATAATTACAAAAATAGTTGTTAATATCACTACTACTACTATTACTATAATAATATTTATAATAATCATTAACATCATCAACAACAACAAGTATTCTTATTATTATTATTATTATTATCATTAACAGCTATTGTTATAATTATCAGTATTACTGGTTTTATTATTAATTTGTATTACTGTTGTTGTTGTTAATAATAATAAGAATAATATCGAGACAACTATTGTTATTAACAACCACAATACTACTACTACTACTACAACTACTAGTTGTTGTTAATAATAATAATATTTATGCTTGTTGTTATTAATTCTAAAGATTATTCATAATAGTTATAATTAATATTATTAATAATTTTGATTAGGAATGTTATTATTAACAACAACTTTAACAATATTAAATCTATTTTGTTTTCTCGACATAGCCAGTATATGGAAATAGTGTCAGTATCAACAGAGTTTCAGCATTCACAAGTGTTTTGATTGCACACCAGTCCAGTTTGAGAATGCATTATTCTTAAAGTTATTGTAGAACTGTAAGGTTGGATGCAAGACTGAAAATGTGAATAAATCTGAAATCACACTGTAGGATTTGTGTCACAATTTTGATATTTTGGGCAACACTGAGCTTTTCCCAAGATTTCTTGGAGTTAAATACAGTCTGATAAGAAGCATTAAAAAAAAAAAGGTTCACACAGTGTGTAAGTGATGTTAGCGACTCCCCTATTTGTCTAAGAATTATGTCTTCATTGGCAACACAGGCGCTAAATTTCTCTCTCTCTGGTTACAGGTATCATACCATTGTGGCATTGCTGGTGTATGTTCTGCCCCTGGTGGTCATGGGAATTACCTACACTATAGTCGGGTTGACTCTTTGGGGAGGAGAGATTCCTGGAGACTCATCAGACAACTATCAGGGCCAACTGCGAGCCAAAAGGAAGGTAAGCAGTTCACTTTCTTGTTCACGATCAGCGGTTCTCAATTCCAGTCCTCGCGACCCCCTGCTCTCCATATTTTGCATGTCTCTTATTTAAAACACCTGATTCAGATAACCAGATTGTTAGAGGAGAGCTCAATGCATGAACTGTGTTCTGATTGACATGGTCCCTACACAGTGTTCCGAGATGTGCAGAGCGGGGGGGTCGCAAGGACTGAAATTAAGAACCACTGTCTTAGATTGACTAAGAAATAACGCATCGTCTCAGCAGAGCCTTTGAGCTGGAGCAGAAGTACAGATGCAGAAAAGTTAAAGAGAATTGAGAGATGTTGTAATATTACGAACCTGTAAGACCAGGTGAAATTTAATTGGTCATCAAATACTAATCCCAGGTTCCTGGATGTAGAACACAGATGTGCAGTAATGTTGTTGTTCGACTGATGTAATGACCAGAATACACTCAAACATCAGAGTAAACACTGCGCACACTCACATTTAATGGGTCATTACATGTGGGATCAATAAGATATTAGAGAAGGAAGTTCTCTAAAGAAAATGGAAAGGGCTGGATAGTCCGACAGGTCATTTAGATCACGCCTAGGAGGAAGTCGATGGAAGGGAAGGATAGATATAGAGATGCAGACAGTGATAAACCCAGAGCTGTCTTTTAGCTGGTTTTGATTTTTCGTACACACATACAGCTAGCCATGGTGAAGGAAAAATGGACTGGATGTTTGTCAAACTAATTAAATGTTAATATTTGATCCTGCTATGGAGATTATAGAAGCAACTGTCAGTCCACGGGCCGAATCTGGCCTATCAGTCATTGTTATGCAGACCTCCTGCGGATTTTGATCAAATCGGAAAACTCTGCAGTGAGTTCAACATTTAGTGGTTGTCAGTTAGTGGACATCAATCCATATCCAAAGTGTTTAACCTTTTTAAAAGTTTTTTTTTTAGCCCAAAATCCAGCTATTATATTTTATTGAATATAAACCAAGCCAGCATGAGTTTAGTTGCACTTATTTGATCATGTTTTATCCGATCAGTTATTTTTTTATTATGGCTGTCAATCAATTAAAGTAAACTAATTACAGTAATTACATGATATGCTGAATAACTGATCACATTAATCACAATTTCTCACGTTTATTAAAGAGAGTTTCAGAAAATGAAAGTTTTGTCATCATTTACTCTGCTTAATGTTGTTCCAAACCTATATGACTTATTTTTTTTCGGAGGAGCACAAAAGATATTTTGAAGAATGTTGGTAACCAAATTGAATTGGATAGAAAAAAAAAAAAATCTCAAGCATTTCTCACAATGTTCTCTTTTTTGTTCCACAGAAGAAAAAGTCATACAGGTAGAATTACAGTAAGTGTCCTTAGAAGTCAATAAATTGTTAGTTTTATTTCCATATAATTTAACATACATCAACATAAAAAAACAAACAAATCAACAATAAATCTACAGTCCACTCCACACCATGTTTGTTTGTCTGTGTACTGTAAATATGTGCTAGACAGACGCCTTTGGCCGTTGCACTCCGTCCAGCTGTTTTAAAATGCAAGATGGCATTCTGTGTGAACATCTCTACTCAATCTGTGCCACCTGCTTTAGTTAGATGTGATTTGGTACATGCGTGTCACATGTAGTACAGGTCAGGGGTCTTAATTAAATGTGATTAATGATTCATGATTATTATACTAAATTAAGTAGATTAACAAATTGACAGCTCTAGCATGACTATATAAATCTTCAGCCTTACAAGAGATGAGTCACAGCAGCTGATACAGCTGCACATCAGCCCATGTCAATAATCCCATACACAAATGTAACACACATACATATATTAAATTTCCATATATGAAATATACTGTCATATGAAGTATAAATATGAAACCTATTAGAAATTAGAACAATTTCATATAATAACATATATATCTAACCCATACTATGTTTATATACATGTAAATATAATACAATTTGTGACACATGTCATGTAAATATGTTACTTTAATAACATTGCTATAAAAATATTGTTGCCATATATGGCAGCTACATATACTGTAATATCATATAAAAAATCATCATATAGATCTGAAATCTATAACATGAAAATATAAATTTTTTTATAAGCTTATATCTTCTTATAGGTAGCATATATGGCAATTTCACTCTTGATATAGGGCAGGATATGGCATACTGTAGATTACGATTCCGTACGATATGGTGACATTAAAAAAAGAAAAGAAAAAGAAACTGGAAAAAAAGAACCTTCAAAGAAGAGTGGACTGATATGTATGCTTTTAAACTCTGTACTTAAAGTGTTAAACCGGTGTGTCTCATTTGTCTGTAGTGCTTGTTAATGAAAGGCAAACTGTTCTTAAGGGAACTAATTTTCAAGAGAAAATAAATATATTTTACATTTGATTTTGTCCATTTATGTTAAATGATTTAGGTTTTTTTATGTTAACTTTTTAGATTTCAAATGAAATGTTGAGATCTCCATTACTCATTGCAATTGGAAAATCTTGCGCTTGAAGGAATTAGATAAAATTCCCTTTGATAGGGGATGGGGCATTTATTGACATGTTCTTAGCACTGAATGCTTAGAACTGAAAAATAGATCTTCCTTGATAACCTTGACACTGTAGTGGTCAGCTTGGGGCATTTGCACAGAAAAACACTTAACAAATTAGTAAGGTTGATCTATAGCACTCTCTGACTTAGCTAATGTTAAACCAATCAAGAAAAAGCAATCAAAATCTCCCAATCAGGAGGGGAAAAAAAAAATTGGTTTTGGACTAGAAAAAACTCAAAAGCTTAGGTCTGCTTCCAGTTTCCTGTTCTTTCACAGTATGTACTGAATTCAGTGAAAAACAAATAGATTGCTTTATGGTTTATTTTCTAGTAGGCTATTAACAAATTAATGTGGACTGATGTGAGAAGTGGCTCTGAGTGACTTTGGTTCGTAAATTTGCTGTTGTTTTAATGGGCACAGCTCTATTTGTTTTCTTTCCGATTTGCAACAGAATCAACAATCAGATTTGGAGTGTGTGATCCCTTCTGTCTCAAAGTTGTGATTCTTGTATAAATACATTAGTGCCACCTTGATGTAGTCCTCTGTGTATCATGGATGAGAATCCTGCGGGCACTTCTAAGTGTAGCCAGTGGAGAAATCGGTTAATTAAAGCCAGATGGTCCATTAAGTGGGAATGATGTGACATACTCAACTGATGAGCTATTTAAGATTTGTTAAAATGAAGTTTTCCAAAGTGTACACAATATTGCAGCTCAACAGAGAACATGCAAGCCATTGTAAGGGCTTTGACGAGGCTCACTCAGTCCTGGAATACAGCTGTTCACTGGTTCAATAGGCGTTTTATGTATTCTACATTCCAATCAATAGCATTCAGAGCTCAGCCTGCCGGTTATATGTTTCATTAACGGCTGCTGCGATTGTGCTGGCTCTCTATTTTGATCAACGCTACATCTTGATCGCTCTCTACGGCTGCCAGCTCGTCATGTATCTTCCTTCTATTAGTGGCTGGCATGCCGAATATGTGAATTTGGACCCGGTTAGCTTTATGTGATGTGTGAAGGTGATTATGGGAACCCAGAAGCATGAACTTCTATTTCAGCCTTTAGAAGACCCTCAATTAAGCCTGGGGCCATTTTCATTTTTATTGTCAGTTGAAATGTAACTCTTTGAGAAGATTTGAGAAGCTGTTGGGTGACCAATACACACCTATTTGAGGGCTTTGTGTAGCCATTGACAAACCAGAAAAAGCAAGCTTTTTTTTTTTTGAACATGAATGAATGGTGCACAAAATGAGCAGCATTGGAGTGGAGATGTTAAAAGGACATCAGCTTTATGTAATGTATTTCAGATTAAAGCCTGTGCCATTCTATTCTATTTTATGATGAAGCAACACCAGTTTCTTCTCTCCATTATGAAATGTTTGCAAAAATACTGTCCAACATGGAAATTGTGTGTTTTCTGAAAGTTAATCAACATTATTTTATGTTGTAAAGGAGATTACAACTTTCATATAACATGGGTTTCAGAAATAACTACAGAGACTGAAGAAAGTGGCACAATATTTTGCATCTTTGGTTGAACATTTTACAGAGTAGGATTACAAGTACCAAAGTGGTTGCAAAATTAATTGCATTATAAGGAATATATTATACTTTGACTGAATGAGTTGTCAAAGTTGGCCTAAACAGTACTTTAGTATTTTATTTTCTGTCATGCATATTTCGTTTTTAGGTCGACTGACAGTTTTTCATATTTTATTTTCATTTTATTTTAGATTTTATTTCAATTTATTTTGTTTTGTAAAATTAATTCTAAGATTCTTAACCTTAGCATCATCTTTCTTGATCCGGAGCAGAACACATTGTTACTAAACATAAACTTTGTCATTGAAACTTTGTTTGTTATCATATTAGCTGAAAGCTTTAGGCAGCTGCACTTCGCTATTAGGATTTAGGCATCATGGGTCGAATGCCTCACAAGCAGTACGTTTGCCTTCAGGATTACCGAGGCAGTGCTTCCTTTGGATTGCAAGATTCAGTTATTAACACTAATCCAAGCCTGAGGAAAGTGATCCTGTGAGTTTTGCTCTGATGATTATGGATTAGGAGGCTCTGTTGATGAGCCAGACTCTGATCATGTCACAATGGCTGCCCTCATTCTGTTCTCAAGGCACGTTTTTCTCTGGTTCTTTGGAAGGTGTTGTTTGTGTGTGATTGTGTATTTCAGGGGTGGGTCATGTTTTTTTTTTTTTTTTTACAATTCCAGTTCAATGAAAATAATAGAATGAAACATTCATCTATTGATCTTCTACCATACATTTTTTTTATCACCATTTTTATATATCACCTTCTAGATTACAAATTGACCACATTCCCCTTACATATATATATATATATATAATTTTTTTATATTTTGTTTATATATATATATATATATATATATATATATGCATATATTCTCTCACATAGCATACACAGGATGTTGTAGGTGGTAATTTGGCTACATAAATGTTTTTAGAAGCTCTGTAGTAAATTACATTTCAAGAGCAAGTGTAACTATTGGTGGGTGTATTTGTATTTGTTTGTGCTCATTTGTGTTTACCATCTGACACTGTAGATCAAGTGAATTTGTTAAAAGTGTAAGTGAAAGCATTCAGTTGAAAACCTATTTAACATTTCTAGAGTGTGCTGCGGATAATTATAATAAAAATTTTTGAGCGCAAAGCATCACTCCAGCTCTGCTGGAAGACAATGACTGCTGCTATAGTGTGTTAACTGCAATCACAAAAGCACACTTGTGAAGTTTTGCTTATCTCATCCAAAACAGAGAGCTAAGTGCCTGAGCCACAATATCACAATCCATTTCCATCCATATTAGCTTTGTGGCTCCACCACTGGATATCAGAACAAAAGCTCCTTCTGGAACATCATTGTAACCATTTGCACAAAGAAAAGCACCAACTCATTAACTAAAATTTAAATTTGATGATTTAAATAATATACCTATTTTTAAACCGTTTTTATATATATTTGATTAAATATGTATTTATTTGTTCTCTATTTACCTGATACTGAAAGATAACTGGTTGGAAAGTTTACCTTTAATAATAACTGGTTATTTATATGTGTGGAGGCAAATCAAATTTCTTCTTCCTTTTTAGCCTTTTTCCGGAAACAAATTATTGTATTTAATTTGATGTTGAATCATTTGATTATCCATTCTGATTAGATAGTTAACTAATCAGAGGGGCCTTTATGCTGTTGCTGTCAATAAAACTCACCTGTGCTATGACACATGAAAAAAACAAATGTTTTTACATTCATCTAAGATATGGAGATTAGTAAGTAAATTAATTAAAACAGCAGTTTATCACTGATGTTACCTTGATTTTGAATATGAGATATTTCACAGTCTACAGGCCGGTTGCAGCAAACAGCACATCACTGGCAAATAGTGCAAAGTGAGACACTCAAGCCAGATGCACAAATATTCTGCACAATCAGCCCCTGACAGATTGTGATCCATTTTCTCCACAGGAGCTGTTTTCGGCTAGGCTTCATTTTCTAAATAACTATTCAAAATGATCCCAGCACTATTTTCTGGAATGAATATATTATATCAATGCACCATAATGGCCAGTGTCACAGCCTTTCTGTCATCTCATTCCAACCGGATCTGTTTTGCAAGTCTATGTGTGAAGGTACTGAACGTAGTTTCTGTTCTACTTTTGAAGATGTGACTCCACCAATATGCTTTTAAGATGCAGCTATGTTAGTATTTTTTTTTTATTTTGACTAAATTGGGTTTGTATAGTCAATAAGCCAAACAATAAGCCAAAAGAGAATAAGATTGAAAATCATGACAAACTAAATTCTTGTTTTCTTACATATATATACTGCAAACGGTTCAAAATAGAAATGTTTTCGAACAATATACACTACCGTTCAAAAATGTTGGTTCAGTATTTTATTTTTTTTCAAAGAAATTAATACTTCTTTCAGCAAGGATGTGTTAAAAAGTGATGGTAAATACATATATTGTTAGAAACAAAAATCTATTTTGAATAAATTCTGTTCTTTTTAACTTTTTATTCATCAAGGAATCCTGAAAAAAGTACTACAGGTTCTAAAAAAATATTAAGCAGCACAACTGTTTCCAACATTGATAATAAATGTGATGGCTGATGAAAATTCAGATTTGCATCACATGAATAAATTATATTTCAAAATATATTAAAATAGAAAACTGTTATTTTAAATTTTAATAATATTTTACAATATTACTGTTTTTTCTGTATTTTTGATCAAATAAGCGCAGCCTTGATGAGCATAAGACAAATCTTACTGATCCCCCACTGAATGGTAGTATATTTATCCTTTTTTTGGAGCATATAGCAGTGTAAATCCACTCTCCTTGTAGTTTGTCTACAGTATCCTTTTAGGTTTAAAAAAATAATAACGTGGGGTTGGAAGGACATTGTGTGAGTAAATTATGACTATTTTTATTCTTGGCTGAATTATTCCTTTAAATACAGGTTGCACAGCAACACAATCTGTGGTGCTAAACAGAGTGACATTATCTGGGTAGTATATACAGAAAAGATATGTTGTGACCATAATAGGTTGTTTGCAATCACGTGATTCTGATGACGCGCGAAATGCAGCTGGAGGGCAGGAAGTGATTTTTCTCCACAGAAATCACTAACAAAACTCAAAATGCCTGTGTTTTGTGTTGTTTATGGATGTTCAAATCAACCAAACCGAGATATAATAATATATTAAGATATTAATAAAGAAATATATAAATAGATACAGGGTGACACAGTCAGAATTAACTGAATGCTAAACGCCACACATAGACACGATGTAAATAAGATATTGTTTGCAGTTCTGAGAGCTTCATATCACGGAATCGTGAGATTGCGATAAATTGAAGTGAGTGACAGCTTTTTAGTGATTAGCGTTAGATGAAAGCGCTATTTGCTCGCTTTCCTTATGAACAACACATTTTCGTACACGATAAAAGCTCCTTGTGGTTTGTCAGTTTGGCCAATTTGAGCATCCATAAACAACACAAAACACAGGCATTTTGAGTTTCTGCTAGTGATTTCTATGGAGAAAAATCACTTCCTGCCCTCCAGCTGCATTTCGCACGTCATCAGTGACGTCATGTGAAACAACCTATTGGTGAAGTGCATAAAGTTAAATCAGCTGTTTATACCATGATTCCTCTGTCAAGCAACCATTTGCTGAATCAATACTGATTAGGATGAGAGTGAGTGTGTCTGCTGAAGTCTAGAGTGAGTTTATTTGCCTTCTTGACAGTCAGAGGTGAATGAACACCCAGCTGTCAAATTTGTCAGCTTGTTAAAAGATGCAGTTCAGTTCCTTAGCAAGTAATGATGTTTATTATTGGGTGTTACTATGTGTTACTATGTGTTACTATTTGTCCCGTAGGGGTGGGAGAAAAAAAATCGATTCTCCGATGCTTCGCGATTCTCTCTTCAACGATTCTGAGCTTGATTTTTTCCCCCACAAATGGCACGTGTGAGCGCTAGAGACGCGGCGGGCTTCATTACACAGAATTTGCGCCGTGAGACACGTGCGCAATGCGCATTGCTTGACAGTGTGTGCTTTCACCCGCCGTGTTTTATTTTAGATATGCTTTAGATATGCATTCATTTATGCCATTTGGAATGCAGTACTATTAGATGCACGAAACTCGCGCACTGACAGACTTTCACGTGCGCTTTGTGTTTGTTGTCCTGAAGCTCGATCGCGGCTGCGGTTAAATGCACTTGCATCTCCGAATACTTTTATATGAAATTGATGTAAATACAGTGTTGTATGAGCAGAGCAGGACAGAACATCTGATATATCAAAATAGATCTGTGCATTAGTGTAAATGCAGCCTGTTAAAGGAGCCATAGAATGCATTGATACAATATTTTAAATTGTTCTCTGATATCTACATAGAAGGTATGTGGCTTAGTTAAGGGCAAAAAATCTCCAGAAACGGTTTTACATGTCCATTTATAACCCTAGGATTTGTCCCTAGAATGAAATGGTCTGTTTTTACCTTATTTGGAAGGGTCATGAATAATAATGTTGAGCTCTGCTCTGATTGGCTGTTTCACAGTGCGGCTCATTTCAGTAGCTCACACAGCAGGAAGGAAACACAGGGAAAATATATATTTCAATACTGTCTCTCGCAGTTATATCGTTGGGTAATTATACTGTATGTAAAATGCGGGCATCAGGGAGCCGCTATTAATATGCGGGGCATTGAAACTGCTGTAGGGCCTCTGTGAACAGACACAAATGAACGATTGAATATCCGCATTCCACCGGAAAAACTAAGGTCTCCTCCCAACCATGTGAGAGTCGTAAAACTGAACCATGGTCAGCCCAGGCGCCAATTGTCTCAAATAAGTTCCTGTCCCACTCAGCTTATCTTTACAAGAAACACAAGGAGAGAGAGGGATTTACAAAACCACCTCCTGGGTCGGCAAGCACTAAGACAGAAATAACTCCCTTCTAGCTCCAGGGGAGGCTCACTATCATGTCGAAGTTCAAACACATGAGCACCTGACTCCCTGTCTTTCTTGTCTCTGTGCAACTTCTGTCTTAACTCTGCTGCAGTCATGCGATCAACATCAACCAGTAGTGAAAGGGATGTAAGGCCTCTCTGAACAGACACAAATGAACGAGTGAATCTCTGCATTCCACCGGAAAAACTAAGGTCTACTATCATCCATGTGAGAGTCGTAAAACTGAACCATGGTCAGCCCAGGGGCCAATTGTCTCAAATAAGTTCCTGTCCCGCTCAGCTTATCTTTACAAGAAACACAAGGAGAGAGTGATTTACAAAACCACCTCCTGGGTCGGCAAGCACTAAGACAGCAATAACTGACCCTTTGCATCTGGACTCATTTAAGCAACAGAACGTCAGTGTTGTCTCGTGACTGGCTTCAGCATAAATAAACTATCTAATAAACAACAGAACAAAGAACCTGGTATCTGGAAATGTTCCAACGACAGACACTCCTGGACCCCATGACCGTTTATCGCATAAATTGATAATCCGATAAACAGAAAGCAACAGATTAATAGCTCCATGTCCGAGCGAGAAGAATGGCAGATCTACACCCGTGACATTGTCATGACCTCAGGACATCTCCCCTTTTCTCCCTGCATTCCAAAAGGGACGCACCCTTTTCTCTCCTTCGGTCAGACAAAGGGACATAAAACTTACAACAGACAATTTCAAAAGACAATCATTTAAGTATAAAAGGGCAACTATATCCACAAATAATATGCTTTCTGTTTGATGTGTTATTGAAACCTATGATATTCTAATCTTTGCCTTATAACTTTTCCTTTTAGTTGATAAGATTATTGAGCATGCAAAATACCTGATGTTTGATGTTAAATGGAAGCTTGTGTCATTAGCAATAACTTAGTGTGAAGGAAAGGTTGATTTTCGGTATCACACGCATAATTACAACCCTTTTATAAGTATCAACCAAATCTTTGCAAAGATATTTCCCCACATGATAAATTGAAGCATCATGTTAATGTATGCATGCTCCGCCTTGCAACAAGTCGATTGGAAGATCGCGCCGTGGGACGGACTTATGCAGCAGATCAAAAACCCAATGCAAAACAGATTCGGTGCTCTTTCGCCGCTTGCTCTGCCGACCGAGGCCTTTCGCCTTATCGCCTTTGTGTTAATCGTGCTCCAACTTGCGCTCACAAGCTGCACCATCAAGCGATCGGTCATCCAGAACTCAAACACTTCATTGAAGCTTCGTGAATGCCAGAGATCTTCGAAAGCCTAAAGTCTTGCAAACTTAAACTCTCTCAGAAGAACTGCCAAAGCTTCCCAGAAACTATGTCATCCAGACGCCCGATCAGCAACCAATCAAAAGCCCGGGATTCCCTCAAGTAGCCAACAAGGAAGCTTTTCAGCACAAACGCAAGTAGCAAACAAAAGTCTTCTATCTGCTGAAATCGGTGCCGAACTAATTAAGCAGTAAACGTAAGACAAATCTCTGCTTTGTGATTTTCTCAGGTTGAATTTAAAGAACTCGTGGAAAACGAGTGTTAGAACTTTGGGAACTTCATGCAAACTCCGTTAACTCTCATTCTTCAGAACTGTATGTGTGTGTGTATGTGTGTGTTTTCATTAGTTTTAGATCCATGTAATCTATAGAAGTAGTTCAAAATAAATTCTTGTTTCATTATAAGAATTATTGTCTTGTGTCGTGAAATTTTTTTAAGTTAAACCTTGCCCAGATCACGTTACCTAGCTCGTAGCTTATAACTTATAAAAAGCATGTATTAACCTGTGACCAGGGATAATACAAATATTCAAATTGTTAAGATACACGGACGTTAACGTCTCGCTGGACGAACAGTTGATAAAGTGTAAACTATCAAATTTGAAATCAGTTCTAATCAGGTTGACTTCTGATCTGCCATTTTCGCTATTATCCTCGCTTGTTTCTTCACAATACCTGCAGAACTTCTGATGATTCGGCTGAGCAGGTGCGGCTGGCATAGAACATGGGCGGGTATATGCAAATGTTGGGGGCGTAACTATTAGTGATCCCGACTCTAACGTCACAATCGGTGTTATGTTCTGATTCGCCTATTTTTCAGTGGTCTTTTGCATGGCCGAGATTTACATAAGAAGGAGGAAACAATGGTGTTTGAGGCTTACGGTATGTCATTTCCATGTACAGAGCTGTTATTATTCAACTATGCCAAGGTAAATACAGTTTTCCATTCTATGGATGCCACTGTCTATGATCACATCAATAATAATCAAATGGCAATACTGCTGAGGAAAAAAAGAAAACCCCATAACTAGCCTATTGTCTGTAAACTTTCGGATACTTAAAGAACACTTATTTTAAATAAGTAATTGTTTTAAAAAGTAGTCTGCTTATATAATAAAAAATAAAGTAAAATTGATCACAAATTAAATTTGATATAACATTTTTATGAAAATGCAGCCATGTGCAGTAATATTGAAAACTGAGAATGTGACGCATGGTGATATTGAGTTGATAATGATAATCGTAATTGAATTGAATCATATCGTGAAACCAGTGAAGATTCACACCCCTATTTTTAAGATGGCAGTACTGACATTCCTATAACTATAAACAAAAAGCATAGAAACTGCAATTTTGGTTAAAATGTAAAGTTGTAAAGATGTGTTTGCACAGCAGAAGAATTAATTAGGAAAAAATGTAGATCAAGAATCGTTTTGGAATCGGATCGTGACTCCCAGAATCGGAATCGGATCGGATCGTGAAGTGCCTAAAGATTCCCACCCCTAGTGTCCCGTGCATTATACTAATTTTAATGTAGGCCACTGATGTGAAATATAGTATGTGGTTTTCTCTTTCACAGCTACACAGCAAAAATCATCATATTTTTCTTTCTTTCATATCTGACCATCCATAAAACCACATAGTTACCTCAAAATTGTGTAGGAAAATAAGTTTTTAGAGAATATATCCAGAATTATTTTTAAGGCAAGACACCCCATGTGAATATGAGAGAAAAACCTAATAGATAACATAGATATAACTAATAGATTCCCCAGTTGATTGATTACATTAAGAATTGCAAAAAATTTTTTTGCAACCAAGTTGAACTATTATATTTAAATATGCAAACGAGGCATTATCTAATTAGCCCTACCCTAAACCTAACCGATAGTGTTAACAAAAGAAAACTTTATAATAGATAATATAAAAACATGTTTGCTGAAGTAGCCATGCCATTTAGCTCTTTTATTGTGCTTCAGGGGACTTGTACCTGAGAGCTCTGCATCGCAAGTGCAATTCTGTACCAGGTGAGCCATCAAGCAAGTTTACTACTGTACACCAGAAAAGCCATACATATGAAGCTGGTTATGTGATGTAAATGACAAAATGCATTAGTTTACAAATAATTTTGTGTTCATAATATATAACCCTGAGGAAATAAGTCTTTAATTGCTAATTTGTCACTGTAATTGTAATATGTGTGAAAAGGAATACAAGTTGTTGGTGTTTTACTGCCTCAAGTGTTCTAGAAAACTGCATTGAGACGCACATAGATGTGTTTTTCAGAGTTTTGCAAAAATTAGGGTGGGGGCATGTTTTCCAGTGAGCCCAGGTTGTGTTTGAGAGTAGTTTCCCAGATTTGGGGTGCTTGGTGGTCCACAGTTTTGTGTGTGTGTGTGTGTGTGTTTTGAAGTGGACTGCCACCTATAAAGTTTGAGAATCACTAGTCAGTTATTAGTCGACCATTGTGACTCAATCCTCTTGACTAGTAAATTAAAGCGGAAATGAATTTATAAAATTTTAGGCGCTGAGACTATTTTGACACTATCTTCTTTTTTTTTCTCAAGTGCTGCCACTTTAGAAAGCGCTGTCTCTCTAGACTGTCTCTCTTATGATCTATATCAGTATATTGATCATACTTTATGTCAGCCCGTTGACAGTTCTTCATTTTACAGCCTTAAGAAATATCTCCAATCTCTATTTGCCACAGTTGGCCAGTGCCTATTCAAGCGCCAATCACTGAAAGGACTTCTATTTCAGTGCGAGTGCCCTTGTCTTTTCTCTATCTCTGAAGTGAAGAGGCAGGGTGAGATAAGAGAAAACAAACGAGATACTCTGTTGTGGCGACAAATGCAGTGCGATTCCTTCAGCTCTCAGTATGCAGAAGCTTCTGTCTGGAGACGTATCGGGAGAGAAACGTTGGCTTGAAGGGGAGCGTGAGTAGCAAACAAATAAGCTCTTCTTTTACCCCAGGATATATATATATTATGTATATATATATATATTATGTATGTGTGTGTGTGTGTGTGTGTGTGTGTATCCAAATTTTATTCCATTTGATATTTAAATTTCATTAAATATTACGTTGGTTTAGATTTTTTAATTATTTTTGAGTACTTTTGAGTCAAATGAACTAATTCTACCCATTCTAACGTTGCTTTTGCTATTCGATCAGAGCTGCTTTTTAAAACATATCTGTATGCTGTCATACTCATGAGTTGTGAGATAATGATAAGATAATCATTTTTTAAATTTATTATAAAAAACTTGGTTCTCTAACACTAACACTCTCTATTCTGTTTCTATTCTAGCTATTTCTTTTGTTTTCTTTTCTTTTCTTTATTATACGGTATATAAAATACTTGACCCTCTAACACTAGCACTCTCCATTCTTTTTCTATTCCATCTACTTTTCTTTTTATTTATTAAAAAATAATCTTGTCCCTCTAATACTAGCGTTCTCTATTCTTTTTCTATTCTATCTATTTGTTTTCTCTTTATTTATTAAAAATAAAATAATTATAACTTGACCCTCTAACACTAGCTCTCTCATCTATTTCTATTCTATCTACTCTTTATGCTTTTTATTTTTATATAAGCTGCTTTTAAAACATCTGTACACTCTCGTACTCATGAGTCGCAAGATAATGACACAGCCTTTGGGGAAAAAAAAGATGTTGCTTCATTTTATATTTTTGCTACAACATCATGAATATATGGTCATGACTAATAATTAAACCTGATTCCTTTTGTTTTAAGCAAAAAAGGTTAATTTATGTGCACATAAACAAGTTTAACTTATGGATGCAGTACACAACTCAACAGTTCTGTCTGAGCATAAGCCTGTGTCTGTGGTCACGCTGTTCCTCTTGCAGTGTGATAATTGACTTTAAGACCAAGCCAAATATTGAGAATGAAATATGATTCTACATTATGCTGACTCCATTACTGACTATAGTTCAAGGTGTCTGTGTCAGTTTTTGAAAACTTTCAGAATGTATACTTGCAGAAATGATCTAAAAATATTTAATAATCAAACCCTAATGAAATACCTGATTCCTCATTACATTACCTTTTTAATATTAAAGAAAGGGTAGGCGATTTGGTTCAAAAACATTTTTTGTTATGCTGGTTGAAAGTCTAAAGCTGCGTCCCAAATGATGCACTATGCACTTATACACTATGTACTTATGCGCTATGTACTCAATAATGTAGTGTATGACTTATAAAAGGTTATTTTGTCATTCATAATTCGAGTCTGATAGCCACTCCCCCTTCACTACATAATTAAAGCTGCGACAGTTGAGTGCATGAAGTGTCCAACTTTCCACACTGTTTTTTTTCCGGTTATTTAAGTTCATCATCCGAGTATTTAAAGTGCACTTTTTCTTTTTGGAATTTTCAGTGTGAATGCACTACTCGCACTATTATACTACAAAACGTCATAGAATAGTGCATAAAAGTACGCGATTTGGGATGCACCTTAAGTCTTGCAGACCGAGCGAGAATGGAAGGTGTTATTATTGTAATATGCACTTTGTACTGTAATGTTTTCTCACATGTGATCTGACAGCATTGCATTCAACCCTCCACTAACTCTCTCATCATGTCGCTGGCTAGCCTCCGGTCTGCCTGTGCGCATTTATGAGGCGTGACTTTGGAGAGTGCTTTGCAGGGAGGGTGGGATCTTATGCTTTCAAAGCTAGCTTTCTAGTGATAGCCTCTCCGAAATCGGGTAACACTTTATAATAAGGTTTCATTTGTTAACATTCATTAACTATCAGTGTTGGGCTAGTTACTCAAAGAATGTAATATATTACTCATTACTAGTTACTCATTTCAAAAGTAATATTGTTACTTTACTTATTACTTTCTAGCTTATTACTCTCTTACATTACTTTTTCTTCACGCCCCGACAGAAGTTGTAACTGTGTATCTTCCACATAAAATTCTAGTGATTGATATTGACATTCAAGTAGAAGTGTTGTATTAATCTCATTAATTGTCATGTGTAGCTTGAAGCTAAATGTAATTTCTCCGTTGCTAATATACGATTATATTTCATTATGTATTTTATCAAATCACATAAGTTTGTAAGAAACTGTTTAATTTTCCAAAAAGATTTTTAATTATAGTAATATAATGTGCCACATGCTGATCAGAGGGATGTGGGTGGGATGTAATGCCAGAGTAAAGTAAAGCCACAACTTACACAACAGTGTTCAGATCATCTTTTTTCCTGACAAAATCAATATAATGCAATATTTCTATCTGCTGAATGTAAGCTTTTCCATATTCCAAGCTTGCCTGCTGCACTGTGGACATCACGTGCATGTGCGAGTCGTGAAAATTATGAAAATAAATCTAGGAATTATTTGATTGTTGGATTTTAAATCAGCGGGGTTGAGGCATCAAAAGTAACTAAGTATAAGTTGTTTTATGGATGGTAACTGTAATATTATTACTGAAATCTTATTAGTAATTAGTTACACTACAAGTTACTGCAAAAAGTAATATTATTACAGTAACTAAGTTACTAGTTACTGCACAACACTGTTAACTATATTAGGTAACATGAACAATAATTACATTTAAAGTTGTATCTGTTAACATTAGATAATGTACTGTGAATTAACATGAACATGAACATTTTTATTAACTAACATTAAAAGAGATTAATAAATGCTGTAAAAATATATTGTTTATTGTTAGATCATGTTAATTAATGCATTAACTAATGTTAACAAATGAGACCTTATTGTAAAGTGTTACCCGAAATCGCCTACCCTACGTTTAATATTTCATTGGCAAAATGTATGAATAGTATACTATTGTATTTACATTTTCATTCGTTCATTAGTTTATTCATTCCTGAGGTGGAGCACTGTAGTGATCTACAGATTGTAAGAGGACCATGCAAAGATCCACTCGCTTTCTCAGTGGGATGGCATGAACAATGTAATTAAATTCATTAGTGGAGTGAAGCAGGAGGCTCCTCCAATCAGACTTTGTGATGTGGCTACAGAAACAATGCACCTCTTGAAGGATGGGAAATGGATTTGTTATGGCAGAAGCCCCTGAGGGGCAGAAGGACACTTGCTTGAAAAGAGACCAGATATTTTGAGGACCGAATAAAACTGACAGGATGGAGAACCGCACAGTGGCTCTACACACAACAGTTTGACTACTTACAGCAGAACAGTAAAAGCAATGGAGAACTGCATGAGAAACAACAATGATTGTATATGAATTGTGGCAATTACAACTTAGTCAACAGTTTTCAGTGTTTTTTTTTTATTTTCTTTTTTCACACACCACAGAGAACTTATGCCATGAAGACCTCATGTGGTGTCCTTGCTCTGTCGGAAATGTGTTGCCTGGGGTTTTCATTCTTGCTGCAGATGCATTGCTTGCCCAGAGTGTCTAAGCTTGTTGGTGACATGACCAAGATTTTTGGTATCCTGACAGTGTTTGGTGCTTTTGGGTGTGCTGGATGCTGTGGGATTGGAATGACAAGCAGCGTCTTAATGAATGAACATAATGAATAAAAACATAGCCGTATAACTGTTTGTGATATAATTACTTCTCCACTGTTCTCTTTGTTTTTGTATGTGTGAAATTAGGTCAGTCACAGTGTCGAAATGATGAGCTGCTCTTGTTTAGTAATAATATAAAAATATAATATAATAATTAATAATAGCATCTTATATATTAATAGTATAGTAAATACATATATATGTAATTAATAGTATTTAGTATAATGTATGTATTAAATACACACCAGTTATGATATATTATCATGTAATATTTCACTTTTGCCTTCATTTTCTTTTTCCCAGGTGGTGAAAATGATGATCATCGTAGTGGTGACCTTTGCCATCTGCTGGCTGCCATACCATGTATATTTCCTCGTTACAGGGTTGAACAAGCAGCTGGTTAGATGGAAGTTTATTCAGCAGATCTATTTGTCAGTCATGTGGCTTGCCATGAGCTCCACCATGTACAACCCCATTATTTACTGCTGCCTTAACAGCAGGTAAGACTCAACTTAGAGCATGCCACAGAGATTTATGACACAGATGCATTTTGGCATAGCAACATGAGTGTTTTTCCCTCTGGTTGTTGCATGAATAGGTAATGGACACACTTATGATGCTTCTTCTTACTCATAAATGAATGATTGAAATATAATGAAATTATAATGATATTATTAATAATCAGTCCAAGTGAAGGACAGGGACAGGAAACAGGCTTAAGCTGACTCAGTATGAATTTTCTTTTTTAACAATAATCTCAACATTTTGAGTTCTGAAAACACAGAAAAATGTGGACTAAGGTCCAAATGTAGACCCAAGATTGGTTCCACATGGTCCATAATTTCCCATAGAACAATTTTCACACCCTGAACTGTTTTCTCTTTATTCTGCAAATATATAACATGAAGAGGTGCATTAACTGCATTTACATAAACTTATTAAAGGGAGAGTTTACTCCAAAAATGACAATTCTATCTTTATTTACTCATCTTAGCATCAAAAGAAAGAAAAGAAGATGGTTATAAAGGTAAGGGGTTAATGAATAATGGAAAAAAAAAAGTTTTGGGGTGTACTATTTCAAAGCAGCGTAAACAAATCTTCATTCTCCCTGTGCATAGCCAACAGAAAATAAGACATGCAGACGTGAATGTTATGACAATAGCACAGGGACTATTAGAAAGCCTTCAGAGTCAATGATTTTGTCCAAGGTTTTAATTAAAGGAATGTTCCAGGTTGAATACCAGTTAAGCTCTATCGACTTCATCTTTGGTGTGTCGTCGATCACCACAGAAGAAAATTCCTACATTCTTTAGTTTGTTTAAAAACTAGAAGAAGCCATGTTTACAGCACACTTACAATGGAAGTCTATCAAGTGAATGCTTTGATTAAAATGTTCACTGTTAGAAAAGCAAAGAAACAAAACATTGTAAACGAGATTAGTGTGATTAAAAATGTATATGTTTATATCCAGCTTTCAACTCCAATCATGACCATTTAAAGCCAGTAAACTTGATAACCAGAGAAGCACTGTAAAGAAAAAAATCCTCACAAGTATTACATTGGTAACAATTAGATTAAAGATTTAACAATAAGAACAATAAGATTTACGATTGAAGACAGTAAGTCTTCCCACTTGAACATAAACAGTGAAATGCACATCTTTCCCTGAAATGACTATCTCAGGTTTGTTAAAAGCTTACTGTACCTTAGTATGGAAGTATAGAATGTAGTCTGTTATGTGGCTCTGCATAAAATGTAGCTAATGACCTTTATACAGCACTGCATTATTTTTATTTTTTTTTGAGCACTCAACCAGTTGTAGCCTGGCAACTGTTGCTATCCACCATTAACTTGATCAGGCTGGGACAGCCATAGAATTGACTTTATGTAAATGCACCACAGATGGAATAAATGGCTAAAATGCAAGACCGGATGATAAATAATCCACATCTAATTTCTTAAGGTCTCATTTGGCTTAGTTTGAATTGACACCAGTACCTGGGCATGACAATTTGCAACCATACGCTATTCAATAACCAGAAAATCATTATCAAAGAGTTTAATACAATGAAAAAAAAAAAACAGCTGCTGTTTAATGTACCTGCCAGTTTTTAATTATTAAAAGTACATAGACTTGTTATGTTGGCAGTAGCCTCTGACATCTAACCTGTGATATTGGTTTTGTTTTTGTCCAGTGCAGTCACTTGGACTTGACAGATTGATTGTGTTTAATGGCTTTTGGCCATTTGCAAAGATTTTTTTCCATTCTCATTCTAATCAAAACCTGTTTCCACCTCCACCATTTTACCAAAAAAGATAATGGTAAAATATAAATAAAAAGTCACACTGTGAGAAATTTGTAGTTGCAATCTACATGAAATTGCAATCACAAGTGAAAGATATCAGATCATGCATAAATGTACAAATAATATTGCGTTTTTCCCCATAGATGTGTCCAGTTATTCATCTGGTTTTGTATATGTTCTTGTCTGTGTTCAGGTTTCGGGCTGGCTTTAAACGTGTTTTCGGCTGGTGCCCTTTTGTGCGGGTGTCAGACTATGACGAGCTTGAGCTGCGGGCCATGCAGCATAAAGTAGCGCGCCAGAGCAGCATGTACACACTCTCACGAATAGAGACCACCGTCGTAACCGTGTGTGACCCCTCAGAGCCAACCGGCCACCCAGGCCGGAAGAGCCTTCACAACCACCAGCACAACGGCTGCTCCAACCCAACCAAGAGCAAAGAAGTAACGTATATGCAGAGCGACTTGAAGGAGGAATTCTGCTGAGATAGACCTTTAATGTAAGATTCATACCGAAGTATCAAGCACAGCCATTTTAATGAATCCTCATTCTGTAAATTGGAAGGGAGTGATGAGAAGTCAAAGGTAGACTGTTTATTTTTGTCATATCATGAATTGAATATGCTAATATATAACACATAAACAGCACCCTGATATAGTAAATTTTTCAAAAAATGTGTTTTATGGAGCATGTCTAGTGCACTTTGCTTCCAAAAAATTTGAGTCGCCCCCAGCACTCATCATCCCAAAGACCAATGTTATCCAACATCTGAGGAGCACTTAGTCTGTAGCAGAAATCGTAGATAGCAGCTGCCCTTTCATGCCAATCAGGTGCTGTTCTCTTTCATCATATGGTTAGCAAGGTTAGCATGCTACCTGAATGCCAAAGTTTTGATTTCTCCAGGGAGCTGAATGCTCAGTTCTTGTTAAAATATCTAATGTTTGAAAAGGTTCAGACTGATCCTACATCCCGAGCTAGTAAATGAATAGGTGCGTTGCCAGCACACGAGCATGTCATGTAGTGAATTTTGTTAGCTTCATATTCGCTCATTTAATCTAAAACATCTTATGTAATTGATGAGATGGTAAACCAATTGTACAGCATCTTAATAGCATAGCAAAGATCAATTTTGAAATTTGACCTTGTTGTAGACAGAGTTGATGTTTGGAATAGCATACCCGCATATTAATGCTCCTGCAGTATATATGCAGATTTTCTGTTTGCATGGAATATCTGGATGACTTGCTTTTTTGGCAGAGAGTGCTGAGTTGGATATTGTATTCCAAAAAGCAATGCGCATTACTTTTCATTTCATACTTTCATTTCCAATATTGATGAAAGAACCAGCAGTTTTTTTGTCATCGCTGTTGTTGTTACATTGTTACATCGGTCTGCTGATCAAATTTTTCTTTGTTTCTGTGTTAACTAGACGCTATATGCTGAGTTAAACATTCACAGAGCAAGGTCTTGTTAAAATAATGTAGCACGCTTCTGTTTGAAGTGTTTGCATAATGTGTACTGTTGCACATACTATTTTTAAAATATAGCATGCAGCATACAGTGTTGTGCATTCAATTTGGCCAGAAATACAGTAAAAATAAATATTATACAGTTTAAAATGACGGATTTCTATTTCAATTTATTTAAAAAAATGATTTGTTCCTGTGATGGCAAATCACAGATTTTCAGCAGTCATCACTCTAGTCGTCAGTGTCACATGACCCTTCAGAATTCATGTGCTCTTTTGGTGCTCAAGTAACATTTCTTATTATTATCACAATTAAAAATGGTTGTGCTGCTTAATATTTTGTAGAAACTGTGATACATTTTTGAGAGGATTCTTTGATGAATACTTCAAAAAGAACAGTATTTAATTGAAATATAAATCTTTTGTAACATTATAAATGTCTTACTCTCACTTTTGATAATGCCTCCTTGCTGAATTAAAGTATTAATTTCTTAAAAAAAATATTATTGACATGAAACGTCTTGGTTACGTATGGTAACCCTCGTTCCCTGAAGGAGGGAACGGAGACGTCACGGCGGGTGACCGACGAAATTGGGATCTCGCTTAGAGAGACCAATCTACTTCGAGTGTAAACTAAACGAGCCAATGCACATTGGCATGCGATTAT
>NW_015555767.1:1386864-1392970 GCF_001515605.1 Sinocyclocheilus anshuiensis
GGGAAAAAGCTCTTTTAGCGTGCTGAGGCGCACAGGGGAGATGATCATCTGCAACACAAACAGGGGGTAGTGCAGCCTGATGTGTGCAACCCACTCGACATGGGAAACCACCACCGCTGAAGCGCTGTACCGCCAACACGAAGAGCTCTCCAAGAGCGCGCTGAACTCGTTCAGTCTTCTTCTCTCAGTAGAGTAGTCAGGAGCAGAACGATGTGATCGCTCGGCTCCGAAGCGAAAAGCTGAATATGCGCTGCATCTGCTGCCTACTTATACTCACGCTGTGATCAGCGGCAGCTGGATGCAATAATCGCATGCCAATGTGCATTGGCTCGTTTAGTTTACACTCGAAGTAGATTGTGCTCTCTAAGCGAGATCCCAATTTCATCGGTCAATCCGACGTGACTTCGAGAGTGACCGACTGAAAGGGAACTTTTGAATGGTTATGTACACAATATATTTTAATTTTACTTTTGCAAATAGAATGCTGGCTGGCACATAAATGAAATTAAACGGACTCTTATTTTGAATTAACTAATACAATGCAAAACAACAACAAAAAAGCTAATTGTATATTATCCATTGACTGTAAACCTTCTGTTAATCGTCTAAGACCAACTGACTAGTATGAAATATGCTGGTGTATTCCATCCAGAACACAGCCGGGGTGTACTATGATGATTATAGCTTCGAATGCAATAATTGCAGACACAAACCGGTATAAACATAGATGTCTATTGGTACAATATGTGTAATATGACAAACCTGTCATCATACTTCTGTTTTCCCAATGCAAAAACAGCATTTTCAAATTTATCCACTTGGGAGAGTGTCTTCAAAAAGCTTGTTTTAGCTGGAAAAAATGGCATCTCAGTGTAGATGGGCACCTCCAAGGCCATACGTAGAGAAAAAGATGCAACTTCAAATGTATCTGGATTAGTATAGATGTAGCCTGTGTTTTTCTTGTGATGTTTTTTTTTTTTCCGCAAAGAAAAATAAGTGCTATTTTTATTTTACCTGTATCAGGTAAATCACTGCGACTGAAACTGGTGTGATTTATCTGGTCTGTTTGATTTCATTGCCATTGCATCATTACTCTGAATGGAATTCAGCAACTGCCAGCCATATTCTAGGAGCAATGCTGGTGTAACTATTTGCTTATCTGCCAACTCAGTGACACTTTGGCACAGACTATAACTGAATGCTATAGTGATGATTATAGTGTATAGCTGCTTATTGACCTTACGATCACACAGTTACAAAACAACTCCTCATATTGTTTTCTAATCATTTACCTCCCTGTCTTTTCAGTTCTATTGTTCATTCTACCCTTTACTTCTTATTTTTCCAATTTCTTTCTGAACTCTTCCAGGAAAGCTGGTGTTTCGTTTGTACTGTTCAATGAAGCTTCCAGCTGAGCAGCAGTGAGGGGTCTGTTTCTCAAACTAGAGACTGTGATGTATGTGTCCTCTTGTTGTTGATCATTGGGCCGTCCACATTCTGGCCTGTTTAGATCTAGTTTGCTTTCTTCTTTAAAGACAGTAGTCATGGGAGAGCCTTAATCTCGCGAAAGAACAGACTGATGAGTTTCTAGGAAAAAAAGATGTTCGTGTCTGGCCATTTCTAAAACAAAATATGGCAAATATACTTCAGAAACTGAAAAAAAGACTACTAAGTATTATGTTTTCCAGACTAAATTGCGATAATCATAAGGTTTCTTGAGTACATTACAGTGGTTTCTTAATGTAACAAAAGACTGGGATAATGGCTGATAGACGTGAGGCTTTGCATGTATCAGAAGCAAAAATTTGATTTAGTAAATATAAAGAAATATAGAAGTATAAAAGTAAATATATAAACAGTTATAATATTTTAATAATCATAATAATTTATTATTATAGCTTTTGTCATAACTCTTTTTCTGCAGTCTTGTCAAAAAATTAATAAATCATCAGTTTAAAGATAAAAGGTTTTTCTTAAAATGGAGGAAAGAATTCATACCTGGAAGGACCTTGCTCAACTTCAGAGTGATGCAAGTGCCCCATTTAAATTTCTCTCTTATCTTGTCCTTAGGTTGTCTTTCAGGGTTTGTACTTAAGTCTCATGATATGCTCCAAGTCTATGCTCTTGCTTTGTGTCTTTATTTTAAGCTGTTACGGGAATCTACTCTGCAGGGCTCATATGCAGTGGGTACGGAAAGTATTCAGACCCCCTTCAATTTTTCACTCTTTGTTATACGAGTTAATAGTTTTCCCCCCAAAATGAAAATTCTTTCATCATTTACTCACCCTCATGTCATTCCAGACCTGTATGGATGTTTTTCTTCTGAGGAACACAAAAGAAGATATGTTCACACAAACACAAAATAAAGAATGTTGGTAACTGAGACATTTCTCAAAATATCTATTTTTGTGTTTCACAGAAATAAGAACGTTTGCAACATTAGGGTGAGTAAATGATCCTCATAGGCTTGAGGTTTATTATTATAGATTTGCATAGATCACACTCCCAGTGGATGTTTTTCCAGCAGAGTATAAATTATTTTCCTCAGTTATCTTCATTTTACCCATTTAGAAGCAATTATGCAGTAATCAATCTCTAATATGCACAAAACAAGATATATAGCTGGCTTAACCTTAGGCAATAATTGGTTAAGCCTGAGGAGTGCTGGCCAAACTTGACTCTTAAGTTGTTCCTTGGAAAACATGTCTGGAGGCCTTGGTATGCTCACCTTCACTGCACCACCAATTGCAAGTTTGATGGATTTTTTCTAGGTGAGGAAAGCCAGCTGTGGCCACTAAGATAAAAACTGTTTGTGCCCACTCTTAGTGCATATGTGTGCACCCAAACATGTATGCATAAATGCATGCATACAGCATATATTCATCATAATATAGTGATTTTTTAAAAATTATTTTATTTTATTTTTTGAAATATGTTTGTGTTTTTATTGTGCATTTTTCTGACACTTTATTGTGTCCTTGTCATGGTAAAACATAGGTTAGATTAATGTGAGCATAATTAAAGGATGGCAGCTTTTAAGGTGAAAACTACTAAAATGTATTATTATTATTATTATTATTATTATTATTATTATTATTATTTACAGGAAAAGGAATGTTAATCCATGTAAATATCCTTGATAACACCTAAAATTAAGAATTGATTAAAAATTGTACAAAAGTATCTTTATAAGCCTTGATGTTCATATATAATACTGTTTAAAAGTTTGTGGTCAGTAAGATTTTTTTATATAATTAATATAATAAAATAATACTTTTATTCATCAAGGATCAATTAATATGATAAAAAAGTGGCAATGTTACAAAATATTTAAATAATAAATAAATGTTTCACAGTTGTGCTGCTTAATACATTTGTGGAAACTGTTTTTATATTTTTACATTTTAATATTTGAGCACCAAATCAGCATATTGGAATAATTTCTGAAGGATCATGTGACACTGAAGACTGGAGTAATGGCTGCTGAAAATTCAGCTTTGCCATCACAGGAATAAATTATACTTAAAAAAAATTTTTTATATTATTTTACAATTTTATTGTTTTTACTGTATATTTAATAAAATAAATGCTGCCTTTGTGAACATAAAAAAGAAAAAAAAACTACCAACCCCAAACTTTTAAATGGAAGTGTACATTTCACTTTATAAATATTTAAAGAATCATCAATTTAATGATTAATCAAGCTTTTACCTTTATGAACATGGTCTAAGTAACCCATGGGCAAATATAGGTTAACGAATCTCACACAGACAAAGCAACAGTATCAAAGAACATAAAATTTGTCCTTTGATGTCGTTTGAGCAAAGCATTTCTGGCATTTTGTGGCCTGGTTTCTTGTCTCATATCAGCTCTTTCAAACACTTGCATTGTTCTGTGTTGTTTAAGTGGCTTTCCTAGAATCTTTTGAACCTTTTTTCTTGCATAGTTTCTTTGTTTCAGTGTTAATTTTGTTGATGTTCAACATCTTACATATCGGTAAGCTTTAATTTGTGCATAGCTGCACTGCTGTTTTGGACAAGCCTATAACTGATTTTCTTATTATAGGCCAATGCACCTGCCTAGTGAACATGCTGAGACCATTTGAAAGTATTAACAATGAATGTAGAATATGTCACTGTCATGTTTTGACAGTGTTGTACATTCTTAGTATATAGTACAGACAATGAATGAATGATCACACCATTATCAACTCCCATCTGTCTGAGAGAAGACTTGAATGTATACATGTCAAAGCATTGGAGCATGCCCTTCTTGCCTTATCACTGTGTTTCTGAAGTTTGTGTATGTTTTTAAGTTAAAAAGGCTCCATATATCCTTAATGGAATGCATTCAGCAACTGTACAGTATGTCATAGTCTGTCATGTATTTTGTTGATTCCAGTGTATATAGTATAAAGAGACATGCAGTCATGTGAAAAAGGAAGAACACCCTGTTGAATTGCATGGTTTTCCATATCAGGACATAATAAAAATCATCTGGTCCTTGGCAGGGCTTAAAATTTGTAAAATAAAAACTCAGATGAATAAAAACACATGACATATCACACCGGGTGACTCTTTATTTAGCAAAAATAAATCCAATATGGAAAAGCCATGTGTGACAAATTCAGGACACCCTATGATTCAGTTGTTTGTATATCCACTTTTAGCAACAATAACTTCAAGTAATCATTTTCTGTATGACTTTATCAGTCTCCCACATCATTCTGGAGGAGTTTTGGCCCACTCTTCTTTACAACGTTGCTCCAGTTTATTGAGGTTTGTTGGCATTTTTTATGTACAGCTTTCCCCAGCATTTCAGTCAGGATGAGGTCTGGACTTTGACTGGACTGCTGCAACACCTTGATTCTTTTCTTTTTCCAGCCGTTCTGTTGTAGATTTGCTGGTGTGCTTGGGATCATTGTCCTGTTGCATGACCCAATCTTGGCCAAGCTTTAGCTGTCGGAGGGATGGCCTCACATTTGACTCTGGAATACTTTGGTATACAGAGGAGTTCATGGTTGATTCAATGACTGTGAGGTGCCCAGGCCCTGTGGCTACAAGACAAGACCAAAATCATCAGCCCTCCACCAGCATGTATGTCGTTTGGTATGAGGTGTTTGTGCTGATATGCTCTTTTGGCTTTCAACAAACGAGGCGCTGTGCATTATGGCCAAACATCTCCACTTTGGTCTCATCTGTTCAAAGGACATTGTTCTAGAAGTCTTATTGTTCTTATGGTGCTGCCATTTGTCTACCACTTGTCTGATCTTTTTCTGTCACAAACTTTGTAATTGTACTGTCACAAACTTTATCATTTAACATGTTAACTGAGGCCTGTAGAGTCTGAGGTGTAGTTATTGGGTTGTCTGCAATTTAATTGGGCAAATTTCCTGGGACGTCCACTCCTGGGAAGATTGGTGTCTGTCTTGAATGTCTTCCACTTGTGAATAATCTTCCTCACTGTGGAATGATGGACTTCAAATTGTTTGGAAATGGCCGTACTACCCTTCCCGGATTGATGGCAGCAACAATTGCTTCTGTAAGATTATTGCTGATGTCTTATGTTAACACACACCTGAAGGCTCCAGACCAGCAAAACTTCTGCTTTTATAGAGCTGCTCACACTTGCTGATGATCATCAGATAATCAAAGGTATTTGATTAGCAGTGCCTGACTGTTACTTACCCTCTTAATTCCCATGTTAACAGTAAGGGTATCCTTAGTTTGTCACATATGGCTTTTCCATTTTGGCCTAGTCTTTGTTAAATAAATAATGACAGAGTGTGATGTGTCATGTGTTGTTGTTCATCTGAGGTTTAATTGTCCAAATTGTAAGACACGCCAAGGACCACATGATTTTTTTATTATGTCCTGATATGGAAAACCATGGAATTCAATAGGGTGTCCTTTCTTTTTCACATGCTATGCCGACACATGCCCCCCCCCAAATGTTTAAAGGTGCAGTAGGAGATCTTGGAAACTGCTGATAGCACTGAAAGCAACCGTCCCACCATTCCTGCAATAGCCGTCCAAAGCTACGCCCCCTGAACGCATTTACGCTCACAGACCAGAATACCAGAGACAACATTACTACAATAGGCTAC
>NW_015555767.1:1393243-1396678 GCF_001515605.1 Sinocyclocheilus anshuiensis
AACACAGTTCATGCACGTAGCTCACTTCTAAGGAGCTGGTGCAAGCACTGGATTAACCGCTGGGCTACATCATGTGTCATTCACCGGTGAGAAAACTTTAAAAGTACTACAATACCAGGAAGGAAGATCAGGTTGTTGATGTTTGTCTGCCATTCTTGCTCTGTCTGCACAGTGTACGTGAACGTGCTGATGGCGTATCCTGTCTGCGCGAACAGGGTGCGCAGATGTATGCTAATACATAACTTGACAGGCAGGTAGGAAAGCATATTAAAACGCTCGGACCGATGGTTTTGATTGGACAAACATTTCTTGATCCTACGCCTTCCACAGAATACATAAATACAGACAAATACATTTAGACCACTTAACTTAATGATTGCTATCGGGATGTGAAGAGACTTTCAACCAGCATAACAAAAAATGCTTCTGAAGACAATCACCTATTGCACCTTTAATTGTGTTTGAGGTCTGAGGCTCTATAGATTTATGTGAGCTATTCCTATTACAATTTAACACAAGGACATTTGATTTACTGTGTATCCTGTAGTTATGTAAGTATAAAACTCTGTACTTGTGGATGTTTGTGCAGGTTCTTACATGTATTATCTAACACAGTATTATTATATTTAATTAGATAAGCTTTGAGAATTTACATTTAAATAAAAAATGATTGTATAATAATCAGTCATATAACTGTAACTATAAGCTCAAATATTAGTATGCTTTATTGATAGCTTGTGACAAATGAGCATTTTTAACTGAATGTTTCAGCTGTGGTTTACTTTTTAAAACAAGCAAACTTGCTATTTTCCCAGGCTAAATGACTATACTGGTTTACAAGCATTCTCATTTTTAAAAGAATAGTTCACCCAAAAATGAACATTTGCTGAAAATGCACTCACCCTCAGGCCACCCAATAAGTAGATGAGTTTGTTTCTTCATCTAAACCAGTGATGGGCAAACCTGGCCCTTCCAGGCCACTTTCCTGCAGAGATTTGATCTAACCCTGATAAAACTCACCTGCCTGTAGCTTTCTAGTAGTCTTGAAGACAATGATTAGCTGGTTCAGGTGTGTTTGATTAGAGTTGGAGCTAAACTCTGAAGGAAAGTGACCTGGAAGGGCCAAGTTTGCCCACCCCTGATCTAAACAGATTTGGAGAAATTTACATGACTTGCTCACCAATGGATCCTCTGCAGTGAATGAGAATCCAAACAGCTGATAAAAACATCCCAGTAATCCACAAGTAATCCACATAACTCCAGTCCATCAATTGAAATATACTGAATTGAAAAACTGCATATTTGTACTAAACAAATCCATCATTAAAGCATTTTAACTTTAAACCATTGGCTAAAATACGAGTCCATTATTCATAATAATGCTCTGTCCAGTGAAAAGTCCATCCCCTGTTGTCCTCTCACATCAAAATCCACTGACATATTTGTTTAGATCTGTTTTGGACTGTTTGCTTAATCATCGCACAGTTCTCTCTTGATTCAGACAAGATGGCTTTTTCACTAGAGAAAGCAATATTATGGATAGAGCACTCGTATTTTAGCCGGAAGCAACAGTATGAAGTTAAAAATATCTTGATGGATTTACCTATTACATACATGCAGCATTTTACTTCACAAGTGAATTGATGGACTGGAGTCGTGTGGATTATTGTGATGCTTTTGTCAGCTGTTTGGACTCTTATTCTGACGGCACCCATTCACTGCAGAGGATTCATTGGTGAGCAAGTGATGTAATGCTAAATTTCTCCAAATCTGTTCCAAAGAAGAAACAAACTCATCTACGTCTTTGATGGCCTGAGGGTGAGAAGCAAATTTTCATTTCTGGGTGAACTATTTCTTTGAGGAAGGATAAAAACTGTGGGATAAAGCTTCCTGTTATGTTGGACATGTTTTTACAAATGACTAGCTTTTTTGATAATGGTGTTGTCTGATCGTGCACATGATAGAGCGGTTAATGTCATGTTTACTGTGATTCTTAACTGTGTGTTTTTAGTTGAATGTGTTTGGTTGAAAAGCTCTGTACTGCCAATGTTTTTGTTAGATATTCTGACTCTAGTGCAAGTATTGTAATTGGCAAACTGTGATTGATGAAAATAAATGTGTTCAAAGGCTTTTAAAATGACAAATGTGAGATTCCAGTCCTCATCGATTTGACAGCCCTGTGGAAACACTATTTTGAAAATAAATAATTTCTTCTGATGTTACTCAAATTGAAATAACTAAACTAAAATCCCCTCTGGACTCATGTGTTTATGATTTGTGTTGTAGCAGATGGGGAGGTGTAGTTTCTGAACCACTGATCTACACTCATCTTGAGGCACTCGGAGGACTAGATGGAGTACTTTAAGAATAGTTCAGCAGCATCAGTCATGTGTGCACAAGATTTTTATTAAATCCGGTGTAACTCAAATGAGACTAATCCCTAACTCCTCTGATAACACTTGAGGTGTATCTCTTTTCCCACTCTGAGATATTCCCTGCAGGCTTGCTCTATTTGCAATGGAATGTTCCCACACTAACATTATGAGTTTACCAGTGCTCACCAAATAGTGAGCTTGAAACATCTTCAAGCCAACATGATTTAACACAGTGAACTGTCACGAATTGCAAGAATAAGAATGTGTATGTATTGGTTGCTGGTTAATCTGTGACGCTCAATTTCAGATGGTCAGGGAAATGGTGACGGGATAAACCACTTTATATGAGAGAACAACTCACCTACTGATAAAAAGGTAAAAACGGAAGAGCTAGTAAAGCGCAGATAAAATGGAAATGCCCTGTGCAGCACAGCATAGTTCAAAGCCCTCTAAAATGAGCTAAATGAGCTGGCAGGATTTAATTGCACTCAGTTGAACCCTGACCAATTTATATCATATTCTTATTTGCTGATAAATGTACTGTATAGTGCTTTCTAAGTGTCTGAGAGGCAGAACCAGGAGCTAATGATTCATTACAGGTGTCTTGACCTGAATTTGACTTACAAATTACTCAAAAAGAAAGGGAACTTTACACTTTGAAGAAGGATTTGTCAGGCAACCTAAAATGTGCTTCATGTGGTGGTAACATCAAAAACGTTTTATTCTACACTGGTTTTCTGTCAAAAAATAATGTATTTTTTTCACTAACAAGAAATTTTAAGACTTTATATAGATCCTTAGTTGAAAGTGTTTTCAGTTCTCCATTTGCTTTCTGTAAAACAGGTGATTGCGTCTGTGTATTTTATAATTGTGTACACAATTGTTTTGGTGTGATTTGGCATTTCTTGTTAAAAGGAATACAAACAATGAATATGGTAATGATGTTGAATTTAAAGTATGGTATAATATAAATGTACATTAGGCTACTCATATATATATATATATATATATATATATATATATATATATATGGAAAATACTTAGTCCAAAAATAGAAATG
>NW_015555767.1:1396888-1399695 GCF_001515605.1 Sinocyclocheilus anshuiensis
TCATATATATATATATATATATATATATATATATATATATATATGGAAAATACTTAGTCCACAAATAGAAATGTGAATAACAAAGTACTTATTGTCACTGTTAAGTCCAAGGAAGGTAAAAAAAAAAAGTTTCCAAATAGGGTTCACATAATAAAAAGATATTTATTAAAACAAAACCAGATAATCCACAGATGAGAAGCCAAACGAAACCGCGTGTACAACACAACAATACCCAACAAAGGAACAGAACAAGCTGAGGGACTTAAATACACAAGATTACACAGGTGTGATCTATTTAATCAAAACCCATGGTGACTAATTAGGGAAAAGAGAGCAAAGGAAACAGGAAATGAAGCGAAACAAACTAAGAGTCCATGAAAATGAAACTAAAACAGAGGATAAATGTGGCAGAAATAGGTCACCACCTTCATACTTTAACAGAAAAAACAGATAACAAATTACTGTTACTTCATTTACAATGCACAACATGTAACCTTTAATTATATCTTCATTGTTTAATGTTGCAATAAAAATTTCGACACTGTACACACAAGCGCTCACAAAACACATTTGCTGCTGTGCTACAGTTGTAAAAAGAAGACACTACAGTCGTACATTCGCAAAGAAGTTTGTCGCCAACAATGTCCGCATGTTTGCACATCTGCATGGAATTGATAACACCGACAGTTGGCAAAGGCAGGCATACCAAGGTAAATTGCATGATACCATACTTATAGTATATGCCAGATTTACAGTTTGCTGAAGAAATTACTTATTTCAGTACAAACCAACAAAAGACAGAATCAGTCAATCGGATGACTCATCCACTCTTCTGACAAACACAGGACGATGATAATGGCTGGATGATGCTCATGTAATACTAGGAAATGGGTAAAAAATGTATTTGCTGCAGGACACACGGTGCGTTCCAAACGGGATATATCGCCCTCCGAACGGGTGTGGTCCTATTTGGTAAGTATGCCTACTTGGTTTGCATTCACACTCACACATTTCACTGACAGAAATTTGCAGCAGCAAAGTGACCTGAAGTCATTCATTTTCATAGAGAATTGATCATTTCTGTATATATCTTGCTCATGATATGACACATTAGGTAGTTAAGTAACTGAGTAGATTAAATCTGTTCAACATGATTTGGGTCAACACCATAAACACGTCTTGAATATTTGGGGGGGATTTTTTATTTATTTATTTTTAATTTTTAAATTTTTTCTAGATTTTGTCTTAAATTAAATTAAAATCATTAAAGGCAAAAATAACAGTCATTAGCTTTACAAAAAAAAAACACTAAAATCTGCATAAAATCTGCCATTTGTTGCAATAATTTTCATTAAAAAAAGCACAGCACAAATTCAGAAAAGCTACAGGATCTGATGAGTCATCAGCCACTCTATTTCCAACATCCGCATGCATGTTTGAAGAAAGCCACAGGATCCTAACACACATTCTGTCTGTTGCCTGCAGTTAAACATGGCAGGAGACTTATAATGATATGGAGCTGTTGATCTTGTGGAAGGCATTTGATGATTGTTCAGCATTTGTCCAAATAATATTATGTTGTTTTATGTATGAGATGATAACATTTCAGAAGGGATTCCAGAGGGATGGGAAGTCATAATTTTAACATTTCAATTTCTCTTTAAACTATGTGGTGTTTTTTCAAGGCTCAGCTATTATTAACTGCATCCCTTTTGTCCCACCTTAAGCACTTATTTGGTCACTGTTATTGGTCCTGATGTCATAAACATATGTCCAATGGAGCCACAATAATTGGTCCTTTAGAAGTGATTGCTTGTTGACTGTCTTGTACCATTTTCATTAGATTGTTTCTGTCCAGACGTCTCAAAGAAGACATTGCTGAACTGGACCATTTGGCTTTTCATTTTCTTTTCAGAGAGATACAATCTCTGTGGAGCTTGTTCTTACAGCCCCTATAGAGAAACCAGGGGCCGAGTCACTTTTTCATCATGTTGATGTGGTGCTTCACCTTCATAGGGCATGATTTGGGTTCCACTCTCTCATAGTCCAACGAATCACAAAAATATATGCTTCTGGCAATAAATGCTGACTAGTGACATACCCCAGTCATTTCAGTCTCTCACATCCATGTAATGTTAAATTATGCGCCAAGGGGGGCTCGTGTTCGCAAGCCTCTTTGAAAATGTCAAGGAGACCTCAATTCTAGCTTAAGGAAAGGGGTTCAAATGATGTGAAGTCAGTGAATGCCCAGAAGGGACATTTGGAAATGGGGTTCCAGTCACCTCCCTGCTCATCAACCACCTGCTTCTGCATTCACTTTAGAGTGAGAATCAAATATAGTTCTACTCTGTAACTAGATGTTCCATTGTGCATGACTGCAACAGATGCCAGTGTAACCCAAAGCACTGTCACAATGCAGCTGCAGCGTTTGCTGTAGTTTGTATGCATAATGCCTCTGCCACCAGTCCACCTGTTGTTTTGCATCTGTTATACTGAGGGTGGAAAAACATATATGAGTGATGGAGAACATATTTTGAAGGATTTTGTCATGTTATCCTATGGAATGCCAACCTGCCATAATTATAAATAAATAAATGTACAAAGAAATGTAAAAAAGCAAATATAAATAAATAAATATATAAATAAATATACAAAGAAAAGTAAATAAAGCAAAAATAAATAATTATTTATAATGTGCGTTGAATGTGAAACCTAAAATACAGCGCGCATAAGAAAGCAAACTTTCGGGAGCTTCAGCAAATGCACGCCATCACAGATTGCACACTTCCCAGCCTAAACTCACCCCC
>NW_015555767.1:1399958-1440885 GCF_001515605.1 Sinocyclocheilus anshuiensis
CCGTGTGTGTGTGTGTGTGTGTGTGTGTGTGTGTTTGTGTGTGTAAAAATTGTATATAGCACCTTTAAATAACATTTTAAAGACAGATGAGGCCAGGATGTATTATTACTTTACATGATAGTTCAGTTGCTGTTGAATATAGTACCTGTTAGTGATGCATAGACATTTTCATATTTCACATTTACTGGCACTTCACTGTGTATTAACTGGCTTCAAAATATGAATTTTAATTCATTTTGAATAATGATTTTGAGTTATTTTTATTTTTATTATTGAGTTTATTGTGGCATAACAATGTTGCGAAAGCGCTCTGTGTAGCCCATTTGGGGAATAAAATGCAAAAACAAAATTAAACCCCTTAAATAGTCACTTTAGCATCGTAGTGTGCTTGTTGTTACTATCTTTATTGCACTTGATTTGCTTTGATTTCCAGGAAGTGGATCAAGAAAATGGGCTGTTAAATTACCCCCCCCCCCGCCCCCGCCCCAACCACCACCACCACCACTCTGTTTTGATTTGTGTTAAATCCAAAAGTTTCATCTCAGATCTGCCTATACTGAAGAGAAAAGCATCTTTTTAAAACTTTTTCAAAAAGTGCTTTTGGGACCCCCTCAAGAAATCATCTTACACTATGAAATGTTTCAAGATAAAGTGTTGTCTCTAAACTGCAGCAGATAGCTGTGCCCTGCTTCCATCGCATGCTGCCTCCGGCTAACCAGGCATGCGGTGCCTCCACAGAATCTTTCTGTGAGCAGCCCTCCAGAAAGAAAACAAAAAAAAACAAAAAAAGAAAAGAAAAGAAAAAGAAAGTGGATTGAGAGACTGAAATTACAGAAAGAAGGATTGCTGGCAAAGGAAACGAGACCAGGCTGTTTAACACTGGTCTTGGAATGGAATGGGTGAAATTTGATAATTCAAGAATGTCACACACGAGGCTCTATAGATACTGATAGATGCCATCTATAATGACAGTTTCTGATTCTGATTTAGTTTTTTTGTTATTTTGCCAAAGTGATGTCCCTTGGTGTGCAAATAAATAATAAATAATTCAGCAATGTTTCAGCAATTTTACTTTTACAAATTGTTTTCTGTATTTTTTTTATTAATTATGCTTTACGTATTTTTAATTTATCAGCTGAGATTGATTTCAGCTGTACAATATGTAAAACAAACAAAAGTTATTTGAAAAATAAATGTAATGAAAAGAATAAAATACAAAATGCTTTTTATTTAGCTATAGTTGCCAACATTTCTTATTTTCATTAATTTCTCATTTTAATTTAGTTTAACATGATTCATTTAATTGACTAAAAATAACTAATATAGACCCCCCCCCAAAAAAAAACAACTACTAAAAATGACAAAAACACACAGCATACTAAAACTTTAATATTAAAATGAAAAAGATAAATACAAAATTAATACAATTATTTAAAATATCAATTAAAAACTCAATTGTACTAAAACACTGAACTAATAGTAGAACAAGCTAATTTTAACTCCATGTCCCTAGAAAAAAAAAAACTATTATGAAAACCTATTTTTAATTACTCTATTAGAAATATTATACATGAATTAAAAATGTAAATTAAATACAGAGTTCTGGCATGAAACTCTAGATGGCGCAGTCCGATAGGTCTAGCTCAATCTGACCTGGCGACATCATTGTCACATGGCAGCTGATATGTTCTCTCCTGTATCGGTAGCCAATGAGCTTACTGCTCAATATTAAAATACCTGGCTTTTGTTTGATGTAGCAGTTGCAGCTTGCTTCAGAAACCCTCCACCTTCCCCAGCTCCACCTGTATAGATCTGCTACAAGGTGAAAGACCAAATACATTAACATTGTCATGTACATTACCATTCCAATCCCTCCGAGAGATGTCAATTCAGAAATAGATAAAATAAAAATGAAATAAATGTAATAATGACTACACAGTTTACAAAATGATAAAAGTGAGTGCAGTTTTAATTAAGTCAGCATTTAATAACATTTAATCACCTTTAATTCCATGTCTAAATACAACAGATGTTACTGAACATCGGCATACTGTAACTGAAGGTAGCTATGGCATGCTTAGTTTAAGAGGCTTTGACGATTTCACAAGATGAAATGAGCACGATGGTGCCTCTTAGTTCACTGGTCTTTTCAAATCAGATGCATGTCATGATCAAGGGCCAGATATCTCTGAACAGAGTCCTCAGGGCATAAGACATGCTCAGATGTAACCTATTCTGTTTAAGTTTGCTAAGTCGAGCAAGAAATCAAACCTTGATTTGGTACATAAGGGAATGATACATGAGGAGTGAGGAATTCAAAGAGAGATGTGGAAGATTTTGTAATTGTATGTCACATACAATATTTAGTTTCTGAGTTTACATATGCCATATATTCGGTTCAGATACATGATTGTTCAAAACATGGAATGGAAATTCTTGCTTGCTTATTTTACTTCTGGTCACTGGAGAAGGAATCATGTAATGAAAATCTCTTTTAAGCATGGATGGTTTTCCCATAAGGCAGGAAGCTCAATCTTCTGGACTAATCTCGTCATATTCACTAGCTTCTGCTGTAGCAGAGCTCCAACCGCTTGGCACTGAATCTAGAATCTTCAAGTGAAATTTCTGAATCAAGAATCCTTACATTAATTATTTTTCAGATTTTCATGGTTATTGGTTTCAGTGTCTGCCAAATAAATTGTAGGTACAAGCTGTTGGGTTGGTATCTGTTCTTCTGTGGTGGTGATTGAAATATTAATTTTGCAGATCCAAGGCTGCCCAAACATGAAAAATAAGTAACTCCAAATCTTAGAGCTTAGAATAAACCTCTTCAAAGATTATATTATTTGTATATCATTTGAAACGGAGTACAGGCAAAAACATGAAAATATATATATCTTAACATTAAAGTAAATAAAATTTCTGAACAGCTTTACAAATTCTTTAAAAATAAATCGTACACATCCATGCATGCTCTGTAGCTTCTCTCTCTATTCTATATTTTATATTCCATATTTGGTTATCTTGAGCAGAGACTTGCAGAAAGGTTTTGGTGAGCAGTGACTCATGGGGGAGGCGTATTTTTCAGGGCAGAATTCCGTACATCACAGTACCTTAAACACATGTCTGCTCCTGTTTGTGTTTGTAACATATTTCTTTCTTTTATTTTTTATGGAGAACTATGGAGGCTTTCATAAATATTCCAGAAATCAGAAAATGCATAATAGTTCAGTGCCTCACAATACTCAACAGTATTCAGTGCCTGTCAGTATTAACAAGTGGGAAAGGTTGGTTGTAGCAAGAACACATGAACAACAAATGGAAATAAAATTTGATTTGTAGAAATGGCTAAAAAAAGAAGGGGAACTTGTTGAAATGTATATGAACGTGTGTGTGTGTACTGGTATATATGGTTTATGAGGACACAAATGTATATAATGACAACTACTACAACGTAAACGTGGTTTATGAGGACAATTCCTGTGTCCCCGTAAAACAAAAGGCTTAAAAAACATACAATACGGTGTTTTATGAAATTCAATAATTGCCAGTAGTTTTCTGTAAGGGGTAGGTTTAGGTGTAGGTTTGGTGTAGGGCGATAGAAAATACAGTTTGTACAGTATAAAAAACATTACGCCTATGGAGAGTCCCCGTAAACCACAAATGAAAGTATGTGTGTGTGTGTATGTGTACATACATATATAATATTTATATATCTGTATGTGTGTGTGTGTGTATATATATATATATATATATGTAAACCATGTTCTTATTATTAGCATTACTGTCCTTATCATTACTTCTATTATTACAATTGTTAATGTAATTATTATTTTATTTATTATTATACTTTATTATCATCAATATAATTATTACTGCTGGTAGTAGGTAATAGGGGAAATATTATTATACCCTTATGTATAGTTTTATTATTCATGTTTTGTAAAAGACTAGAAAAGTAATTTACTTAGCATAAAAAAACAGAAATTTTGCTAAATACATAAATAAATAAATACATAAATAAATAAATATGATCTTCATGGTATGGAACCTCACATTAAAAAAAAATTACTGATCAGTTTACATGGTGTTCGATTGTTGATGGAATCCATCTGAAGCGGTCTGAATGATTCGTTCACTAATCGGACTGAATCATTCCAAGTGGCTCTGGAATTAATAACTCGCTCACTCATCAAACCAAGTAGGATGCCATAAGTGCTGACAAGTGAATGTCTTGAGTGTTTTCATCATGATACATTTTATGTGTATTGCAAGCCATTTTTAATAGAGGAATAGCTTTCCAAAAAAGTGGACCTTGGCAAAAGGTGGTCGAGACATGATCTCACTATGTCCCCTCTATATACATGTGCTATGAGTGATTGGACTGCACAACAATCGTTTCTAAGTGGACACAAGGATTTTATGAAAGGTGATGAGGTGTTATATAGAACAGCATTCACAAAGATGTTATTCTTCACCACTGCATTTAATTGTATCTGCTTTAGAAACTGAAAAAGGGAATGATTACAAGCTATTTGAGTTATGAGTCGTGACCTTCACTCCCCTGTGATACAAATGCGTTTGAAATGACTGAGATGAAAGTGGTCTTGAATCTCATATATTTTGAAAAGCATCTGTTATTGGCCATTAGTGTTCTGACCTACCAGGCGGATCTCTGCAGTAGTTCTGTTTCTCGGTCTGGTTCCTCTGCTAAAACACCAGCTGTGAATCGAATGCCTACAACATGCTTTTAAAGGCACCCTTATAGCCACATACAGCAGAACATATACTCTGCTGTAAATGATCCTGTGCTGAATGTGGAATATATTGTTTCAATAGCAATAATTTTTCTGGTGAATAATGGAGAAGGGGAATGTTTTTCTTTGTGCACATGTACATATTTAGATATATGTCACTGGGAATATAGGCAGCCAACATTGGAATGCATATTAGCATATAAATTTGGTCAATTCATATTCTGAAATTCTGGAATATAAATATACTAAAGTGAAGATTTATCAATTTATAATAAGAATCTCTCTTTGAAGTTGAATAGTGATTTTTGGGGGTAAAACAGGAATTACTGGATTGAAATATTCAGTGTGAGTTGAGCAAAGTAAAAAAAAAAAGTTAAATCACCCTTCAGATTTAGCTGATGGTCATTAACTGTATCACAATTAAGCATTTGACTGAATTTCAGTGATAGGCTGGTTGTAATAATGGAGTAAAATGTTCTCAGTGTGACATCACATTATTTCTATAGAGCACAGTTGAGGAATTTTTTTTTTTTTAATGGATGTGTTTCACACCTATGAAGAGAGAGGCATGATGTGCTATAATATCTATTGGTCAAATAAGAAAAAAAAATCCAAATCACAGAACAATAAAACAATAAAAACAGGGCACATGGTGCTTTTTTTATGTAAGCCTCATCAATCATCTTCTTGATCAGATTTGCTCCCACTTTTAGCTATATAAATCAAGTTGTGCTGTTTCCAGTTACACTATGTGATTAGTATTTTTTAAAGGAGAATGTGTGCTAGATATGGGCTTTGCGTGACAGCAAGATTATCAGTGAATAATTACTTACATTTCAAAACAAAAGCTATTGAATGAATGGCTTCAGCAGACAAGAAATAAATATTAAATGACTTGAACACTTTATAGGTCCTTATACCATTTAGGGGTAGAAAGATGTTCCTTTTAGCTTTTGTACTTTAGGGTATCAGTGACAGCTTTGGACCTTTTTTTCTGAGAGTGTATAAACTGCTGTTGTCAGTGTTTCTACTTTTATATTTCACAGAAAAAAGTAACAGCATATGGGTTTGGAGCAAACTGAAGGTGAGTAAATGAGACAGAATTTGCATTTTGGGGTGAACTATCCATTTACATCAGTGTTTCCCTGCAGTTATTTTGCATTAGTAATTCAAAGTGTGAACTATTCAGTGAGAAATGCTCAATGAAATCTAAAAGAGATGGGAGAGAGTTTTTCAGCAGTATCCCACAAGCTGACATCTTGTTTTTATCTTTGAACTAATTTACCTGCAATGTAAAAGCATCTTATTAAGGAGGTCTTGTAATATCCAAATCGTTTTTTTTTTCTGCAGGGAGACAGTGTTGGATAATGGAAGGGAATTCTCTCAGGCTGTGATAAACTCTCTTTATCCTTCTGCCTTGGTTTATGATCTAAATGCTGAATTTAATTGAAACTGCATGTGTAATGAAGCTGCTTTAATTGGTAGAGGCTATAGCAGTTCATTCTTCCAGTATTTGTCACTTGAAGCCTGTTGAAAGAGGGTTGGGCATCTATATGCAATGCCATTGTGGCTGTGCCAGTCATTCAATTTAAGATGGCTTTAGAAAGAATCACGTTTAGAGTTGTTGGAAGCCTGTGTGCCTTCAAATATCTGCAGCCTGAAATAGATTGTGTTTCACACTATTCTGCAATTAGTTGATGGAAATCTACATATTACAGCACAGCAACATTATGGAAATTATGCTCATATGCTTAGACTCATTTGTTCAAAACCTGAAGGATATAGAATTGGCTTGTGTTTGTGTAATGTATACACAGAGGCTATTTAACAAATAAAAAAAAAATACCCTTGCATGTAATATCAGAATAATTGCATATTGCTAAAACTGGGAAATTGCAATAATGGATGGATTTCTTGAAAATTCATCAAGGCTGTTGCATAACAAATCCATTTGTGCACTAATACTAATGACTGCGTGCTTGGGGGGCACTTTTTACTGACATTTAAATGACATTGTTCACTTTTCATTTTATCCAATAACACTGGATTCATTTAAAAAATGACATTGCATTTATCCGTTCTAGTAGGGGGGAAAAAACGTCCTGCTAAATGTTATCTCTAGTAGCAGGAGATGCTGGGTGAGAGCAGCAAAATGAGGCAAAGGCACATTTAGCTGAGCTGGTTCTCATGCAGTGCAGAGGATGGAGCTGGAGGAATCTCCAGGAGCTGTTTATTACTTGTTGCTTTGTTGTTATTACTATTTTCAATGGCGGAGCACAAAAAACTGCCAATATTATTTAAAATGTAAGTTAACTACTCAATATTGACTTTATTTATTGTACTGTTGTATAAAGGCAATATCACATAATTTAATGAGTTTTTTTCTTTACAAATGAGTGGAAATTTCAGTTGAATTTCAGATTTCAAGTTGAATTTCAAAAGTTGAACAGGATTGTTGCTAGCTCACATCTTTCCTGACATCTTCGAATTTCAAATAACTTGCTGCTGATATTAAAGCAAGATAGTACCAAATTGGAGACCATTTTGTAGACCTATTGGAGATACTAAATACTAATTCTGAAATGTAACTTTTTCCACTCATTTGTAAACAAAAAATGAATTAAATTCGAAAAAAAGGAAAACATTTTCACTAGTGAACTCAGACTTTTAGACACAGCATATATTTAATAATCCTAGAGGTGACCATAGTAGATACTTCAAGAGTATCAGTATCTTGTATTCAGCAGTGTTTTTTCTGTATGCACTTTCTCCTGTCTTTGACTCATTCCACTGCAACATTTGGGTCAACAATCCTGTCTGTTCACACTGAGTAATGGCACTTAACCCGGTAGCTCAGGGGAAACTGTCCCTGCAATTAGTGTCCAATTGCAATTTCAACAGCACTCGATGGAAAGCTTCCACCAGGTAAAGAATATAAAACGGAATGCTGCCTGGTTTAGTTCAGTGCTCTGCATGTATATAGATTGCAGATGGTGACAGACTATGGTGGAGTGAACATGAAGATCATTTTAAGGGTTACATTTGACATGTTGTCAAACAGGATTTCAGAAAGACATTTTAAATGTATCAAAATTATTAATTTTGAAAGAACAATGGATGAAACCTACAAAAAAATAGCATTGCTGTAGTAAAGCATGGTACTAGCAGTGTCAAGGTGATTAATTTAAAAGATATAATTTAATGATTTTGAAGTGTCAAATAGCTACATAAATGTAAAAAAATGACAGCATTGAAACCTTAACAACAGAACCAGACAAATTTTCTTGAGAGAATACTAGCCGTGTCAAACAACATTCAAATTGTATATAAATCAGTAAGAATAATTGTATATAAATAAGTATATAAATAAGTCAGACCTCAGGATATTCTGATGCTACTGTATATGTATGCTGTATCTTTTCTAATTGATCAGACTTGTGGTTTTTGTAAACCAGATGATTAAATCTGTGAAAATGCTTTCACTGAGGAGGTCAAAACTTTCAAATATTAACTCTTAGACTATTTAACCAGGCAACCTAGCATCACTAGCAAAGTCTAGCAACTAGCCTGTCATGTTAACAACATGTTAAAACGTTAGAAGCGTGTTAGCCACACTGTAAACAATTAGTGCAATTTTAACTGTAAAATATTGTAAATGCTACGGAAAAAACTCTTAATAGGTAAACAGTAAATTCCTGTACTATGTACAGGGAAAAACTGTAAAAGATCTAACCAGACATTTAATGTAATTTTACAGTAAAATGCTGTTAATTGTACAATTTTTAGAAGTAAAAAAGACCAAATAACATATAATTTACAGTAAAAAACTGTAAACTGATATTCCCAGAATTCCCTGCGTGACACTCCACATCTGAAAGTATTTTGTTTAAATAATCATGTTTCTTAATCATTTTTGTCTTGTCTCGTTTGTTATCAGTTATGTGGATTTATGTTACATCTTCTGTTATTTAATGAATGTTTATTGCATTATTTAAGTGTCATGCGTGTTACCATGATGGTGTTTAGTGTTTGCGTGAATGACTCTGTGTGTCTTCTATATATTAGTATATACTTCAGCTTGTGGAAAAGCTACTTGTGATGAACTGATTCTTCATATTGCTGTCTCTTTTACGACCTGCATTATTATGGTGGTTGTCAATTTATGTTAAAGATACAAAACAGATTTTAGTAGCAGTGTGCATTGTTGAAGTTACTAGTTTACACTCAAATTTTCTTGTTTGTAAATTACAGTTTTATACTGTAAAATGTACAGTTTGTTTGTAAATGTTTTTACAGCTTTTACAACCACAGCTGCCAAAATTATTTTGTAAAAACTACAGATTTTTTTTTACAGTGCATGTGCTAAAACATGTTCATCTCACAAGTGTCAGGAAAGTGTATATCATTCAATTTTTTTTTTTTTTATACATTTGTGTGCATGCTGAAAATGTACAAATAAACCAAGGGAAAAATATAATCTGTCTCAGGACTCTAACAACAGTGTTTTATTGCTTTTTAATTTCAAAGCTCCAGCTTCTTTTTGTTCCCCACCCATTGTCATCCTTATCTAAAAGAAATTTCTCTTTAAATACCTAAAGATTATGCAGCCTTTTAGAGTAGAAGGCCGACTGAGAGATGAATAAGGACCCAACAGGTTTGTTTTTGAAAGTACAACTAATTCAGTCAGCCAATAAAACACATATTGATCATTTGATGTTTATAAACCGATTTTTGCAGAAGTGATGTGTCTTAGGAAGTGTCTAAACTCATGGGTAATCTGCTAATGTTGTAAATGTCAAAGTTGTAAATCACTGCATGGTGAGAAATACAGTTCAGCGGTGGGTCTCTTTCCTTCAAATATTGTTCTGTTCAGACTCATTACTAGAGAATGGCTTGATTTACAATGAAATCTATTAAAAGTAGATTTAAAAAGGCAAGCACTTTACTCACATATCACTTGTGATCAATCGAAACAGTCAAGCCCATTTGTGGAAAGAAAGTAAGATAAATCTTAACATGAAAGTTATGTTACTGCAGGACGAATCAGACAGTTACATTACTCTCTGCAGCTCAGACTAATTAAGGGTATTTGATTAATGATATGCCTTACTACAGTAATATGAAAATAATAAGAAATCAATTACCCAGTCTTCTAAGGAGCGCCCTTTCCATTTAAGGTGTCAAGATGCTAATTAACAATACCACAGACTTTATGGGTGTTTCTCTGTGCATGCATTTTTTAAAACACTCTTCTGTGACAAATACTTATCTGTCTGTGGGTTTGGAATCAATATGATGTGTTGGTTTTGCAACATGGGGTGAAATTAATGAATCAGTAAGCTGTGGAAGCCTGAATTATTTTTGTTTTCACGTTATTTGTGGTATCAAACAGATACGATGTTCTTACAGTCCAAAACTTGATTTAAAAGGATTAAATCTAACACAAACAATAAGGAATTTATTAATCTCTGCAGACAGTGGTTCAAGCTTCTGTGCAATGTGACAAATTAGTCATATCAGGATACCAGCCATAACAGTGATGAAAAACTGTTGTGCACTGACAGAATATTGTAATATATATTATGCAATATAAAATATAGAACTATCATTTCTCTGGAAATTTTTCTGTGCTGTTTCATTATGAAAGTGATTTCTTTTTCAATTCTCACTTGTACCTGTGCCACATCAAAAAAAAATAAAAAATAAAAATAATTGCTAAAATAGGCAATTGCTACTTTTAGTGCTTAACTCAATGCATGTTACATCTAAAATGACATTACATCTTAAAAATGATGTATGTCCACATAGACATATAGGGAAGAATGAGGTTGGTTGGCACAATTTTCATTCTTTGGTTGAAAAAAAACAAAAACATAAACCCAACTACACCAGAGTCAATCCACTCTGGCCAAAATGATGTAGGTTCTAAGGGGGAAGCAAACAACAAAAAAAATTAAAAACAATTTCATTTCTAATTTAATTGCTTATAAAATAAGCAATTATAAAAGTATATATTGTATATATACTATTTTATTATTAATATGATATATTTATGATACATAATTATTTTAATAGTCCTCATCATCTAATGGTTTAATGGCTTTAATAATGGTTTTACCACTATTTTAATGAGTTAACCACTCAGAATCAACAAATGAATAACACATTGCCACACATTGCCATCTTTTCCAACTCTAATTTTGTTTTTACAAAATTGCTATTTTCATTTATCTACTACTGCACGTATTCACTTCTTTTCTTCTTGTGTAACGTGCTCATGTATAAATAAATAAATCTATTAATGTGTTTGAATCAAAGGAATGGATGGTTTAATGGCAAGCCTGTGATGTAAAAAGAAAGTGAAGCCCCAGGCATAAAAACCTTATTTACCTCCACTTTTTTTTGCAGGATCGATAAGCCATTAAAGGTTTCCTACAGCCTTAATAAGACATCCACTGAACTACACAGACCCTCTAGATGTATCTCACTGCAGCACTGTGTGTCTATTTTCATGCCTCTAAGCTCACAAAGCACTAATTTCAGCTCAGTGAATTGGATGATGGGATAGATTCAACATCAAAAGAGTCAAACAATTTGCTTGTAGGTCCATTTGTGTTTTTTGCACTGCATTGGCCAAGTGGTGACCTTAGATTATATTTGGGTCCTAGCACCTCTTGACAGTAAATGCAGAATGGAGTCTTTAAGCAAAGTCATTTTTCCTTTAGCCTTTTTATTTGACCATCATGACCCTAAGTGGTGTGCCTGAGCAAATAGAAACATACTGAATCATGTCAAGCTGCATCTTCATTCTCTACAAATTGTGACTCCATTATCAAAGTTTAAAACAACAACAACAACACATTTTTATGTGCTCTTAGTATACATAACTCATGAACTACTCTTTTACACTTTTAGGTTTATTTTTTAAATGGGTAATAATGGATTAAACAAAACATTAAACAACATCTCTCTCTCTCTCTGTCTCTCTCGCTCTCTCTCTCTCTCTACTAAAATGCAAAGATAATGGTATGGTGGTAGTTGACCCTTGCACCCCAAGAAGGTTTGAGATTTTGAACAACAAAAAAATAAAGTTATGTCAGTTAATGTTCATTTCAAAATAAAAGCCTATTAAACTGTGGCATCACTGTTTAATGCTAGTTCTCTATTACCCAGCCATTACACCTGATGCTGTTGTGTTACAGTACACCACCTTCTTGAAACTTCATGCAGCACCGAAATAGACATCTAGATTTCCTTCTTCCTTAGTGCCACTGAAATATGCAATTTGCCACATTTTTGCCAGGGCATAAAAACAGTTATTTTTTCCTCTCCCTTTTGAAAAACACCATTGTCTAAATGTTTCTTGAAAGTTTATATTAATTACCTAGCAGTTTCTAATAATGTTATTATTGGCTATTGTTTCATTCTGAGTAGAGCTACGTTTATCACTTCTCCAGTAATGTTATCATCATCATCATCATCATAATCACGATAATCATTACTGTTGTTGTTATTGTTCCTGTTATGGTTGTTGTTAATTTTTTTAAAATAATATTTTAAAACCACATATTTCCTATACCTTATGTTGACGTATTTGTGGTACAATAATTGATCGCATTTTATGCAATTCAACGTTATATGACTTTTATTTTGATAGAAAATTGAAGCCTGCTACACGGACGTTGGTCCGTCACGTGTGTTTTTTTTCTGGAACACAGAAGTTGTCAGTAAGTTCTTCCACTGTTCGTCATTCTTGTAAACAGGCTCTGACATTTTCCACTGACTAGCTGTGAAGTATTAACTTGCGCTTACACTTTAACGGCGTCTTTTTATTTGTATGTTTACAGTCATTTATTAGACTTACTGCTGCACTGTTACCTTTACGCTCGTCACGTGACACGCTTGCTACTCATAATGAAACATAACTAAATTAACGTCGCATAATGCATGACATATCTATATGCTTCGGGATTAATCGTACACTCCTGAATGTTCATCACCTACAATTACCCATCACCAGGTTATCCGGTCATTTGCTGCAAACGAGAACTGCTTTATAAACTCAATGCATGCAGGTTTTGTTAAACTGGGATATAAACATTGCCTTTCGAGCTGTTCATTGTGACTTTAAAAGGGTAAATGCGTTATCTTTTATAGCATTTCATTTAAGTTATGAACCTTGCGTTGTTATGCTTTTTTTCTACACGTTTAGGTTCTTATTGAAGACAATGGGCCGTTTGGATGGGAAAGTGATAGTCCTTTCTGCAGCAGCACAAGGCATTGGAAAAGCTTCTGCTATAGTAACCATTAATTTTACATCCATTTCGAAGATTTCACATCCTCCTTACAACTCTATAAGTTTGCTGTGGCTTATTGACAGCCCTGCATGCCACTTTGATGAGTATAATAAATGGATTTAATCTGAGGGTTTACAATTGCTATGTGTTTTCCTGTTGAATAAAAGCTTGTCATGCAAGGGCTGTCAACATGACATTTTAAGAATGTCAGGATTCTTGGGACACAGTATGAAGAATGTTGAAACCAGCTTGAGGGTAGAATGTTTCTAGTCTTTGCAACCTATTTCCTATATTTACGACCATTTTTAATATGAAAATGCTATAATAAATCATTAAGGGGTGAATCATAGAGTGTCTCAGATCATTTAGGCAAATTCTCTAGAAGTCAACAGCACGTTATCAGCAGAGCGCTGGAGGTGGTTAAGATGCACACCTGCTAGGTGAATACATTTCCATATCAAGTGAATATTCAAATGAGTATTAAATGAGAAAAACTACAGATTGAGGAAAGACTGTAGCCCTGAGCCAGTTGGCAGATCACATGGTGGGAACAAATGTCATTTAACAAATTGTCATCAAATGAAATCTCACCAGTGGAGTGTTATTGAAAGTCTAGATATGGTAGGATTTTATATCGGCCCAGGCTGCTGTGTGCACTAACCCTGCTCAATTTGAGCTGTAAAATATCTGTTATCAGGAGAAATGGATTTGATGAAAATTTTGCATTACATTTGTCCCATCTTACTGTGAAAAGCTTGAATCAGATTCAGATGTTGAGAAAGTTAACAAACATCTTGTGAGTCAATAGTAAGTAGTCATGTTAATCATGCATGTTGTTGTTTACTGACTTTAACTGTAGTATCATCCTAACTGTAACAGGCTTTTGCCAAGGAAGGTGCCCAAGTCACTGCTACAGATATCAACGGGGAAAAACTTAAAGAGCTGGATGGTATTCCAGGTAACTAATTGACTGGCTGTGTATTGCCACCTAGTGGGAATATGTGAAACCAAAACTTTTCTAAACATGATACATTTTCTTTCAGGATTCTTTCATTAATTTGAAATAGAAATTTGTTGTAACTTTATACATGTCTTTACTGTCACTGTTGAATTATCGTAGTGTTTGCAAAGTCATTTGGAATGTTTTTGTTTGTTTGATTTAATTCAGTTGTTATTACCCGAACTGCCTAAAGAACTCCCAAATCCTAACTTTAGTGATGGACATCTGGTCCATGTGTGTGCTTTTTAATTTGCTCAAGCGTTATCTTTGATCTTTGAGCATGTTTATATAAGAAGTTTTCCACAAAAGGATTTCAAAGGCTGGTGGGCCTTTTTATCCCCCCTTTTCATACTGCTCTGCTTTGCCACATAATCCCATTATGTTGGAAACAGATTGCTTTAGTTCAAAGGTTCTTCTCTTCTCAGGCTTCTGTATGCTCTTCTGATTCCTGGAAAGTTCTTTCATTCCCTTTTTTTTTTTTTTTAGGGATCAAAACCAAAGTTGTTGATGTTACCAAGAAAGACCAAGTGGGGGCCCTGGCCAAGGACTTTGACTATGTGGATGTGCTCTTCAATGTTGCTGGGTTTGTATTTCTCCTTTAAAGCAGCGTATATTTTTAGCTAACTTTTAAAGCCATATAGACAGACACACAAAAATGGAATGTTATACAGCGTTTCTGTTTGTAACCTCTCCTGCCTAATTTTACCTTTCAGAAATCGCATTTCAGGAATGATGCAAAAGCATGACTTCATTTTTGAGGGAACTGTTCATTTAACGTGCATGCTCTCTCTCATTCTTCTTTCTTTGACAGATTTGTCCATCATGGCTCAATACTGGAGTGTGAGGAATCAGATTGGGACTTCACTATGAACGTGAATGTTCGTAGCATGTACCTGATGATCAAGGCCTTCCTGCCTAAGGTCATCTTGTCCTTCTCTTGTCTAGGATTATCCCAGAACACCTCATGTTACCTCTTCTTTTTCCCATTATCCCTGGAAAAGACCTTTGTGTTTAAAGATTAAGTTTTCATCCCCGTCTTGTTTGTTCTTTGGGTTAAGAGCACAAAACAGATGCCTACCATGCGGTTTACTACTTAATCCCTGTGACGGCATAAATGTACTCAAATGCTTGCTCAGACGTTGTTGTTTGGTTAATTTTAATGAAATATAAATGTCAGTCAAATTAGTATGATTTTTATACATCACTGTGTGAAAACTAGCTCAACGTTCAAAAGTTTGGGTCGCTAAGATTTATTTATGTTTTTGAAAGAAGTTTCTTCATGGCTGCATTTATTTGATCAAAAATACAGTAAAACAGTAATACTGTCAATTATTATTATTACAATTAGTATAACCGTGTTGTGTTTTAATGCATTTTAAAATGTAGTTTATTCCTGTGATGGCAAAGCTGAATTTTTAATATGCTGATTTGGTGCTCAAGTAAAATTTCAATTATTATTATCAATGTTGAAAACATCATTTTTTTTTCAAGATTCTTTGATGAATGGAAAGTACGGAAGAACATTTATTTGAAATGGAAATCTTTTGTAACATTATAAATGTCTTTACTATCACTGTTGATCAATTTAATGCTCCCTTGCTGAAAAAGAATTTCTTAAAAAAAAAGTGATATTATCAACATGGGATTTATGACAACTACACGAATGCGATAATCCTGCCGTCTGATTTGAAGTGCATTACTTTAACCAACCAGCCCATTTAAACTGATTTCCCCTTATCTCCATATAGATGCTGGCTCGTAAATCTGGTAATATCATCAATATGGCATCTGTGGCATCTAGTATCAAAGGTAATAATTATATTCTGTTGCAACCTATTTGCATGGGCTGCTGTAATACATCATGTTGTATATCAAGATTTGGCCCTTTGCTCTTAATTACATGTGATGACTGACATTGTTCCATGTAGCTCTTGGCATATTACCTTACCGCCATTATCTCCAGTTTGGCTGATGGTGAAATTGGATAAATGCCAGGTCAAGTGAACTTTGCCCTCTCCTAATTGCTTATCCTTAATTGCATGTCCAGGAGTTGTGAACAGATGTGTCTACAGCACATCTAAAGCTGCCATCATTGGACTGACCAAATCAGTGGCAGCTGATTTCCTGGAACAAGGAATCCGTTGCAATTGTATCTGCCCTGGTATGCTACTTTATTGATTGGTTTCCTATATTAACTTAAATACCTTTAACATACAAAAACGTCCCTGTACCTAACGATTATATGAGTCATTTTGCTTCTTTTGACCTTTACAGGAACTGTAGATACGCCATCATTACGACAGAGAATTCAGGACAGACCTGATCCAGAGCAGGTACTGCTTCCATTACCAAGACATTGCACTATACAGCCAAGAAACACAGTATTCTGAAGCTGCTTGCATTCTCCAAATGCAAAACTCTTTTAGAGCTCTCAGGGAAGATAACTAATAACCAACTGAAGCACAGCCAGAGATGTTTCACACATGAAACATGGCAGCAACTTCTTATCAAATAACTTTTGATGATGATATACTTGGGCAGTTATAGAGAAGCTTTGGCTTCTCTGAGTGAAAGTTAATGAGGCTTGAAGTTTATATTTTACACAATGTTTAGTCATACAGCAAAGCAAAACTAAAAAAAAAAAAAACATTTAAAAGAACTGTTTTCTGTTGTAATATATTTTAAAATGTAATTTATTCCTGTGATGAAAATTTGAATTTCCAGAAGCCATTACTCCAATTTTCAGAGTGATATGATCACATGATATTATCTATATGTTGAAATAGTATTTTTGCTGCTTAATATCTGTAAACACCGTAATACACTACCATTCAAAAGTTTTCAATTAGGAAAATAAAAAAAGAACAGTAAAGACATTTGTTACAGAGTATGAGAACCGTAAATGTATTAGAATTATTATAAATGTAAAAAAGATTGTACTGTAAAAATTGTAAAACCATTTTCCGCCATGAATCTAAATTCTGTGATCCAGTGGTCAGCAGAATAACATGACACATCTGCTTTTTAAAACCTGAGAATGGCTGTGTATGAACATTTACAATGCTTCTGTGAAAATAATTTTCCTCACACAAGGTGCTATTATTTTCTGTTAGCCTATTATCGAAAGCCCTATCGAACAATAGATTTTTTTCGAATGAGTACAATTTTTTTTTTATACAAACACTAACCAATGTTTTTTTCCTACAGTGATTACTAATCCTATAAACACACAGTTCAGTGTCATTCTCCCTGTCATAGTGTTTTTGTCTTTCATCTGTCAGGCTTTTAAAGACTTTATGGCCAGACAGAAGTCTGGTAGATTGTGCACTGCAGAAGAAGTGGCACATCTGAGTGTGTACTTGGCCTCAGATGAGGTGAGCCTTCAACCATTGTATTTTTTTTTTCTGTATAATTTAAGACACACCATGTGCTAATGAAAAGCGGTGTTGCCATTTTAACAGTTCACTTGGATTAAAAATATAGTTGGATGTTTAAAAATAATCAAAGGATTTTTATTCTTGCAGTCTGCCTACGTAACAGGAACTGAAGCCATCATTGATGGAGGATGGAGACTCTGAGGATGTTTTGTTACATTTATTAAATAACCTTTAACATGCATGCAGTTTGACTTCCAGAGAAACATAGTCACTGATTTTCTTTATCTTTAAAACTTTAATGCTGCTATGGTGCTATTGATTGTACTGAATATGAATTGAATCATTCTTGGTACCTGATTTAAAAAATTGTGGATGCCAAGCTCACTTATTGCACAACATGTCATCCAATCTTCAGCTTTGTTTTAAAGATAAATTGCTTGGTTTAAATAATTATAAGATGCCAAATGTAATCAAAACATTTTTTTTTAATTAGACAAATTTCCAATTCATAAATAAAGGTTGAGAATCAATGTTTTTAAACTGAAACCTTGCATCAAACCAATTAGTAATTTAAAACAATTCGCTTTGAAACTCGGATGAGACCGGAAGCCTCGCACATAAAATTTACAAATAGCCCGATCTTAAAGGGGTCATATGATGTTGCTAAAAAGAACATAATTTTGTGTATTTGGTGTAATGAAATGTGTTTATGCGGTTTAAAGTTTAAAAAACACATTATTTTCCACGCAAATCTTCCCACATACTGACGTAGACATGTGGGGGCGTGTTAGAACGAGCTGTTTTAGGGGGGTGTGGCTGACTCTTAACTTTTATAAAGAATATCTCTTTGGATTTGAGACTTTAGTCTTTGCAACTTTACAGATCTTCTTTATGCACCAAGAGCTTGTAACACTCCAAAGAGAAAGGAAAAAATGAAATTGCATCATATGACCCCTTTAAGGGAAAAATAAGGTTGTGGCTAGAAGGGATACAGCAAAAACTGGAAGCTAACAATTCATTTACATTTCTACCTATTAGATTGTGTTTTATTAACGTCTACACCTACCCCAACCCTAAACCTACCCCTTACAATAATGCAAAAATAGTAATTATTGATGTACATTGTGCGAAAAATTATGCTATATTGATGTGTGCATGCCCAGTAGTTTTTGCTGTATGCCATCTAGCCTTAACCATAGGCCTTAACCAAAAAAACAAGGTGGATAAAGCATAAAACATAGTGGATTAGTGATGTGTCGTTCGCGAACAAGCTGGCTCTAAGAGCCGATTCTTTGTAGTGAATGAGAAGAGCCGACTCCCGTCGGGGAGAGCCGAATCTTCAGCCGGAGCCTTCTATTTTAGCCCAATTTAACAATTGTGAATAGTTTGTGTTGGTAAGCAATTTTTTAATTTAGTGTTTTCATAAAAGCCTTATTTGTTTTTGCATTTTTTCGTTACAAAAAAAATAAGAAAATACACATGCGGCTAATCACATGGGAGGACAGACTAGGATCATACCATTATATGAAAGAAGGAATGGGGACACGCTCCGAAGATAGCGAGTGTAGTGGTACAGGGCAGGTACACAGAGCGACAGAGAGAGTCGGGGTATCCGGATTTAAAGGGGTCATATGATGTTGCTAAAAAGAACATTATTTTGTGTATTTGGTGTAATGAAATGTGTTTATGCAGTTTAAGGTTCAAAAAACACATTTTCCACATACTGTACATTATTGTGTCTCTTCTATTCTGAAACGCATCAATTTTTACAAAGCTCATCGGTCTGAAAAGCAAGGTGTGCTCTGATTGGCCTGCTATCCAGTGCGTTGTGATTGGCCGAATACCTCAAGCGTGTGATGGAAATGTTACGCCCCTTGCCATATTGTGATGCCTTGTCCCGGCCGGAGCGACGAGACAAAAACATTAAAATCCATTATAAACGAGGCATTTGTCGCATCCAGTGGGGACATAATTACGGATTATAATGACTGATATTGTCTTTTTACGCATTGCATTGCATCGCGTAAGCATAAAACCATATCTGCATTTGTGATTGGAGAAATGACAAACTACGAATGCTACTCTATACTGCTCAAAACTCGCGTTTGAATCGTCAGTGGCAAATTCTTTAAATATAAAAAACGTACTTGCAGTCTTTGAGTCAGAACAGCCGGCATTGTAGTCTACTCTCCCAGGACCAGGAAACAATCCTCCATAAAATGTGCTGCACACATCTGAATATTTGGGTTGAAGTGTTCTGGAACAGTGTTGTAAATACAACTTAACCACTGATTTCTAGTCGTGTCCTCTTTTGGAAGGCCAAACAAAGTAGTTTCGTTTTCACAATGAAACAGCGTCACACACGGCGGGCTAGAGTGAGCGGCGGCCGGCTTGAGTGAGCGGTGGCCGGTGGGTTTGAGAATGGCGCGGCGGGCTTGCGGCAACCACATGTGACGACCCCGGGCTGGACTCCACTTCGTCCACGGTGAAAGCTGATCCAGCGATCCACAGCGTGAAGTTGATGTATTTCCTCAGTGCCCAGCACGGATCAGCTCCAGGCATGACGAAGCAGATATCATCTTCTTTTGGAAGGCCAACCAAAGTAGTTTCGCTTTTCACAACGAAACACACAGCGCCTTCACGATATGGTGGCAGCAACAATACTACAGTGAGAATAAAAGTTACACCTTCTTTTTTTGCGTGAACATTTGGGCGGCGTTATGCAAACCTTCCCACATCGTGATGTAGATATGTGGGGGCGTGTTAGAACGAGCCGTTTTAGGTAGGCGTGGTTGACTCTTAACTTTTATAAAGAATATCTCTTTGGATTTGAGACTTTAGTCTTTCCAACTTTACAGATCTTCTTTATGCACCAAGAGCTTGTAACACTCCAAAGAGAAAGGAAAAATTGAAATTGCATCATATGTCCCCTTTAAACGCAATCGCGTTGGTTAAGGTAATGGTAGGAAGACACTGCATTGTTGCAACATCGGTCCCCTCAGAGAGAGTCTTCTCAAAAACAGGACAAATAATCACAGAGAGGATAAATCGCATCAGCCCATCCAAGCTGAGGCATCTGATATTTCTGAATGTCAACCTGCATTAAAGACTAAAGTGTCTTTAATGTTAATACTTTAATGTTAAGACTTTTGCCTTTATTTATTTGTTTGCTGTGGTTCTGTGTTCAATTAAAATTTTATTAAAATGTTAAATAATAGTATCTGTATTTTTTTGGTAACGAAAAAAAAATGCATAAAAATAAATAAGGCTTTTATGAAAACACTGAATAAAAAATTGCTTACCAACACACAAACCATTCACAATTGCTAAATTGGGCTAAAATAGAAGGCTCAGAGTGATACTAAATAAAGAGCCATTTGGGAGCCGTAAGAGCCGGCTCTTCTAAGGGAGCCGAGCCGAATCTTTGAAAAGAGCCGAACTTCCCATCACTATTGTGGATGTCTCATGATTATGGGATCATGATAAACGCACAAGTCTCTTTTCGACGTCTTGAGATTGGTCAGTTGCTGGTAGCTCTAGCCAATCACTCCACAGGAGGTGGGACTTGACAGAAGAGGGGTTGGGAAAATAGCACAGCTTGGACCGGATTGGACCATTTTATTATTAGGGCTGGACGTACCGGTAAAACGATCTTCCAGCCAGTGTTGCCAAGTCCGCGGCTTTCCCGCGGAATTGGTCTACTCTAACACTGTTGCCGCGGGTTGTTTTTCATGTCCGCGGGTTGAAGCGACAGTCCAATAACATGATATTTATCCACTGGAATGCGAATTTTAGTAGGGGAACCCCGCCAAAAAACGTGTATTTTATCCCCCGGAACGCGATTTTTAACTGGGGACCCCTCGAAACGCAATTGGGCTAGTTTTGAGTAGCTATTGGGCGGGTTTTCTAGTGAAAACCTGGCAACCCTGCTTCCAGCTGTCACTGACACTTCCGGATTCCTCTACCGGGTAAAAGATTAGCCGTTTAAATCTGTCCGCGCATTCTGGGATCAAGCGCGTATATTTTCAGTATTTGTTTTGTTTTTGTATGTGTAGACCTTAGCACATGTCGGTCAGTCACTTGCAGATGGTCAAACTTACAGATATTTCCGCATGAGATATGATTTGACAGGTTTGAAGCCATGATTGTTTTATTATTTCATGTCAGGTAATTGATATATCATAAAAAGTATAATCATCACAGAGAAAAGGCAAAGTCTTGATCACAAAACAAACAAACAAAAAAAAAGATACCAGGACAATCGTTACGAAACAAGGAAGGAAATCAATCTTTTACTATAGACCAGGGGTGCCCAAACTCGGTCCTGGAGGGCCGGTGTCCACCCCTGCTATAGACGATGCTGTAAATAAGAATACCTGGACTAAGAACACTGTGATGTCAGTAATGCTATTCAGTGAGTGATTTACTACAGCCTTATAAACAGACCATATGCCACGCGCTCTTCAGTCTGATAAAGCACCATATGGCCCAGGCGTCGCGTTTAGTCCTGTCACAATCCGATTAACCTGTTAAATAAACCAGTCGGTTTCTTTTCTAGTAACGTTACTCGTGTTATTTCCACTTTGAAGTTCATCGATAGGCAGACTCTGTAATCGCGATATTAACACATATGGAGTGTTGACGGACTGGAGCCTCTCATGAACACGTGCAATGGCAAGTAGAAGACTCGAGCTTGGATAGATCAGAACTACAGTGCCATGGAGGATGCCCAGTCCAGACCCCATTCAGCGCACTCCACTTACTCACAGAGGACTGAGGATGCAGCCTCCGCCTTGGGAAATCATGCTGAAGTAGGTTATTAGTGAGAATTCCCCACTTTATGCTGGTTTTGTCTATATTATTTCAATATTGATTCTATATAATGGGATTATTGCCTTTATTGATGTTACAGTATGTAGCTAAAATGATCTCAAGCTTGATCTCAAGCCTTAATGGACAATATAAAAGGTTCAACACTTTATAATAACTTTCATTTATAAATTAACGAACATTTCAATGCTTTATAGTTCAGTAGTTCATCTACATTCAGATATGTATAAGAAAATACACAGAGAGATCTGAGACTTTCACATTATTTAATTTAATACAAAAAATAAAAATTGTAATAATTTTTCTTTTCAACCTCTCACTCAAACTTTCTGCTGTACAATCAGTCACAATACGATAGACTGCCACCAGTCAATCAAACCCATCTTTACACTGCAAAGGTGGAACAGAATCTAAGTTTAAGTTAAGTTTATTTGCACAGTCTGTTTACTGCTGCTCATGTACATGTATGTACACAACAACTGCATAACGTTAATAGCCTATAGCAATCTGCAAACTCTAAAAGGCTACAATATGATGACAAAATCATTGTTTTATTTTATTGCTCTTGATATTGTAATAATGATTATTATTGTAGATTAAAATAAATTGATAGTAACTATTTTCTATTTTAATATATTTAATATATAATTTTTAAGTAATTAATTTATGTGATGGCAAAACTGAATTTCCAGCTGATATCCAGGAAATTATTCTAATATGTTATTTTAAATTGTAATAATATTTCACAATGTTATTGATAATAATGTATTTTTGATCAAATAAATGCAAACTTGGAAAGCATAAGAGACTTCAAGAACATTAAAAAATCTTAGTTATTTCATTTATTTTCTTTCTTTCCTTTGTTTACATCCAGGTTTATGTGAAAAACAATAGGTATAAATACATCATACAGAACTATGTATTATATGCTACAGCTGCACTGGAGAAAAAAAACATTTGCAAATTTAGATTTTGCTGCAAAGATCACTGCTCCTCTCTTCACTCTTCTTTTTCTCCAACAGCATCACCTTACTGTCAGTCAGACAGTCCTGGCGGTTCCAAAGCACTCCGAGAGCCCCAGTCCGAGTATGACCGAAGAGACAATTTATGTCCCTCGACTGGTGTCTTCAGTTGACGCTTGTACTAACACAGACCGTCCGTACGAATGCTGCCCATGGCTGCGCAGACTATGCCCGTGTCCACCCAGAGGCCTGCTGGCTACCATTATCACCAAAGGTTAGAAAAGGGGCAATGATCTTCCAAAACCTGATGATAGAAATTACATGTACACTACCTTTCAAATGTTTGGGGTTGGTAAGATTTATAAAGGTTTTCAAAGAAGTCTCTTCTGCTCATCAAGACTGCATTTATTTGGTCTAAAATACAGTAATATTATGAAATGTTATTACAATTTAATATAGCTGTTTTTTTTTTATCCTAATATATTTTAAAATGTAATTTATTCCTGTGAACACAGTATCTGTTTGTTATTGTCCCCTTTGTAGTGTCCATGGCCGCAGTGCTCTTTGGGGTTGTGTGGTCCATTACACAGAAGGAATGTCTTCCTGGCGGCAACCTTTTTGGCATCGTGACCTTGTTTATTTGTTCTGCAGCTGGGGGAAAGCTGTTTGGACACATACGATTCCCGAACGTGCCACCATTACCTCCACTACTTGGTATGAGCAATTTCTCAGCAATTTACAAAGCACAGTATTCTGTTGGTCAGCATGGCGAGTTCATGTGATGTGACTAACTCGAACTTGAGCGAAATCTGCATGTTGAACTTTTTTGATTGCTATCGCCCATGAAATTTCAGTAAAATGGGAAAGGTGACCTCACCTTAAGAAAATAACGACTCCGTTAGGGATGGAATGCAGTGCGTATGGCACAGTACATACTGTATTCTACCTTTTATGTTTAAAAATATATAACCATTATACTGTTTCTGTAATGAATACAAAAAATAGCCCAAATTATGAAGTCATTCTGATGGAAACTTCAACAAGAACCTTAATTTTGAACTTCTACTTCATAGCAAGTGTTAAATTGATTTGATAGTAATTTACTCTACTGTTCAAACATTTGGGGTTAGTAAGAATTTTTTTTTGTAATTTATATTTTTATTCAGCAATGACAATGATTAAACTGATCACAAGTAACAGTAAAGCCAATTTTTATTGTTACAGGGATTTCTATTTCAAATAAATGCTATTCTTTTGAACTTTATTCATCAAAAAAAAAAAATGTTTTCAACATTGACAATAAGAAAAATGTTTATTGACCATCAAATCTGCATATTAGAATCACAGGAATAAATAGAATTTTAAAATATATTAAAATTGAAAACAGTTATTTTAAAGTGCCCCTATTATGCCATTTTTACGGTTACTAATATTGTTTTGGGAGTCTCCTACAATAGGATTACATGCATGCAAGGTCAAAAAACGCTTTCATTTTCTCAAAATATGCATTTAATATCACCTAATTTTCCAGCGATTCTCAAACAATTCGTTCGAAGCAGTTCAAAGATTCAGTCTCTCTAAACCCCTCCTTTCCGTGAGCCTGCTCTGCTCTGATTGGTCAGATGGCCTTGTCTGTTGTGATTGGTCTACGGCGCACAGTGCGTGTCAGAAACGATACGCCTATTTCAATAGTTCTGTATTTTGAGCGCTCTATAGAAAATATAAGCATCTATTATTTATCATACTTACAGGTTGTGAGTCAGTGGAGCAGCTGGTCCAAATAAACAGGATACTGATCCATCTTCCAACAGCAAGCCTTTTGTGAATCCCGCGTTGAACTCCCCGAGATTAGAGAAGCAGTCGTCAGTAGAATGACGTGTTTGTGGGCGGGGTCAAGTTATTCGCGGCTGGCCAACGTGGAACATAGGCGCGCATTATGCAAATATGTTACGCCGTGACGTGTAGCCGTCACGGAAGTGGGATTCAATTTACTAACGACTTGTTTCAGCTATTCAGAGTCAATTCTTTATTTTGGGAGACAATAACTTTATTTATCGTGCACTTTCAGCTTTACAACTTTGCAGATCGTTTACATTCACATACAGCTACATTACACACTGCATGAAAGGCAATATTGGAAATGGCATAATAGGGGCACTTTAAATTTAAATTCTAATGCAGTAATATTGCATTTTATAGGATCAAATAAATGCAGCCTTGATGGGCATAAGAGACTTCTTTCAAAAACATTTAAAAAGTCTTACCGCCTCCAAACTTTTGAACGGTGGTGTATAATTCCATTTTCCCCACAGCTCAAGCATAAACTGCCTCTGTTATTTCTTCATTTTTTAAATTTTTTTTCTCAGAGTGGTCAGTTTCATTGTCAGTGTGAGAACTGTAGTGAATAACTATGGGGTTTCTGTTTGTGTTATTCAGTTCTGTTGTTTTCTCTGCGTGGGTCCGCAGGCATGCTGCTGGCAGGGTTTATCCTCCGAAACATCCCTGTGGTGACAGATGCAGTTTACGTTGATGTTAGATGGTCTGCTTCTCTGAAGAACATTGCACTGGGTGTCATTCTGGTCAAGGCTGGGCTGGAATTAGACGGCAAGGTATGAAACCCCACCGGCCCCTGGAGAGGTACACCAAAAACATTGCTGCTAACCCGAGAGGATGTGCCTTCATGCTCTTTAGAATTCTCTTTCAGCCAAACACCATATTGTTTGTTGATATCCAGTTTCAGGCTTTTCACTTAACTGAAGATTGTAAAGTATGAATAATTTGTTCAAATAAACGTTGTCCTAATATATTGCTTTAATGTGTATTTCAGGCTTTGAAGAAGCTGAAAGCCGTGTGTTTACGTTTGTCCATGTTCCCTCTCACCTGCGAGGCAACCACTATGGCTGTGGTCTCCTATTTAATATTGGGTCTTCCATGGGTCTGGGGCTTTATTTTAGGGTAAACCACTGATTTTGATAAGACAAGAACCTTAGTGTCTGCTGCTACCAACCTAATTGCTGCCATTTTCTGCTCTGTAGGTTTGTTCTTGGGGCCGTTTCTCCTGCTGTTGTGGTTCCGTCAATGCTGCTTCTGCATAAGGAAGGATACGGTTTAGAGCAGGGTATACCTACTCTTCTCATGGCAGCATGCAGCGTTGATGACATCATTGCCATTACCTGCTTCACCACCTGCTTGGGTATAGCTTTTTCCACAGGTATGCCAAAAGATATCTAAAAGGTAACAAATGCACAATATATTTCTAAAATAAAGTAATACATGAGAGATCAGTGACAACATGGGCGCCATGTCAGCTGACGCTGAATTTAGCATTCATTTTGATCGTGATATCAATAACTAACCAGTCTGACAGAGGAATTCAAAATGCTGTATACAGACTGGAGATGTTTAGGATAGACTACATTGTGCTAAATTCTAAAGTATGTTTTTCAGAAGTTTGTTTTATTTATTTATTTTTTTTGGTAGTGTTTTTGAAGTCTCTTATGTTCACCAAGGCTGCTTTTTCTAACCAAAAACACATTAAAAACTGTAATATTGTGAAATATTATTACAATTTACAATAACTATAACGATTTGGCAAAGCCAAATTTTCAGCAGCCATTACTCCAGTCTTCAGTGTCACATGATCCTTCAGAAATCATTCTAATTTGCTGATTTTATATATATATATATTAGTATACTTGCTAAAGAATCTATTAATTTTTGATCATTCTTGTATGAATATAAAATTCAAAAGAACAGCATTTATTTGAAATAGAATATATCTTTTAACTTTATAATGCCTTTTACTGTCACTTTTGATACATTTTTTTTTTGATCAATGCATCCTCACTAAATAAAATTATTAAATTCTCTTAATAAACGGACCACCCTTTGAATGGTGTATGTATATGAATTATTACATTTTGTATATTAACACATGCAATTGTAGAAGTATTTTAATTTAAATTATTTAAATTAAATAATTATTTAAATTATTTTTTTAATTTTAGATTTTTTTTGTAGGGTTCTTTCTCCAGGTTTTATAGGTAAGGTTAACTTTATTCATCTCCCATGGGAGAAATTTGGCTTGGACAAAGGGCGTGCTGCACAAAAAAGACATAACATAGAAGACATATTAACATATATAAAAAATACTCAGTGGCATACAATTTAACCAGGTGAACTCCTGCAGATAACACCCCAACTCTAATCCACACCCCCACACCCACAGAATACATTCCCTTTTGACCATTTAAAAATTTAATTGACAACGGGATAAAATAATGTTTAAACCTATTGTATCTGCACAATGGGACCCTAAACCTCCTCCCTGAATTCATCAGCTTATATTCAGGGTAAAGCACATGTGTATTGTCAGACAAGATATTTCTAGCTTGTCTGCTTATGGCCTGCTCAAACAGCTCCTGTGGATTAAGTGGAGCGGGAGTACCCATAATTGTACCCGCTGTCCTAACTAAGCTGGAGATCTGTGCTTTAGATTTAACTGTTAAGTAATCTGGCATATGCAGTCGGACATTCAAGATGCTTCAAAATGAGATGCATTATTGTTGCAATGGCGTCACTTGTGCTTCGATTTTTTGTATAAGCAAACTGATATTTATCAAGCAATGGCTCCACATCTGTACGTAACTTTTCTAACATAAGCCTCTTAAATGTTTTAAAAACATTTGAGGTGAGTGTCACCGGTCTGTAATCATTATCCTCCCGAAGGCACCCATTTTTGGATGATAACAGATTTTTTCCACAGTACCGGCACAGTATGAGTATCTATAGAAAACTGAAATAATTTATGCCAGGCAGGTGACAACTCCTCAGCAAAGGTCTTTAACACAAACGCGGACATATTATCTGGGCCCGTGTCTTTGTTAGTGTATAGTTTTAAAGACCTTAGTAACAGCATGTGATTCAATTAAAATTCTGTCTGAGTTCATATCACAAATTAAATTCTCTAAAACTGCCATACATTCCTTAACATTGTCATTATCTGTATCAAAGCGCAAATAAAAATTATTCAGTTCATTGGCCCTAGCAGTTTCGTTTAGGGCAGACAGTGGCTTCCTTTTTATGTCCATATTGGTCATCTGTCTGATTGAATTCCACAGTTTCTTTGTATTAGATGTATACAAGTCCTGTTCTGCCCGCTTGGAAATTGAGGTCCTTTTGAGCATCACGAACACCTGCCAAGTCGCCAGATATAAAGGCAGCTCTCTTCCTCCTGATGCATTCCCGGATACCTTTAGTAATATACGGTTTATTATTTGGATATCGTTTAACAGTTTTCTGGGGCATAATAGAGTCAACACAGAAAGAAATGTAATCTGTGATTGATTCCGCTGCACTGTCAATGCCTGCATCCTCAAAGAAGGATATCCCAGTCCGTACAGAGAAAGCAGCCTTTCAGCTCCTCTTTTTTTTTTTTTCCCCCCTTGTCCAGACCTTCACTGTTTGCATTTCGGGTTTACAAGTCTTAAAAACTGACCGGTAAGTTGGAAGCAGGTGGATGACATTGTGGTCAGAGTGTGTGCTGCACTTCACATACTGATAAAAACCAGGCAGTGTTTTAGTCAGGCTACAATGATTAAAATCACTGAGTATCAGCATAGGTGCATCAGGTTTACTCTGGAGAAGGTGGTGAACACAGTCCGTAATCTGCTTAGCTGCTCTATTGGCATTCCCGCTTGGTGGAATATATACAAGACACACAAAGATGTTAGTGAATTCCCTAGGCAGGATTACATATTTTCTCTCTAATTGCAATATTACGACACCAACTGTCTCTTATATAGATACACACACCCCCTCCCTTAGTTTGACCTGAATTTGCATCTCTGTCCAGTCGTACATGGGAGAAACCCTCAATTTGTATAAGATTGCCTGGCTTTCCCACAACGGCAGAGGCCTGGGCCTTCAGGACTCCGAAGTTGTTTCCGGACTTTTATGGACTTCCATTAGTTAGTGGTCCCATTTTATATTAGTGGTCTTTCTTTTGCCCTCTGCAGGCACCGTGTGGTTAAATGTGCTGAGGGGACCACTGGAGGTATTAGGTGGCGCGATCACTGGTGTGGCCCTAGGGTACTTTCTACGTTACTTCCCCAGCAGAGACCAGGTACGTGAGCTACAACTTTATGATTGAGAAGTACATGTTGAGATTCAAAAATTGATGTTGTCAGGTTAAAAGTTTTCATGGTTGTTGGTGATTTGTGTCTTTTATCTTACCATGCAGGGAAATCTCATGCTGAAGCGTTCCTTCCTGTTGTTGGGGCTGGCCGTGTTTGCTTTGTTTGGCTGTAATGTGGCTGGGATTCCTGGTGCAGGAGGACTCTGTTCGCTGGTGCTGACGTTTGTGGCTGGAATAGGCTGGGGGAAAGCTAAGGTCTGAATCACTCCTCCCAAACACTCTAGGGATGTGTGAGACTAGTCGACTAAATGTTTACAAATTAAAAAAAAATATTTTTTTACAAAGGCTACATATTAGACTTGCATTGTTAAATCAATATATAATTTTGAAAAGAGTATATCTCCTCCCTAACACTCTAGGGATGTGTGAGACTAGTCGACTAAATGTTTACAAATTTGTAAAAAATATTTTTTACAAAGGCTACATGTTAGACTTGCATTGTTAAATCAATATATAATTTTGAAAAGAGTATATCTGGAGCGTAAAACAAAATGTATTTGTTTTAACTCAGACCTTACATGCATTCTTTTTCTCTGTGTCAGTACTAAGATCTTTCTCCCTATTTTCTCAGATCACATGTCTAATTTCAGTGTGTATGTGTGTTTCAGGCTCCAGTGGAAGCGGTGGTGGAGAGGTTTTGGCATGTGTTCCAGCCTCTTCTCTTTGGCCTCATCGGCGCTGAGGTTATCATTACATCTTTGGAGGTCACGACTGTGTGTGAGTGTCATACTCCCAGTTTGACAATTCTCTGTTGTCATGTTTCAGTAAAATAGCTGATTGAGCCGATGAAGTTGATCAACTCAAATGTAATGTGTCCTCAGTTCTGGGCATAGCAGCCCTGTTCATCGCACTCACGGTACGCTTGCTTATCACTTTTGTTGTGGTACTGCGAGCCGGCTTTAACCTGAAAGAGAAAGTCTTCATCACTCTAGCCTGGATGCCTAAAGCAACAGTACAGGTATACTTGTCGAGTCTAACAAATAGACCCTCTGTTTTACTGTGCCTTTATCTTTTACTCAGTCCTTCTAGGTATTTTAGACAAGTGTGAGCTAAATGACACAAAATGGAATGCATATGAGATCCCTATGAATGCTGTGTGATTGGTGTCAGGCTGCCATAGGCTCTACAGCTCTGGACATGGCGCGCTCCAAGAATGACCTTGAGCTGCAGAAGTACGGCATGGACGTCCTCACTGTGGCTGTGCTCTCCATTCTCATCACCGCTCCTATTGGAGTGCTCCTCATCAGCCTGCTCGGTCCTCGACTCCTGCAGAAACCAAAGAACCCTGAGTGGGGTGAGATATATATAACCTAGTGAGCTGCCCACCTAGGTAACATTTTTAGGAATCATTGGCAGGATTCTGAAGTCACAGTCACAGCACAAATTTGCTTGGATAAAAAAAAAAAAATTGGTCGGGAAACATAATTATATTTTGAATAATGTTTTTATCATTTGATTGATTTTAAACAATTGAAATTAAATAAAGATTAGAACATATTAGCCAAACCAAGAATTAGTGGTTCTAGTAAATATTTTTATCCAAGATTTTGTAGCTGAGAGACATGGTGGAATCAGTGCCTTATTGTTTTCATAAGATGGTCAGAATATAAAATATTAAGAACACAAATTGTTATTTACTATTTATTATTTACATGTCATCTTTCTGCTAGACGATCCTTGGTAGTCCCTATGTTGTAAACAGGTTTGTGTCATAGTTAATAATGCATTGTTATATTATAAATATTTATATATAAAACATATGTATTGCAAATGAAATATTTAAATATCAAAATATAGTACTATTATTAAATATATATATTATATTATTGTAATATTAAATATAATTTGTAATATTTAAATATTGTATTTAAAATAAAATATATTAGAACACTGGATTCAGTTTTGCCATTGCAGGAATAAATTACATTTTACTAAATATGTTAAAATATGCTAATATACTAAAAAAAAGAAATAAAACCGGTATTTGAAATTGTAATTATTTTACAATATTACTGTTTTTACTGTATTTTTTGATCAAATAAATGCAGACTGGGTATTAAGCATGATATGACTTTCAAAAACATGGAAAATCTTTAAAAAGTTGTATATACACATACATGTATGTACAGTATGTATATGTCTGCAATGAATCTCTTTCTAACAGCATTAGTCATTAGCTTAGCAACATGAACATTAATCGCTCTTACATGAGAAGTGCTATTTGTGTGGTATGCGTGAAACAGCGTTAACGGTCAGATCTAAACTGCATAGCTGTGCAAATAATACTGAAGTAGATTTCTGCAGTTGTCTTGCCACCAAAAATATATAGCAGTTAATCTATTTTGATAAACATGCGACATGAGATGCACATGGAAATGCATCACCACAGCTTGGTGAATTTGCATGCTGGCAGGTCACCCTTTGTCCTGTTTCACTCTGTGTTTGCTTTATTGTTTGTACAATGCTGGCTATTGCACTTTGCTTATGTGTTAAAAAAACACACAAAATGCTTCAGCTTCTATGAGACCAGTAGATTCAGTTTGCTTCAAATTCATAAACCTGCTTTGTGTGAAAATATGAAATTAACCCTTCTTATAAACTAGCCTACTGTACATATTTTTATATACTCTGTTCATAAATAGTATAAATAGATGTAATAAGTAACTGAAATCTCTCGAACAGTTGCTTGGTACTAACATTTTTCATTGTGTTAAATTAATGTGTATGTTTGTGTTACTTGTCATTTTCTGAATTGTAGCTGTCAGTCAAGGTGCTTTATCTACATCGGGGACCCCGGTGACTTACGAGAGTGCCCTGTGATGTTTCTGGAATGCTTCTGGGAAGTGACAACCCGACATCCAAGGCTGCTGATTATCCTTTTTGCTTTCAAAGTGGATTCTCAAACTCATTGCTGCGACCCTCTGAAGTCAGACTGCAAAAGTGACAGACATGCTTTTCAAATGAAGGAACCCAACTAATTTTTTACCTTCCAAGGTGGATGAAAACACTATTATTTTTTTCTAACTGGCTTACGTTTGTGTTGATAGTATTTCTTACATTAGATATATTACAGATGAGTCTGCAGTTGACTGCATGTCAGCGTTACTGAAAGTCGTGTAGTGGTCAGTGCCGTCATGACTGTTCGTAATGGAATACTAGCTTACTACTTAATGAGCACTGTTCAGTATATACTGTATACAGCCCTTCTATATTTTTATATTTATATGCACAGCTTGTCTTATAATATAAAATAATATGTCAAAGTCCTCAAAGCCTTTAGAGAAACCACATATGTATTTTATATGATTATATGATTCCCTATATAATGTGTAAATACATTCTTAAAGTATATGGATATTAGGCTTACACTGTAAGTGGCATGAACTAAAAAGACAACTATATCATTAATTGCAAATAATTGAAAATGACATTGACAACATAATGTCTGATGCTGATGCATCAAAAAAATTGTTTCAAAAGCCTTCACAAGTGACTATCGTGAGCTGTGACATAAAATGCATTAAAAAGTCATAATTAGTAATTAATTTAATGGTTTTAATAGCCCCGAAACAAAGAAATGGACAGTGGAAAATTTTCAGTATAATACATGCCTATTTATTTTGCTATTGTCAATGGATGGCGATGGTTATTTTAAATTGATTTTTTTTTTTTTATTAAAAAAATAATATTCAACATTCTGATCAAATAATGAGGCTAGAAAAAGAGGTTTCTTTGAATTCATACACCAGCATGGAAATGGAAGGTCACGTTGGGTATGTTACAGGATAAGAGTATTTCATTCAAGAGTTACATTTTGGCAAATGTAGTTTATCGGAGTATTCCAGGCATATTATATACTGCAGTAATAGTAGGAATAGTATGGTAGTAACTATTCCGAACACAGTCATGGATCTGCATTCTGAGATTGATCAGTGTTTTTGCAGGTATCTTGTCAGCCCTGTTACACATACAATCAAATACTGCTGTAAAAATTCTGTGCTCACGTCGGAGCTCAGTTACATTTTGTGTTTACAGTGGAAGTACTTTTTAGAACCTAAAGAAGGATTTTTTATTAGTAGTAGTAGAATGACAAATCGTACATTTGCCTCAGCATTGCACAGTTCGTCATGTTACTTTCCATGAACCATATTTAAGTGTTTTTATCCATATGATTGTTTTCATGAAATGTGTATTTGAATGTTATATAGTCATGAGAAAGGGCATTGGCAATATAACTTATCTTGTGAATACTGTTAGTGGTTTGTTTACTGCTTGAAATTTACAAGGTTTTATGTTGTGATTTTGTTACAGTAATTGTAATGATTCATGCAGTCACTGTTAATTTAAGCAATTAAATTACTACTTTTAAGACCTTATTTTTATATCGTCATCTTTATATACCGGTAATAACTTCATTTCTATGGTGCATGTGTAGTTTATTTGTAGATGTATTGCTGCAGAAAATGAATGCCATTTGCCTTTTTAGTAAATAACAGGCAAAACCCCCCATTCATATTTGAAAGCATATCTTGTTATATCATCTAAAGCAAATCAGATGTAAAGAAGCAGCAGTTACTTTCTGAGAAGACATTTCAAGCATTGGTGTGGTAGTTACACCATTGTTTATTGTAGGAAAAGTACACAAAAGAAACAGAAACTTAGAAAAAACAAGCAGACTGTTGGCATGGCATCACATATCCGTCACTCACACTTTTTTTAATAAAACAACAAATAAGCAAAACAAAAACAGCATTTTTTTAGAGTTTAAAAAATCAGGGACGTAAAATAAGTTGGTTACCTTTTATTTTACAAAAGTCATTAGGCACATTCCAGTTACCATACAAATGTAATTTTTATGAAAACACTTATGAACAGGAGCCATCAAATATGAAACATGGCACACAACAAAAAAAAGAACCAAGGGATTGTCAAACTATTTTGAATAGGAATGAATGCACAGGTATTATGAATTGTAATTTTTGCAGCATGTTGGTTCAGGTGGGAGTGAAAAGAGGCCACATTTCTTTCTTACATTATGATAAATATTGTAATATATGAATAATGTATAACAAGAGCTCTGACTAAAGCTTTTGTTACAATCTAATGCAATGTGAAATGTCTATGCATGCAAACACCAGTCAAGTTTAGTATCCTGCACTTGGAAACCTTAAAATAATTTAGCAAACATTGTAGAACTATTGTCGGTTTGGGAAAAATTCTGCAGAAAATGACAAATAAGTAAAAACAACAAAAACGAATCCTAATAATGTACTTCACATTGAAAAGTTAAAAGTATTTGATTTTTTTATGTTGTCTCATAAAATGTCAAATGCATGTTTTATCACATGACAATACAACAGTAAAAGTAAAAGGCAACAATGTTAAAACTGAATCTAGATACAGATTAAGAATAGAAAAGATCTCTCATGGCCACAAAGACTGATCAGTGAGGATAATCACCATTTTTCCCTATGGCCAAGTTATATTGCACACAAAAATCTACGTTTGCCAAGTATAAAAAGTAAACACACCAGAGCAATGTAACAAAAAGTAATCAATGTAATTAATCGGTAACACTTTACAATAAGGTTCATTAGTTAACATTATTTAACTACTTTAGTTAGCATGAACTAAGAATGAAGAATACTTCTACAGCATTTATTAATCTTAGTTAATGATAATTCCAACATTTACTAATGCATTATTAAAATCAAAAGTTGTGCTTGTTAACATTAGTTAATAAACTGAGAATTAACATGAACTAACAGTGAACAACTGTATTTTCATTAACTAACATTGTTTATTAATCTTTGTAAATGTAATAAATGTATTGTTCATTGTTTGTCCATGTTAGTTAATACATTAACTAATGGAACCTTATTGTAAAGTGTCACCAATTAATCTCTCAGATCAACCACGATATCTTGAGCATTAAAGTCAAAATTTACAGCTCTATGCGTCTCTACACCACAATAAAAAGTTGGAAATAGTTTTGGGTAAGTACAACAAACTAAATTACAGTAGGTTTTTCAGTGGAGAAAATATGTATTTAATATGGGCCAAAGCAGGAGGCCTACAGAGTCTTCTTCTTAAGAATAAGTGGACCAACGTTGTCTCCTGTCAGCTCGTTATGCTTTATGTGTGATTTATCGCAAACAGGAAACTGCAAGATAAGAAAGAACAAATTAAGTGCTGATAGAGAGAGTGGTTCTTAGGCACCCTGAGGCTTTTGACAAAAATGACACTTACAAAGAGGAAGTAGAAAATCACACTTTTTTTTTTCATTTTCCACATGCACATTAATAGTTTCACTAAAGTTTTTTTTTTTTAAGGGGACATATGCATTTGTATTTATTTTATAATACTTTAAAAAAAAATTCTGCTTTCAAAAATAAAATCTAAATATGTATACAAATGGATACAGTGGATACAGTGTCACTTTCTGTGGTGTACTTGCTGCAAAGAATAGTAGTAACATTATATTATATTATATTATATTATATTATATTATATTATATTATATATTCAAGGCAGTCATGCAAGAACAACATTCTCCAGCATTCCTTGCGCTTTTGAGCAAATAATGCCCGTTTTCATAGATTAATTTAAAACACAGAGCTAAATTTATTTCTAAAGTCACATGTAATGCTATGGTGTGTTTTTAGATGTTATTTATATATCTGCAGGCATCTAGCAGGACTACTATGTGCGCTGACGTTTAGGTCCATGTCTGTCCGGTGTCATTGGTGAATGACCGAAGATGTCTCATAGCAGGTTGTTTGCCCGCTTGCTCTGTAAGTAAAACTGACACGAGTGTTGTTACATTTGAAACCCATCGCTGTCTTTATTTTGACATTGCTCCATCAGCTACTGTACACGAGAGAGTCATTTATCTCTTTATTATTTTCATTAAACACACACAGTTAGCTAATGCTAATGCTTCTGTGGTGGTGTTATCAGCACCAAGTGTAACATATTATTTAACGTTAACAGTGCACTTCTGAAACGTGATCTTTACTGGTAAATATGCTTCACTTCAAACTCATCGCGAGGTTAACTTATTATAAATCATTTAAAAGATCAGTGTTAATGAACTTGAAAAGTTGCAGACTGACAGCAGTATCAGTGCTTATTCATTTTTGGAAATGACAGAGTCTATGTCTTTGCTACAGTTATGATCAATATTTTATTCATCCTCAACTAGGATGACAGTGCTCTTTATAATTTTGCTGAACGCATGTTGACTGGTTGATGCATGAGGACTAGTGTGACAAGCTGTGTGTGTGTTTTCTTAAAAGTAATATAGTAGAAAATCAAAATGGTCAAAAATGGCAATAATCTGTGAGTATTGCCATATTTGAATCTTTTGGTTCTCTGTTAACTCTTCCAGTCTTGCGCAATTCAAGTGTCTGTCAATAAGGGAATTTTCACTCACACAAAGTAGTGTTGATTAACTTCTCTCTCAGTGCGATATACTGCATACTATACCTTTTCAGAACCAACAGTATACTAAACAAATTACAGTGTATGTTTTGTTGCATCTATTTCACATCTGTAGGAATTCACTCAAAATAGATTTGCTATCGAGTAGATAAGCAACTTGCTGTCTATGAGTGGTTTAAAGTGAACTTTAACCTAGAGAAATGTGGACGGACCATCTAATCCAGTTGTGGTCAATAGGCTGTTTCTTTGAAGTCATATTCTCTGCTTTCTCTTCTATTACATCATTCAGGAGCTAAGTCTTCGCTGATCACTTATAAACATATTGGAATTTGTAGTTCAGCTTTGCAGCTGGTGTTGTGTGTTTGACCCCTGTCTTTTTTTGAGGTCATACCCTTTAGACATCAGACCCTGTAGGGAACATATAATGTAGCTGCCAAGCTGACTTCAAAACCTGCAGATTTGTTTTGAGGTTCCTGACTTAATTTTGTTGTAACCCTACAGGTCAAACATTTGCATTTAGTGTGACAGATTAATAAATAAACTGCAGGCAGTTGGACCCAAATATTACGAAGACGGTTATAAAATCCAAGATTTATAGAAACAGCAACATTTGGTCATGCAGGCTTCACTAAGATTTAAAAAAAATCATCTTAAATAGTTAATATACTTTTAGATGTATTTTCTGATTCTTGGTTCTTATTCCACTGCTGTTGTGTTTGTATTCGCAGTGCAGCAGGCTGGGGTGAGACACTGTTACACTGGCAACAGGAAGAACCTTTACATCAACAAGAACACTAAGGTCATATGTCAGGGCTTCACAGGAAAACAGGTGTGTAGCCACAGTCTGCGTTCCCCACGGCACCCTGCATTTGCCCAAATGAAAAGGTCTGGATTCACCTCTTTTTCATTTGGGTACTAATTGGAACACAATTAGTACACAATCTCGTTGGTTGTGGCCTGCCTGAGTGAGAGTAAACTGGCTGAGCAAAACAGTAAATCTCACTGTATTTAAACTTGATCAGCTGCTCACCATAACGGACCATAATGGTTTAGTGATGCACTGAAATTTCGGCAACCAAAAATATAATAATATAATCAGCCGGAAATTAATTTTCTGTTTCGGTCAACAGTTTTGGAGGGCAAAAATCGTTGACCGAAACGGTGGCATTTAATAAGTTTCTCTTAATTAGCTAGCTTCTCCGATGGTGCGTTTTGACTGTGTCAGTGTCTGTTTCTTGCACATAACATAGTTAAATGACACATGACAGGTAAACGTGTCAGCTGTGTGGATGCCTGGTAGTGCTGGATTAGCAATATTGCTTTCTTGTTTTTAATTTTGATGAACCAAGGTTGTCTATAATGTTTTTTGTTTATGCATGGTCAAGACTTTGCTAAACATGCTGCGCACGTGACGTGACATCCAATAATCACAATAAGCTTTGTGCTTTATTTCTTCTTACTATGAAACAAAGTCTCAGCTTTCAAATTCTGTCATTTTGATAACAAAATTCAGACATTCAAAATGTCATTTTGATGCTCTTTTCTTTTTTTTTTTTTTAAATCTGAGGGACTCCAAATAATATTCTGTGGTAATTTACATCATGCCACAGATGCTGTTGACAAAGACAAAATTTTATTTAACCTAAAATATTTAAGTGGATAAATCCAGTTTTTCAAACAGTGAGCCACAGAATGCAGATGAATATGATGTAAAGCCTGCATGCTTCTGAAACCACAAAAAAATTATATATATATATATATATAATTTTAAAGAACGTAGGGTACAGTGGGGTATAGCTGTATAGCTATAGCTATACCTATCAGGGTACAGTGGTTTGTAATAATTAATAATATGGGCCATATCATTTTAAAAGCAAAGAGGTTTTTGATGCCAAAAACCATCAATGAAAATAATTATTAAATTATATCATATATATAATTATTAAATAAATAAGACAATTTATAAATTACATTATGAAATAAATTTTCATATAAAATATGATATGACTACTTTAAAGCATACTGTTATACATGATCTATCTTGGCTATCAATCTATTCTTGGTTTATTTTATTAGATGAGGATTGTTTCTAAATTGTTCTTGACATCTGCCCATAGGCCCTTTACGTTAAAATTGCTGGCTCAAGTATCCAATACCCTTCCTTTTCTTAACCCTGTGATTTATGTCCTATCTCTCATTGTATTTCTCTCACTCTCCTTCACCCTCTTTAAAACGACTCTTTTCTGTAATAAAGGGTTATTAGATTAAGTTTTAATGAACACTCATTATAATTAGAAAGGGATGAGGAATGTCTAGTGTGTCATTGCGGCATATTAACTTTGCTGTTCGGCTACATAAACGAACCATACCTCAAATTAATCGCCACACTGTTAACGGAGGCAGCGTGCAGCAAAAATGGCAAAGTTAGCACAGCACTTCAGTGTTAATGAAAGCATGAGAACAAATGATGGTAGAAAAGTTGGCAAGAGGACGGTCTGAGGGGAAATAGATCGGAAACGTGCCAGATTTCTCATTCGTTCTAATTATATTTGTAACATTACAGTGCAGATATTGACGTGGTACGGGTGACCCTTGACTTTGGACTTTGCGATGTTTCAAATTAATTTGTAATAATTAACATGGATGTAGTGGGGAATGAAGGTTAAAGTTCATGATGTACAATTTCCACTGACTGTTCAAATCCCTAATCATAGGAAAATAGTAAATTTCATTTTCATTGATTTTAAAGTGCGTCACATAATGAAATTGCATTTGTAAGTCTATGTTCTGGGCTGCATGCAGGTAAATTATATATGTCATGTTCAGCATTAGTCTCTTCAAATGTCAGTTGATTTATCTATGTACTTAAAAAAAATCTTTAGCCATGCAAAGCATGTAATTGTGCCTATAATATGCTATGCATCACTTTTAGGCTGGTTTTCATGTTCTTTGTATTATTGAAAACTATGATTTACCTTTGTGTAGTGGTTTGGGCTCTGTATTCCAACCAGTGTCATATGTCAGTTTCACATGCAATTTAGAATTTTATAGATACAAAGGTTATTGGATCTACTCTCTAAGTGACAATCCTCTTTATGTGCATTTTCTTTAGTAAACTATTGTGTTGTGTCTCATTTTGATCCAGATCTCATGTCTTTACTCACACCACTGGTCTTTTCTTTTTCTTTTCTTTTCTTTTATGGCCCATTTAGTTTGCGATTTTTATTTTTATACGTTTTTTTTCTTAATTTATTTTTTCAAAGCCATTTTCCACCCACTTTCTGACATTTAAAATAAAACTGTCTCTCTTTTTTTTCCTGCTGTGCCTTTTGAGAAGTGCCACCTTTGCACTCTGGTTTGCTCATACTTTGGCAGCAGGTTTGCTTTTGGGTTCAGTACAGATTTTAACATCCTTTATAACAACATCTTTCTGCATTACATCAGTTGTGGCAGGTTCCAGGCCCAGTTCTACGGGGGTGCTAGAGGGTGCTAAGCACCCTCAAACGAAATCAAAAGCACCCTCAGTTAAAGCTGTATTAATGGCATTTTATTGCAGATTTGGCAAACTATCCAGTGCGTTATGGTTTGTGCTTTGGAGATCGATTTCTGTTTCAACGTGTTTTTGCAGCGTTGAGCAATGTAGCCAATTACAGACATATCTATTCTGTTGACTTCTTGAATCAGAGGCATTTAAGTTAGAATCCACTCACCGCTCAAATCTCCGGAGTTCTCGCAGCGCGTGCTCTTCAATTGCACGCACAAAGGCGCCGGCGCGCACTTTAGCATGTATCCTTTTATATCAAAGCGCGAAATAAACTACGTGCATGCAATGTCGTGGTCAGTTAAGTCATGAAGTTACCAAAAAGGAGATTAAAGCTACCTTAAAACTGTGTCACAGTCAGCAGCGGCAGAAATAACAGCCAAAATAACCTAATAACCAGCTGCTGTGATTAATCAAGGGACAAAGAAAAAAAGAGGAAAAAATAACTTTTAGCTTTAAGGATTCATCTATATTTAATTTAGAATTTAGTGTTTGATAACTTCAATTTCAATTTCTGTATATTT
>NW_015555767.1:1441154-1446126 GCF_001515605.1 Sinocyclocheilus anshuiensis
TAAATATGACATTTATTATAATGGGTTTATGTGAAGATTGTTTTAAGATCACTTAAATTAGAAGTTATTTTTTAAAGTCTAATTAATGTTAAAATTGATAGCTCTCAATTATACTGTAATGTTGAATGGCTATAGTCAATGATTAAATATTAGGGGGGCAATTTTTATAGAGAAATCAGTATTGGTATAATTGATACTGGCCTTCAGTCATAAAAAAATATGCCATTAAACAAATATTTAAAAATATACTGTCTTTATGTTGTTTGTACATTAATTTGAAGATTGAATGTGAAATTGTTGCAATATAAAAGTATATTTAAAAACTTTAATGTTAGGTGGGATTAATCTCGTCGCACATATTTATGAAATTAATCGCGTTTAATCCCACCTAACATCAAAGTTTTTAATTTCACATTCAATCTTCAAATTAATGTACAAACAACATAAAGACAGTATATTTGTTTATATATATATATATATATACACATACATACATACATACACAGTGGTGTTTTCACACCACTGTATATAAGTTAGAGCACCCTCGCTAATTTAAGAAGCACCCTCAGTGATTTGATTCTGGAGCCGGGCCTGGCAGGTTCACAAACCAATAAAAAATGTGCTGCATTAATGGTTAAGATCAAATTGAATAAAATAAACATGGACCTTTCTAAAAATAGACTTCAGCCATTCCTTCTAACGCTGAGAATTGTAGAACAGCAGATGCTTCTCACAACCAGCAGTGGTTCAAGGTTTAGAACTTTCACACACTATACTCTAATATATCTTAAGTTCCTTTGGTGTTTAGGAATTATAATATCTACTTATTTCGAATGAACAGTGTGTAGATCACCATCAACAAATTATCTTTTTGAACTGGCGAGGAAGTTTTGTGTTTCAGTTACAGTATGTTTTCATAGTACGTCAATGTCTTTCACTCAAAAGTAAGATTTGGTTCTTTGTTATATGTCCCCTTTAATGTTAATAGAAGCTGTCTATGCTGAAAGTTAAGTCAAATTCTTCTCTGTCCTTGGTTGAAAGATCTCTGTTTCCTCTCTCTGTCTCTAGGGCACCTTTCACAGTCAGCAGTCTTTGGACTATGGCTCTCAGTTAGTAGGAGGAGTGTCTCCAGGCAAGGGGGGCAAAACACACCTGGGTCTGCCAGTCTTCAACTCTGTGAAGGAGGTAATGGCCTGTGTGACTGCTGACAGTCTCCTGCGAGCCACAGTTACTCTTTGGACAGCTGCTCTGATTCTCTGAGGTTATTGGGGGACTTTTAAGGGGACTTATTTAGAGCAAGTGACACCAACAGTAACAGAAGTGTTAAAGGCCAGAGGCCGGTTGTGTTGTCTTTATCAGTTTAAACACTTTCACATAAAGCCCAACTGAAATACCCAAAATTGGATTTTGACCTAATTTGTATTTTGGTTCTGTGCATGATTCTTGAATTGTTTTTTAGGCTAAGGATGGCACAGGGGCTGATGCCACCGTGATCTACGTGCCACCTCCTTTTGCAGCAGCCGCCATCATCGAAGCGATTGACGCAGAGATACCACTGGCCGTCTGTATCACAGAGGGAATCCCTCAGCAGGACATGGTGCGGGTCAAACACAAGCTGCTCCGCCAGAGCAAGACCCGCCTCGTCGGCCCCAACTGTCCCGGTGTCATCAACGTAAGTGTTGCACGTATGCTGTTTTTTTAAATTCATTCATTTATTTTATTTTTAATTTGTACCGACACAGCTTTGTTTTTGGAAACTCAACTGGATGATGTTTTGAAGAGAAGGCATATGGTTAGCAAAATTGTGGTTATAATTCTAACACAGAGAATCCACTCTTTGCCTATTGTCTCCCTCTCAAAATTAAAACTCTGTTTTAAATCAATCCAGTATAAAGTCAACATGAAACACATTTAGTATGCATTTTACTTCTGTTATGTGTCAAAAGTGAAATAGCATATTCAACAGGAAACCTGGAATTCCTTGGATTGTGAAAAGTGGTAGCTATACACCACTTATACTATACCATTAAAAAAGTTTGAAGTCAGGAAGAATTTTTTTTGTTGTTGAAATAACTGAATAATTTAACTCAACAAAGACACATTAAAGGTGGGGTATGTATTTTTTCAAAAATGCTTTAGAAAACTGAGTCGGGTCGAGTACCAAAACAAACTTGTAGCCAATCAGCAGTAAGGGGCGTGTCTACTCATGATGCGGACGAGAGAGCGCTCAGTCAGTGCACAGGACGGACATTAGCGAGCCGAGCGACAGAAAGATATAGATGGCGGATAAAAAACAAAAGAGGAAAACGTCTGCGGAACAAAAGAAGGCTTACGATAAGGCAAGAAGTAGGACCCATGTAAATATTGGACCAACTTTCCAGTGCTGGAGAGAACTCAAGGAGTGGAAAGCCTGCGATCAAACACCGAGGTTGCTTTGGTTCTTCTCGATAGGTGAGTAACACCGTGTCTACACCGGATGCGACAGTTGTCATGTACAGCTAAAGTCTGTCAACACTGGACGCGATAAAGCGACCATTGAAAATCATTTGAAATTTGTGTCAACGTCATAAATAGAACGCAGCAGTAGTTTTCTGTCGTGGATTTGTCGTGCCGCACCGCATCCAGTGTCGACCATAGATATGTATATATATCTATGGTGTAGACAGCATCACTGATTATAATGAGTTCTATAGTATTTTGTTGCGCCGCTCGCGTCCGGTGTAGACACGGTATAACATTGGTTTTGCTTTGTTTCACAGAACTAATCGTTGCCTGGGTTGCGTACGTATGTGTGGGGTGGAGCTATCAAAATAGGGGTGAGACCCTTTTGGGGTAGGGGTGTGTTTGTTTTGGTGGTTTAAAATATCAACATTGGCTACCAGAAATCACTTACCCCACCTTTAAATTGATCAAAAGTGTCAGAAAAGACGCAGTTTAATGTTGCAAAAGATTTCTATTTCAAATAAATACTGTTCTTTCAAATGAATGCTGTTCTACTGAACTTCCTTCTTGTTTTCAGCATTGATAATAATAATATATGATTATTGAACACCAAATCAGAACATTAGAATGATTTCTGAAGGATCATGAGACACGGAAGACAAAAATCAGTTTTGCCATCAAAGTAATAAAATAAATTTAATGATATATATATATATTAAAATATTAAAAATATATATTTTTTTATTGTAAAAAATATTTCAGAATATTACTGCTTTACTGTATTTTTTTATCAAATAAATGCAGCCTTAACAAACAACTGACCTTAACATTTTGAATGGTAGTGCATTTGGATAAACGTTATTTTTCCTTTGGAACAATGTGCACCAACAAATTACTCCCGGTAATACCCGGAATGTGTGTTAAATTGTGTCAGTTTTGAATTCATGTTGACTCTAAACCCTTACAGCTTGTTACTTTAATTGACTGTAGTAAATTGTATAATTTAAACTGAACTGTAATGGTGTTTTTATTTGCAGCCTGGCGAGTGTAAAATTGGGATCATGCCTGGGCACATCCACAAGAAAGGAAGAATTGGTAAGAGCGCCACAGAATGACACCTTTCATTGTTATGACAAAGAAAGCTCAGTCATCCTTCCAGAAGATTTTGACAGTGCAGAGCATAACATGCTGATCGAATAGAACTTTAAGAGATCCTTGAAAAGCCTAGCGTACCTCATGTCTTCTCATTCGTAAAAGAAGCATCAAAGCCAGAGCTAGAGGGTCTCGATTTGAGATGGACACTTTTTAATACATTGGATTTGTTAGAGTTTCTCACCATGTCAGGGATGATGAGATGTCTCTGCTTGAACATGAACTCAGATGTAGACCGTAGCACAGTGTTCAGACAGCTAAAAAGAGAGTGGTGCAGATCATCACTCATCTGTCAGGGAATTTTAAACTGCAGGGCTATGCCGTTTCAAGTCATATCACTAGACAGGTGGCACAGGTTTTTGAAGAGTTCTGAAGAATAGTACTCAGACTTGAACTCTGTGATTGTTTCTGTAATAAAAGTTGTGATCTCATGAAATGTCTGTCTGGAAATGGTTCAGCCATGGTTGGCCCTTTCCAATACAGTTTTTTTTTTCCTCCATTGAGTAACATTTGATATTTGCAAAGCAAAATATGTTTTATTTATTTTTACAGTTTTTCTCGATTGCTAACACACAATTCATGAAACAATTCACCATTTTCTCACAACTATAAACACAATCTCAAAACTATACACCAACTTGCACAAACCTCAAACTTCTAGGTCAAAATCAAATATTCTAGTCAAAAACATATTCTCTTCAGTCAAAATCAAACTTTGGCCTCAGATGATGCACAAACCTAACAAATACACAGACTACTCCACTGCCTAGAAAACACCAGTGAGATCAATTCAAAATACTGTTACAAAAACCTCCTTTTGGGAAATAAGAATCCTTTTGCTAGTCAATGACTGTTACAGTATACGGCATAAATAGAGGGGTGCAGATACAGTGAAATTCAGCAATAAACTTTAAGAAAAGTTTACTTTCACTACACTACTGTAAAGATATATTATAGTACTGTAAATGAAAAGCACTACAAGAGAAAAGTTCAAAGACCAAACAACTGAATATACAGTAAACACACATTGGAATATACTGTCAGTTACTTTACAGAAATAAATAAATAATGAATAAATAAATAATTAAATTCATTCATTCATTCAGCATCCTCTGCCAATTTGCATTACAGTATTGGTATTATCCTTATTTGTTACAGCAGTTTCTTAGTCTTCTGACAAAAGACTTCTCTGCCTCCCCTAGACAGTCGTCTCTCAGTTCTGCACAAATACAGTACATACTTGGCTACAAATCAATTCAACAGTAATGAGTTTGAGGGTGTACAACATGTACTACAGTATTTACTGTACATAGAATAATGAAAGTTCTCTCATCTGAAGTACTGCTACTATGTACTGTAATTATATTGTATGTGTAAG
>NW_015555767.1:1446354-1458581 GCF_001515605.1 Sinocyclocheilus anshuiensis
TCCCCTAGACAGTCGTCTCTCAGTTCTGCACAAATACAGTACAGGTAAGGACTACTTGGCTACAAATCAGTTCAACAGTAATGAGTTTGAGGGTGTACAACAGGTACTACAGTCCCTCATGGTCAGTCCATGCAGAAGAACATGGTCAACTATAGTGCTTTGTATTTCATCAGGATCAAATTACCTTTGACCTCATCCCCTTCATTTTTATTTTGCCCTCCAATTCCTCTTTGTCTCCCACTACCAGGATTCATTTTCCAAAACGCATAATCAGCTGTGCCCCTGTGCATATCATCCTGAGATTCTGACCTGTGTGTCATCAGTTTTGCTGCTTAATGTTCACACATGGATAAATGTGTGCTGTTTGAGTTCATTTTTTGATGCTTGAGTTAATTATATTGTGTGTTTGTGTTTTCCGAATGAGAACATGATTAAACCTGTGCAAAATGATGGCGTTTTGTGTAGAGTTTTGGAGAAAACACTGAGCAAATTGGAACGTGTGTGCAAACAGGTGAAATGTGTTAAAGGTTTTGAGAAACGTGTCTTTGTTTGGAGAACTGTATGAATGGTTTGGAAAATTGGGCCAAATGAATCAGTTAGTGTTAGTGTGTTAGCAATCGAGAAAAACTGTAATACTGCTTGGTTGCCCCCTGGTTGCATTGAGGCTAAAGGAACAGAACAGCAGGAAAAGTGCATTAATATGTTGAAAAGTGCTAGGAATTTAGATTTTTGCTTTCTAGAAAATGGTCAAGACAGGAAATAATAAAGGACTAATGCTTGTGTTGATGTATTACATTTATGGATGTCCACTGTTTAAAATGACATGTTTAATTACATTATAAACCTATTAATTAATCAAACTAATGTAATGTAAGAACAATTGCCAATTAAGTACTCATGTATAAATTTAAATTGTTGGCCATCTTTTTAATGTAATAGTTAATTGCACTAAATTAATGTTCAATTAACAGTCCAAATTAAATTATAATATTGCAATTTATCTTTATATTGCTCTATTCTTTTCCTTTTTTTCAGGCATTGTATCTAGATCGGGCACTCTTACGTATGAAGCCGTACATCAGACGACACAAGTGGGTCTGGGCCAGTCACTGTGTGTTGGTATGGGAAACTAGCAATCAATTATCCATTATTATAAGTCTACAGAGTGTTTAGTACAGAAAGATCTTTGAACAATGTGTATTTTCTTTCAGGTATTGGTGGAGACCCTTTTAATGGCACTAACTTCATTGACTGCCTGGAGGTGTTCCTGCAGGACCCAAAAACTGAGGGCATCATTTTGATTGGAGAGATTGGAGGAGATGCAGAAGAGAATGCGGCAGAGTACCTGAAACAGCACAACTCTGTAAGCTGTTTCTCATATGTTCACATCTAAAAAGAAAATGCTTTTAAATTTAAAAGTTGAATGTGGCTAATAATATTAGCTCAACCTTTTAACTACCTCACCCACCTAAGACAAGGCAAACTGATTTGTCTTTGTGCTTTTTTTGTTTCTTTTTTTTACAAAAAAAAAAATTTTTTACAACAGCAAAATTATTATTATTATTTTTAACTAATTTACTTTTGGGACCAGATAAGTTCAAAAAACATATGCACTATTTTTTTTTAGCTGTATACAGGAAAATTGAAAGCAATAGTTCACCCAAAAATGTTGTTCCATCCAAACACACATAATTTTCTTTCTTCAGTCAATCATAAAAGGAGATATCAGGCAGGATGGTCACAGTGCTCTTTTCTATGCAATTCCATATCTTTTCCATAAATGTTGAATGGTAAGAAGGTTCTGTCATGCTCCAAAATGATAAACACCATAAAAGTAATCCATATGACTTTAGGTCTATATTCCAAGTCTTTTAAAGTCTCACAACAATTTTGTGTGAGAACCAGGAAAATTGAAGTCATTATTCACTGAAAAAAAAATCTCCACGGTAGTGCAGTTAAAATAAGCACATGTTCAAATTTAGTATGTTATGATCTTTTATGAGAATGAGAACTGATGACGTTTGGCATTGATGACATCAAATGTGCCATATTTGAACACATGCAAATGAGATTTGATATCTCTGTCTCTTGATCAAACACAACTATTTTATGGATTTGAAAGGCTTGCAATATGCACAGACTTGCACAAGTCATATGCATATTTTATGCAGGTTTTATGATTTTATTTTTGGTGAACTGTGTCTTTAAGATCTTCTACACACCCCCCCACTCAAAGAATCACTATTTATTCATTCATGAATCGCTTCGTTTTTTTCTTAGCCCTTGGGAAGTACACATTATTTTTCATCTTCTGGATATCGGCAGCTTTCTCCAACAAACAGGATCCCTCGCCACACATGGAGCTCCTCTTTCCTTGCTAGCAGGAGCTACTCACCCCTGGAGCTCACATTGTTTCTGTGAATGAGAAAACAGCCTCCAGCTGCTCTTTGATCTGTTTTGGCTGTGAAGGAAAGTCTACAGGGCTTTCTTTGACTGCATGAAATCCAGCCTGGCTGGTCCAAACATCACAAAGACCTCCTCCACATCCTAACAGCACCTCGGTTTGTGTCATCATTAAGCATGGCATATTTATTCCTCCAGTCTGAGAGTCATAGAGAGAGCTGATGCATTAACAAGTGTCTTGCATTGGGAGAATTCTGTGAAGTCTGTGATATAAAATAGAACAAGCATTGGCACAATGAGTACTAATGGAATAGTTTCAGCAGTTCTGATTGTGGCAAACTGATGCATGAATGTCCATTTTCTCAAGAGGACTGATTCAGTCTGAGAGTGTGGTAGCGGTGAGGCACAGTAACCACAGAAAATCAAGCAAATCGCTCCGAATATGTTCACCGCATGGACAAGTGGAGTGAGTTCTTGGATGTACAAAGAAACTCTCCTCCATTCTGTGAATCAGACCATACTAAAGAGCTCATTTTTATTGTGGCCACATTTGAACTGAACCAAAATAGCGAAACCTGCAATTTTCACAATTATTGAGGAGTTTCGCAGTTGCAGAAGCCGTTAAGCACTTTTGTGTACATATTAGCACTGTGAAACTTACTTCTTTTCCGGCCTGTCAGTTAAATTAGTGGGAGAATTGATTTGGCGGAAATTATTCCTTGAAGACTAGTTGCAAATTGTATGAAATTGCTCCTTTCAGATGAACTTTTCTCATTACCTCAACAAGGTAGTTTTTTAAGTGAATGCACCAAAGATGGCCTTGGCTATGAATAATGGAGATCAATACATGGTCATGCTACATTTCGTGCAGTAGATTTAGCTTTGGGAGAAATATTTGGCAGTTATGAAATTTTCCGTCTGTGCCGCTGTTAACAAGACCTGAATTGATCAGACTGTTAAACGCATGCCGGTCTCATTAAGAAGTGCGGGCAGGGATGATACATCAGGTTCCAGGCGGTAATGGAAGCGGTGATCCATACAGGAGCTTGTAAACTATTAGTTGTAGAAAAAGTCATGTCAGATTTATGTTGCTGTATGAACCATTTTAGACTGGCCTAGGAAGAATGTCTGTTTTTCTTTTGGAATAATAGTAGTGACAAAGGGCTCATGGTCCAATCCCATAACTTCACAGCGCATTTATACACCCCCCACACTTCCTGCTGGATCCATATCTGATGCTTGCTTTCCATTAGCTGTAGTGACATTGTGCAAATAATGTTGCGAGCACCCTGTTTTCCCCTTTTCTTCTAATTTATTAACTCCCAACACGCATACACCAGCAAGTCCTTGTGTCAGAATTGCCAAGGGAAACTGCAAAATTGCTTTTCAGCCAAATTAGCATATTGATATGAATATTCCTCTCAAGTGCTTGTCAGCTTCACGCTTGTTTTTGCTTATTGCTAACATTTGTCACCTAGGGAAAGTTGCCCATTAAGATCCACTTGCAGTCCACAGTCACCGCAACACTATTGGAAGCTGCTGAATGATCGAGAGGAAGCTTTCCAACTGTTAACATGGAAACCTGATAGATTGTGTTTTCCGCAAATGTCTGTTGCAAACCTATCAGCTGTTTTTCTGGTGTTTGTTCTGCCAAAATAAATTTAATGTATACACTTTTAAAGTGCTCCTATTATGGATTTTTGAAAATGACATTTCATGCAGTGTGTAACACGGCTCTAAGTGAATGAAAACATCCTGCCGAAAACATTGTGTATAAAGTTATTGTCTCTCAAAAGAAAGAGTCGACTCTGAATCATTGAGTCATTTTTAAAATGAATCCCAAGCCGTTTCATTTTGACCTCAACATGAAATATTAGCATATTGCCCACCCACTTGTTGGTCTTTTCAGTTGGTCTGAATGAAAATGCAAATTCATTCTTTGCCACTAGGTGCGGCTTTTGGAGCAGTAAAATAGCTGTTTCCCCGGTACACAAAGCAGCTGTGCGCTCACAAACGCTGTCGTTGTCGAGTCGCTGTCGAGTCGTTGAGCAAGTAAGGTAAAAATAAATGCATATTATAAGACAATGAAATTGTTTTTTGACCTTGCATGCATGTCAACTTGTTGTTGGGGACCCCCAAAACCAAAATATGAACCTTTCATAACCCATAGTAGGGGCACTTTAAAGGGATAGTTTACTCAAAAATGACAATTTTGTACTGTTATGTTTTACACTGGAATACATTTCTGAAGAATTTTCACACAAAACAAGGTGAGGACAGCATTTGCATTTTTGGGTTAACTGTTCCTTTAAGACCCTTTTTGACCCTTTTTGAAAATGCTAAACATGCTCCAAATAGGGTTGACTGGAGAGTGTCATTCAGCAAAAAAGGGAGCACAAAATGAAAGGATGGCGTTCCACTCCAGTACTGTCTCGATGTTTTGTGCATGAGCAAAATATAATTACCTCAGTTCATTATCGTAATCTTCCCAGATTAGGCTTTAATCTGTAGTCGGCTGCATGAGCATGAACAGCTTGAGTTTTGAACTGAAGACTGCTCCTGTGGAGCGTTATAATGTTAGCGGGTAGTTGAAGATTATCAAGTATTAAGTCAGACTGTCTTTGACTGGCAGTCACATTCATTTCATCTCCTCCACCTAAAGTTTGCATTCCCATTTAAAGTTTTTAGTGAAATCAAAAATTGCTAGTGAAGTTTAGGAACCTACTCTCCTGTGAGATGCTAATGAGCACGTCTGAATTAGTGCTGGCTCCATTTGAGCCCGAGGAGGTCTATAATGCCGGAGAAAACTATCTACTAGCATTTCTATTGGTCTTGATGGCAGTAGCTGGTTGATGCAGGAACCCCCAAAAGTATGCAACTTAAAAATATCTACTATAATATAATAGTCATAAGATGTTAAAAGTTTGCTCGGGAAAAAATCTGAATGCACAGATTTTTGAATGAGTCAATGGAGAAAGATGATTTTAACCCCCCAAACGATGGGGCTGGCACATGCTAACCAGCCAACCCTTGACTTTTTGTTTGAGCCTCATCTGAGTTCAAAGGTACGCACAGTAGCTTCAGCCTTCTAAGAAAGTCTGTCCAGATGTCCCCAAAAACATTCAAAATGTTAGGCTACCATTTTATTCTGTTCGCCCATCTGTTGGCGGCTGCATTTGCGATTATGACAACCCACATCCCACTCTAGAATTAGGATGTCATTCATGAGGACAGAATATAGTGGGAATGAGGGAAAAAACAGACCTGAGCATGATGGTCCATGAGACGGTCAATGACAGTTAATTGGCTTGGACATGACCAATTGCCTTCCATGAAAGTGAGATTGTATTAAATGACATACTCGAGCCACTGTCTGCCCATCTGCTTACTCCCACACAAGCTATTACATGCCTTGATCTGCCTCCCTTTTAATGCCAATTTTGAGCACAGTATGCACCGTCTAAAAGCCCCTGCACTTATATTCACCTCTTATTTACAAGTCTGTGAGCTGCAGTTTGAGGAAATAAAAATATTATTCTTGTAGGCCTTACTTAGCGCCACTATGACCATGGTTATTTTTATGGAGACCCATAATGCAGGGGTCAAACAAAAACAGACATTTTTCACTAAAGATTTTAACTTTATAAACGCATACATACACATACCGTACAGAAGTTTGGGGTCAAAAATATATTTTTAAAATGGTTTTGAAAGAAGTAAATCAGAGAAATGCATAAGTTTTGTGAGCAAACACAAAGTATTTCAGAGGAACACAGTTTTGTGAGTGAACGCAAAGTATCTCAGGAATGCATACGTTTTGCGAACAAATACAAAGTATCTCAGAGGAACACAAAATTTTTCAGAGTGAACACAGAGTATCTCAGGGGAATGCATACGTTTTGTGAGCAAAGGTAAACATTTCTCGGGGGAACTGAAAAAGTTGTACAAGTAAAAGCAAAAGCTCTGAAATATTATTTTTTTCCTTCTATCGATTTTTTTTTTTAACCATCACCCTGTCCCTTTAGGGGCTCCATAGAAAATAGTTGTGCTGCTTAATATGCACATGCAACATCTTTTTACAAGATTCTTTGAATAGAAAGTTCGCAAACATTCATTTGAAATAGAAACGTTTTGTAACTTTAATGTCATTGTTGTCACTTTACTATCATTGTCACTTGTCAAAGTTGTCACTTGACACATTGTCAATGCATCCTTGCGGTGTATAAGTATTAATTTCATTCAAAACAAAAAAGTGTGTATGTATTTCAAAGTCCTTGTGTCGTTTTCTACTCTTTAGGGTGCCAGTGCTAAGCCTGTGGTGTCATTTATTGCTGGCTTGACGGCCCCTCCTGGAAGGAGAATGGGGCACGCAGGAGCCATCATTGCCGGAGGCAAAGGGGGTGCCAAAGAGAAGATCGCCGCCTTGCAGTCAGCTGGAGTCATCGTCAGCATGTCTCCGGCTCAGCTGGGCAGCACCATGTACAAGGTGAGACCATTTTTTTTCATTGTGAGTTGTAACTCAGAGGCAGAGTCACCACAGAGATGCCACCTCCTGTTTTACCTCACTAAATGCTCAATGCTGTTTTTCGTTCTGCAAACTCAAACATGCTGAGAGCAAGCATTAAAGAAATTATTTTTAGTAAAAAAAAAAGATTAGTTTTTTGTCTTCTTAGTTTAAAGTCTCACAGTGATGTCAGTTTGCTGATAACTCTTTTTAAAGTACATTTATTGGTTTGTGTGGCTGTAACGGCTCTGGAAAATTCAGTGTTCTGTGGGCCAAACCAGTGACTAATATAAAGGGCCCCCTTAGACAATCACAGCAGTTTTTACCGTAAGATATTCAATAGAAAGCTAGACCGCAAGAGAGGAAATGAACAAAGCTCCATTTATATTGGTGAGTTAGCAGCTCTGCCTCCTTTATCTCAATATATCACAGCCAGGAGTTTTAACAAGATGTATAAAAAGTGAAAGTGTGTATTACACTCATTCATCATTTTAGCCTTTCATTATCAGCGCTAGCAAACGCTCCTTCCTCTGCATCAATACCATTTTCTCTCCTCTTCCACCACACCCCTGGATTCTAATTTGTAATCATTGGAAGTAATGATGAAAAACACTCTGGCTGGTTGTTAATTTTGCAGCCCATTGTGTTCATACATCTGTGTTTATCTCACTGGTCGATTTAATAATGATGGCACATACACATGCCTCAAAGTTGATTGTGTGTTTCCCCGCTTTGCCTCCATGTTAACACTCACACATACGGAGGCGACTCACTCACTGTACCTGCCCCAGTCCCAGTCTGAATATGAACCCTTTATCTCCCAGTATTCTTCGTGTTTATGCCTGGATGATATAGCCAAAAACATTTAGCAGCTTTTTCCACTCTATTGTCTATTTTTTTATTTGCGCTGAAATTCAGATAGAACAACTGATAGATTTTTTTTTTCTTAAATATTTTAATGCTTTTATTCAGCAAGGACACATTTAAATTGATCAAAAGTGACAGTAAAGACATTTTAAAATGTTACAAAAGATTCTTATTTCAAGCAAACTTTTTTTTGAACTTGGGAAAAACAAATACTGAAATCCTGAAGATCACGGTTTCCACAGAAATATAAAGCAGCACAAATGTTTTCAACCTTTTTAATATTTAGCAGCAAATCAGCATATTAGAATGATTTCTGAAGGATCATGTGACACTGAAGACTGGAGTAATGGTGCTGAAAATTCAGCTTTGCCATCACAAGAATAAATTACATTTTAAAATATATTAATATATACTATTTCACAATATTACTGTTTTTACTATGTGTTTGAAGAAAAACATAAAAAAAAATATATTTCTGTTGTAACGAATGTAAAATGCCACACTGGGACACTGTTGTGATATTTGAGTCATGATACAAATAAACCTTTGCATCAGTGTTTTTAATCTTCATTTAAACAGACAGTTATTTATTAGCTATCTGGAGTATCTGTCTTAATGCTTCACAGTTTTAGAAACATTAATGACCAAAAAAATGTACACATAAATCAATATTCACAATGATGCTTAATTTATATCACAAAATCTTTGCAAATATATTGTGAATATTCAGTAAAACACCCAGCCTAATCACTAATCACACTCTCGTTCTTTTTCCCCTCTCTTTTTACTAATGATGTAACCACAGCAAATACTTAATTTCTTGTGTTACTCAAGGCCATTTCCTGCAATCCATATTATTTCAGTCTGCAGCGGACAAGGCACTGCCTGACCATTAGATGGCAATAGAGCTTCAAGTATTTTTACAGTGCATCTTCGTTCTTTGAAACATGACATTTGCATAAGGGAAGTTTCTCAGAAATGCGCCATTCCATCACCCTTAGTTGAGGAAAATGCGTTTTCAAAAGGACAATGCATCACCCTGTAGCTGTAAGCCTTTTTAAGTTAACTATGTAAATAGCTAATCCTGACTGGAACGATCTACATTTGTCTTTGTATCATACAGTGCATTTCTCACAGCTTTATGTGTTTACCCACAGCTTCTGTAAATGTTTTTTTTTTTTCTTTGCAATTAACCTTAATACAGCCTCAGATCCCGAGATTCACAGAATCTTTTGTTTAATGCAGAGAGCTTTCCAGCTGTTGGAACTTCCACATTTGAAAAATCAAATATATATATATATATATAAATCGAATATATATATAGAATATATAGATTCCTATTAGACTATTAGTGACGCCAAGCTGAATCAAAAAATTGAGCAGTCTAACCATTGAAAAAATTGCATACACACACACACACACACAAACTCCAGAAACTCAGCAATGAAAGATTTTGTGCAACAGGCAAGGTCAGAACAGAGTGGCATTTTCTCCTAAAATATCAAAACATCTGAGACAAATACTGTACAAACCACATTTCCAAAGAATGGTTTCCCAAGCTTGATGAAAAATAAAAATCCTTCTGGTTTAAGGGAAAAGGTGTGTCATAGCCTGAGGCACAGTGGGTAACACAAAATATAAGCAACACCAAATAATTTTTACACTTAATGATGATCATATTTTGCATTTCAAGGAATAATTTACCCCAAAATGTTTCTTTTCTTGTTTGGAACAGAAGTAGTCTTTTTGTCCTGTTGTGTCTCTGATCCTCATCCTCTTTTATTTTATGGAAAAGAGCAACATGGACATTCTTTTTGTGTTCCACTGAAGAAGTAAAGTTAACTGTTTTAGAAAAAGATGAGGCCGAGAAAATGACTGCATTTTCATTTTTAATGTGAACTACCTTTTTAAATCCATTTCATTTTACTTTTCTTGTTGTTTTAATAATAAAAGTAGTCTTTAATTTATATAGCGCCTTTTAAAAGAAGCTTCTCAAAGTGATTTACTTATTAAAAACAACCTTAATAATTCAAACAAAAAAGTACAATCAATAAATGAAAATACATTTTAAACAGCACATGAAACATTATTAAAAAGAAAAAAGATAAGATTTAAAAATATCAATTGACTGTGCTGCACAAATTTTGCTTTTTTATGTTTTCCTCCATTTCCTTAGACTTAATTATTCTTTGTATTGTATTTCAGCACTTTAAGCACAGTATACTCTTTATCAATATAGTAAATGTTAACAAATCATGGCAGTAAACTTTGTTGACTCAGACAAACTAACTGTTAACAGACCCCTGCTATGGACGCAGTGAAGGCAGCCCCTGCCAGACATGTTTGTTGACCCCTGTTTATTCTTCCCTGTTCTCTGCAGGAGTTTGAGAAGAGGAAAATGTTGTAACTTGTTACAGGGAGTGTGAGAAACAAACTGGCCTCCCTGCCTTAGGACCTTCATCCCTGCTGGAGCCCACCACCTTCCTCCAGGCTCAACAGTGCGCACACTTTGTGTTTTCAACAGATTCTATCAGTACATATTCCATATTTGCACCAGAGGAAATAATAATAATAAAAAAAAAAAAACATTTCAAAGTCTATTACAGCCTTCGTCTTAGACGTGTACAGCACAGGAACATATCCACCTTCTAATCCAGCCACAGTCGGAGCATTGTAAGCCATGTTGTTGCTTTATGTCATAATGTTTTCTCTCCTTCTTAAACAGAAAATATATCTCTTATGCTCTACCTTGTGGTAGTTGATTTCTTTTTACATTTAAAATTATGCTGCATTTGTTAGCATTATGATGCATATGCTGCAATGTGTGAATTTTAAACTGCAGCACAATGCTGTTCTCCCTTTGCACTGGAACTCATCTGCGCAATTGAAAACCTTTGACATTCCTTTTCAGAGTTCCCTTTGCAGTTCACTCTAGCTCAGCGTGAGCATATACATTTTCTCTTATAGTTTTCAGCTTTTACTTCATATGGCAGGTATAATTATAGATGTGAAGATGGCTCCGACAGATTTAGAAAGCTGTACCAAAGACATCATTGTCAGGTAATGCTGGCCATCCACAGATGTCGTAACATATCACTCAGAAGCCAACGCAAGATGGACTATTTAGTCTTTTTCATGCGACAACTTTTACTTTAGCATGACGAAATTGGAGCGCTAAATGGTTCGAATTACTGAAATCTAGTTTGCATTGAAAAGAGCGGTACTACATGTCACCTGTCCCAGGCTTTTAGCAAGGATTTTCATTTGCAGACACAGGTTTATTAATTCTGGCAAGGTAAAATGTGTGTGGGAGGACTTTCTCCTTTCGCCCTGTAATTGCATCTCTCCTGCCTAATGACATGCATTCACATTTTATTCCGATAAAGAATGAAAATGCAAATTTGTTCTCTTACCAGGTGCATTTCAGAAGTGCTCAGAGTTGATGAATATTCTTAGTTGGAATCACATATTTATCAGCCTCAATTATGCAGAGTTGCACAGGTTGTCTGTATCGGAAAAAATGTGCGAATTTGCTCAGATTTCAATAACACCAATTTGTCTGGAATGAGTGGGAGGAGGTCAGCATGGAAATGTCACCGAATGTATGGTACACTGACTGTATCGTTACAGCCCTCCAGCTGAACTGTAATGGGAAGAATAGGGCAGGAAAAACACTGAGATGAGCTCTTCAACTGACACGCAACACATCTCTCTATCTGCCTTTGTGCCGAACAGAAATTGGGACACATACTTTGAGAAAATGATCACAGATTCGCTGACTGTGTGATATCTAATGCTACAGTGGCGCAAGATTTGTGGATGGGTACCGGATTTTATTCTTAGAAATAAGACTTGAGCTTATTAGTGCTCGCCAGGGTAGACGGGTTGTACCAGTTGTTCATGAGCTTTTTCTTAAACTGGGACAGAAAGTTCACACTATATGGTGTAGTAACTAGTTTAGTTTGTGACTAACTCTGTACTTCGTATGGTTGCACTGTTTGTTCTTAAAGGAACACTCCACTATTTTTGAAAATAGGCTCATTTTCCAACTCCCCTAGAGTTAAACAGTTGAGTTTTACCGTTTTCGAATCCATTCAGCCGATCTCCGTGTCTGGCGGTAGCACTTTTAGCTGTAGCTTAGCATAGATCATTGAATCTGATTAGACCGTTAGCATCTCGCTCAAAAATGACCAAAGAGTTTCTATATTTTTCCTATTTAAAACTTGACTCTTCTGTAGTTACATCGTGTACTAAGTCCGACGGTAAATGAAAAGTTGTGATTTTCTAGGCCGATAGGCTAGGAACTATACTCTCATTCCGGTGTAGTAATCAAGGAACTTTGCTGCCATACCATGGGTGCAGCAGGAGCAATGATATTGCGCAGCGCCTGAAAATAGGCTAACTTCCGTCAACATAACCAACGTGACCACCTGCTTGCACAGGGAGCGTGCTG
>NW_015555767.1:1459126-1460450 GCF_001515605.1 Sinocyclocheilus anshuiensis
TATACTGTTTGAATGACAGCTTGGTAAATCTGTTGGCGATCAAATATTCAATATCGCTACTCATCACAAGTACTTGGTACATTATCAGCGCAGTGGGAAACGTTCAAACTAATATCACGTAATTTACGTCTCTATGATGATTGGTTGATATCAGAAGGGAGGCTAGCCTCACTTGCGAGGGTTCTTTTCACAACACTCCTCAGCGCTGAAAGTGAACACTCTATGCTGATTGGCTAATTTTTGTTACCAACGGAGGCACGAGAGCTCATCTCTCCCCCAGCCTCCCCCTCTCCTTCTCTATCATTAGCGGTTGTAATTACATCAGCAGATTCGGCACATTCGCGATAGAAAAGCGGCGCTTTCACGTTATGGTATTACAACTGTGAAATTACATACAAAAAATACACATTCTGAGACATTAACTGAAATGAATTGTGAATTTTATTAACATTAAATCGTCCTCCTCCCATTTTCACCTCAAAATTATGGGGAAGCTGTGCCTCCCCTGCCTCCCCCGACGAGCCGCCACTGCTCCAGGGGAGTTGGAAAATGAGCCTATTTTCAAAAATAGTGGAGTGTTCCTTTAACACAACATATGCTCGCCTTTAAATAAAGCACAGCTGAGTAATATGACATTTATCTTTGTAGATCCAGTAAGCACCCTTCAAATCTGTGAACTGAGGTAGAGCGGAGTTCTTCAGTTTGATCTTATGGGTCATGTTTCATGCTTCTTTTGCCTCTTGGAACTCTCAACCATAATACATTACATTTCCTTTGAAATGTATACATATATAATCATAAAATACAATAATTATATATAAACAATTTTCAGGAACAATATAATAGCGCAACAGCCAAAGTTCCGGAAGTAAAAACTTCATTCATTTTCTACATAGGGAAATTTTAACAATAAATTAACAATAAATTATAAACCTTTAAAGGGGTCATATGATGTTGCTAAAAAGAACATTATTTTGTGTATTTGGTGTAATGAGTAATGATTATGCGGTTTAAGGTTAAAAAAACACATTATTTTCCACATAATTTACATAATTGTTTCTCCTCTATGCCCCGCCTTTCTGAAACGCGTCAATTTTTACAAAGCTCATCGGTCTGAACATGTCTGCATTTGTGATCGGAGAAATGACAAACAACAAGCCCTACTCTACACTGCCCAAAAAACTCGCTTTAAATATTAAAAAATATAAAATATAAAAACTCTTTAAAAATAAAAAACATACAGTCTCTGAGTCAGAACAGCCAGCATTGTAGTCTACCAGGATCAGGAAACGGTCCTCCATAAAATGTGCTGCACACATCTGAA
>NW_015555767.1:1460917-1461103 GCF_001515605.1 Sinocyclocheilus anshuiensis
GGGGGCGTGTTAGAATGAGCCGTTTTAGGTAGGCGTGGTTGACTTGGCTGACTCATAAAGAATATCTCTTTGGATTTAAGACTTTAGTCTTTGCAACTTTACAGATCTTCTTTATCTTCTTTATGCTTGTAACACTCCAAAGAGAAAGGAAAAATTGAAATCGCATCATATGACCCCTTTAAGTCC
>NW_015555767.1:1461939-1473656 GCF_001515605.1 Sinocyclocheilus anshuiensis
AATATTTGGGTTGACCTGTTGTGGAACAGTGTTGTAAATACAACTTAACCACTGATTTCTAGTCATGTCCTCTTTTGGAAGGCCAAACAAAGTAGTTTTGCTTTCACAACAAAACACACTGCACCTTCACGACATGGCGGCGGCAACAACAATACTACAGCGAGAATCAAAGTTACGCCTTCTTTCTTTGCGTGAACATTTGGGCAGTGTTATGCAAATCTTCCCACATAGTGAGGTAGATATGTGGGGGCGTGTTAGAACGAGCCGTTTTAGGTAGGCGTGGCTGACTCTTAACTTTTATAAAGAATATCTCTTTGGATTTAAGACTTTAGTCTTTGCAACTTTACAGATCTTCTTTATGCACCAAGAGCTTGTAACACTCCAAAGAGAAAGGAAAAATTTAAATCGCATCATATGACCCCTTTAAAGACAGACCTGTTTTGTGGTTATTGCACGATGGTATGTGCTTTTGTTACAGCAATCTGTTTGCATTATTATTACAACTTATTACATGTTAAACAGTGGAATTTATGAAAAACTACATTACCCATAATACTGTACAGAAAATTCCACTAATCAGAGAGTCCTGGCGAGCAAATTGTGCCAAAGACAAAACTCTGGAGGGAACTCCCGCTGCCATGAAGCACCGCAAATTACGTAATCAAGTCGGTCTCCCTACACTCAAAATAATTAAATATTTGTATAAATATATTCATATTTTGCTTAATGGGATTGTAGTACTTTTCTTCACTTAAGCCATTAAGTACACAGTCTTGAACGTTTTGTCTTTTGTCCGATTTTAATTTAATTTAAAAATTTTTTTTTTTGGCTTCACATCACAGTTTTATATTTTTGTGATTCACTTCGTAGTTGATTAACTTGGTTCAACATTGTAATAGAATCCCTATGGGAATTTTTTATTTTTTTTTCAGAACCAGTGCTGCTGAAAAAGTGAGCAGGCACTAATGCAATCTATTAAAATATAATTTTTTATTAAAAAAAAGATAATCTTTTTTTTTTTCCTCTTAAAATGTAGACAAGTGTACACCATATGTGTCTGTGAGGTAACCCATTTTTTTTATTTATTCAGTCTGATATTTTATTCCAGTGTTTATATAATGATGTTATGTTTCAACGAAGTTTAATGATGTAACACTCAAATATTTAGTGGTTTAAATTGTAATTTAGTGTCCATTTACACCACAACCAGGCTAAGTAAATTGCACAAAGCTGATTTAGCCAGCCTCGACACATCCTCAAGTCAATTTGAAGAAGAATATATATATATACTGTATATATATATATATATGCATATGTATATGTATATATATGTAGGCCTATATAGATTTTAGTCTGGATGCATGCCATATTTTTTTTGACAACACTCTCAGAAATAAAGGTACAAAAGCTGTCACTGGGGCGGTACCTTTGGGCTGTCCACTGGAAATATTTTGGAAATACATTTTAAATGTTGCATCATGTAGCTGAGTGATCGACACCAAGATGAACAAAAGTACAACCCATTAAACAGGCTGTACTTCTTTCTCTCAGCCTTGTTTTCATTCATGTAAAGTTTAATATGGCATCTGCATCCATAAAGGTCCACAGCTTGAAAAAGTAACATTTGTCATTTTAAATCGCACCACTTTTGAATCAGTAAAGAGTTGCGTTTTTTATTGGTTAAACTTCCATTAGGTTGTTGCAGATGCTAATAATGACATGAAATGTCTTAATATGCATGGTTTCTCCTCAGGTGTACGACTTCATATAGCCCTTGCAGGAAATTTAACATTAGTGGCAGCTTGTCATAGTAGCGAATCTCACAACATAAGAAAAATGGAAGTTTCTTGCTACTTAACACAGATACAGAAGCAGGCCCTTCATATTATAACAATCCATTATCTCCATTGTCATGCATCATCATCATTACTTCCACAACCATTCCTCAAAGTTCCTCCACACGGTATTTTCTCAAACAAGGAAAGACTGGGCCTCATGGGAGCTTATATAAAATGTTTTATGGTAATGTATGGATAACTTTGGAAAAAAAGAGACACTGATAGGGTCTGGCCAGATTTAATTTCTTATGATCTAAATAAGACTTTAAAGGATGGATCACCCATAAATTAATGTTGCCTTTTACTTTATATTCCAAGTCAATTGAATGTATGCACTATTAAAAATAAAGCTTCCAAAAGGGGGTTTTTGCCAGCGATGCCATTAAAGAACCATTTTGGGTTCCCCGAATAACCTTTCAAAAGAGCCTGCTTTTTTTCTTTGTGTGAAAAACATTTTAATAATCTGAAAACCCCTTTTCCATTATAAAACCCTTCTGCATGATGTAGGTTCTATTGAAAAGGCTCTATTATTAAATAACAATTCAAATGTTGTTCTGTTTGCTATATGGAAAGCTATGTGGACTTCTATGGTGCTTAGACCCCATTTATTATAATTTCATGGAAGAGACTGACTAGAAAATTGTATTTTTTTTGTGTTCCATATTAGTCAGGGTCTGACTTTGGGAACGACACGTGGGTGAGTAAATGACAATAGAATTGTTATGTTTTCGTGAACCATTCCTTTAGCTTCATGCAATGCTGTAAATAGCAACATCTTGTAGAAACCGAAAAATAGATGCTAATGGAGCCTATAAATGTGCTCTTTCACCAGACGTCTTTGTACGCTTATCTCCAGTTCGTCACTGTCGGCCTAAGAACATAATATGCTGTGTACATATTGTTACCAATTACGTTCCAATCTACATTAGAAAAATTACCATCATAAAGATTGGCGGTCGAATTGGCTTTATTTGTTTGGGGGCTTAAGGTATCTGCTCTCCCGGAACTTTACAGTGGCCAAGCACTGCCGTGGCACTCGTTATCCTTGTGCATAGCTAATGAAGCAGCGCTGCGGCGCACACTGCGCTTTTTCATTCATACCTCAGTGCCTTCGAGTTGTCTATGAAGAGCTGTGCATTGGCAGTGTGACAAGCGATAATACGAACAAAAATAACTAGTTTTCTTCTTCTTCTTCCTCCTGCACGTCATGTTTTAGCTGAGGTGTGTTGTTGCCCACCCGCTGAACTCTTTCAAACTCGGCTACTACACGTCTGTCAAGATGCAAGATGCATGTGTGTGGGTTTTTACTTTAAGATTCACATTAACATGTTATTTATATGTTCCATTAGCTCATTAAAAATGTGTTAAAATAAAAAAGTGTATGTATTTATTTATTAGTTATATGTTTAATATATTATTTATTCATAATATAATTTAGCCATAATTATAATTTGTATATAATAAAATTATGATATTATTATTATTAATCATTCATTCTTTCATTTATTTATTCAGAATATGATTTAACCAGAAATATAATACTATGATGATGATGATTATTATTATTATTATATTCTTAATGCTCATTCAGTCACTGATACGTTTATTTGGAATATCGTTTTGGAGCCATATTATGGGGAAAATGAAAATACAGCAACAATTTATATTATTATTGTATATTCTTGATATTCATTCATTTTTTGAATTTCATTAATGAATCAAAATATCAGAAAATCTGAATATGATTTAACCAAAATTATCATTTGTATATAATTTTGGCTAAATAAAATGATGATTATTATTATATTTTTGATATTCATTAATTCTTTCCTTAATTTATTCAGAATATTATTTAGCCAAAATTATTATTTTTATTATTATTGCTGTTCTTGTTGTATTTAATTTTTTTTTTTTCAAAATATGCCTCCAAAACCATATTTAAAACAAAGAAATGAGTGAATGAATGAGTATCAAGAATATAATAATAATAATACAAATAATAATAAACCTGAATTAAATAAATACAATTTTGGTGATTATTATTATATTTTATTTCTCCCCCAAATATTGTCTCCTAAATAAATGTCAGTACTAATTAAATGGCTTGTTCTTCATCGTCGTCGTCTTCTTCTCCTTCTTCTTCTTTTATCTTTCTTAGAACTGTAAAATTGCCCAGTTGTTTGGGTACATGCTGTATTTTAAGGTGTCTGTAAGGAAAACTAACATGCTTGCCGTTTTAAAAAGGGGCGTGATAAATTCAGCACTCCAGGGTAGCCAGACTGCAAGTATCTCATTGTGGCTGTAGTTAAACCATTACCTCAGTCTGCATGGACGCAACTGCACAATCAATCCACCGCCTCTCAGACAAATCAATGTCTCCTTCATATAACAGCTCATATAAACTACTCGTAATTGTTTGTGAATCCTTTGGCTGCAGGTAGGGTGATTTGTTGTTGAATTACACTGATCACTGATGTTTTTTTGTGTAGTTAGAGGCATTTTTGGATAGGATATGCTCAAGTAGTGGTTTTAGGGAGTGCCTGGTATTGTCTTGAATTTAGCACTTCCTCCATCCTTTTTGTGGGTATTTTAATGGTCTTTAACCTTTTATGGGCCATATTAAATGAACCAAGTGAAAAAACAAGAGATCAAAAAGGTCATACACACATTACATATAGGGTAAGCTTGGACTATCAACATTATATATATGTTGGATATTGCTTTTTTTTTTTTTTTGGCTGAGAACGGTTCATTCAGATAGATGAAGGGGCCATCTGAGTGACATTTTAAACAATTATTCACACTTTGCTTTGTTTTACGTGGTGTTTAGCAGTCATACAGACTGGCATGCATAAAAAATGGTTTGGCAAACATGAAGGGATATCTAATTTTATAGGAATTATCTGCCTCAGTCAAATTCTTGATCATCTTTAAAAGATTCAGTACCACAAATCTGGTACACTTTGGCTATTTTTCAAAAACCATCACTCATTGTAGCAGCCTGATAAATTCTAAACAGAGCTTTTTTTAGCAGTTAGCAAATATAAGCTATGAGACTTAGCTTTGTGTATATATTTTAGTATATTTATAGATTTTATTAATCAATCAATGATTGCAATTGTGCTCCATAATTAAGTGACTTTTTAAATGTTATTTATTGCTTTGTATAAAAACATTAGCTAAATTAAAGGTGGGGTATGTATTTTTTCAAAAACGCTTTAGAAAACTGAGTCAGGCCGAGTACCAAAACAACTTGTAGCCAATCAGCAGTAAGGGGCGTGTCTACTCATGATGCAGAGGAGAGAGCGCTTAGTTGCACAGGATGGACATTAGCCGAGCAGAGCGACAGAAAGATAGAGATGGCGGATAAAAAAACAAAAGAGGAAAACGTCTGCGGAACAAAAGAAGGCTTACGATAAGGAAAGAAGTAGGACCCGTGTAAATATCGGATCAGCTTTCCAGCGCTGGAGAGAACTCAAGCAGTGGAAGGCCTGCAATCGGACGCCGAGGTTGCTTTGGTTCTTCTCGATAGGTGAGTAACACCGTGTCTCATGCTGCAACAGCTAAAGTCTGTCTACACTAGACACGATACAGCGACCGTTGAAAATCATTTGAAATTTGTGTCAATACGTCATAAATAGAATGCAGCATGCGCAGCAGTTTTCTGTCTGGGATTTGTCATGTCGCGCCGCACCGCATCCAATGAAGACAGCATCACTGATTATAATGAGTTCTATAGTATTTTGTTGCGCTGCGCCACTTGCGTCCGGTGTAGACACGGTATAACATTGGTTTTGCTTTGTTTCACAGAACTAATCGTTGCCTGGGTTGCGTACGTATGTGTGGGGCTGAGCTATCAAAATAGGGGCGAGACCCTTTTGGGGTAGGGGCGTATTTGTTTTGGTGATTTGAAATATCAACATTGGCTAACAGAAATCACTTACCCCACATTTAATAATTATTAATCTAGATTCTGAGCTGAATCCTCAGTGCTCATGTCATTGCATTACATTAATTCAGTAATACTTATTGAAAATATTTGCCGCTGCCACTACACCAAACATTCAGTTTTAGTAAAGAAATCCCATACATCTTTTAACAACACCACCCCTAATTTCTACTGGGAAATCAGCTGTATGTGTTTAGAAAAGGAGACTTAATAGTTCTGTAATTTAGAGTCACCAATGCGCTTATAACAAGTTGTTCATAATTAATCAACCAAAATTGTTCTTTAACAAAAGCCAGACACCAGAGACCTTCCGGTAAGCTAAATTTGTGCACATGTAGGCCTAGTAGATGAAATTACTAATGTATTTAGAACGATTTTGGGCATGCATGCAAATTGCTACAAGCCATTCATTATGGGTCTAAAGGCACAAGAAAAGTTCTGATTTCCCACCTCCTCTCCAATCCCAAAAGGCTTTAGGGCATTGGTAAGTGCTGTTCACTCTGTGATAAGTCGGTGTGGGTTCTTGTTTCAGTGTCTCTCAAAAGGTTGTTAAGTCTGTCACTCCGAGCGATGCTGCTGCTGTGTGCGAGCAATAAAAGTTATGAAGAAAGTTTGTAACCAAGCAGTTGACAGTAGCCATTGACTTCCATAGTATCCATATAAAAGTCAATGGCTACTGTCAACCATTGTCTACTACTGTCAACTACTGTCAAAATATCTTCCTTTGTACTCATACAGGTTTGGAACAACTTGAAGGTGCAGTAAATGATGACAGAATTGTAATTTTTGGGTGAACTAACCCATTAAAGTGTTATCAATTTAATTTTCCAAATACCATGAAATTGGAGTACTGAGTTTGTGTAGTTAACATTCTTGGATGTTTATCCTTGTAATTAGATACTGCCGCTTGTTCTAGAAGTAAACAGCATGGAGTGATATACAGGCCATATGATTCATCTCTGTTGTGATAAAATCTGTTAAAAAATGCAATTTGCATGAGGTATTGCTGTATGCGAATAGCAGTTACTCAGACTTACCACAGCGCTTAAAAAACAAAACAAACAAAAAAAACATGAAGAGGAGGGTTAGAGAGAGGGAGGGCGAGCAGGGGTGGGAAAAGATAAACAGTTGCTCCTATTGAAACCAGTTAGAGATGATTTTTGCTCTGTGCTGAAAATAAGGTTTCATTTTTCACGCTTGCAAAGCTGATGAGTACCAAGCGAGACGGTTCTGTAGGAATAAGCTATTGTTTTTCCACTGTGACAGTTCGCTTGAGAAATGTGATCATGGGTTAAATGGAAAGAACTCCCTAATACGTTTCTGAAGAGGCTGTGATAGCTTCATTGAAGTTCTTTATTCATTTTAACAGAATCGACTTCAAATCTACCACTAAACGACTACATCACCTATTGTTGCGAACACAGTTTTAACTAGGGCTTTTGAAACTCCATTATACCTTCATTTCATATGAGTGCAAAGGGACAGTACTATTATTGTGCCGATGAGCCGCTGTATTATTATCATTTGTACTATTGCTATCTGTGCGACAGTACTATTTGCTAGCTGAAAGGACATAAGGCGCTGTATTACTCTGTTCTACTGTAGTGAACCAGGGTAACTCAAATAGATGTTGCCACCAACTTTTAGTCAGCCATTGAGGTCTGGTATTAGGCTAAAACAATATCCAGAGAGCAGAATAGTTCAACCAAAAATGAAATGTTGCTGAAAATTTACTCACAAACTCATCTACAGCTTGGATGGCCTGAGTTTTTTTTTTTATTATTATTATTATTGGAACAGATTTGGAGAACTTTAGAGTTACATCACTTGCTCACCAATGGATCCTCTGCAGTCAGAATGAGAGTTCAAACAGCTGATAAAAGCTAGTGGTGGCGAGATGAAGCTTCATTAAGCGTTGAAACTTTCCGGCCAGATGCGTTGAAAAGTGGTTCATTTCTCGAGGCTTCAAGAAATGAAGCAGTCGTGGCCTAATGGTTAAAGAGTCAGACTTGTAACCTGAAGGTTGCGGGTTCGAGTCTCAGGTCTGGCAGGGATTGTCGGTGGGGGGAGTGAATGACCAGTGCTCTCTTCCACCCTCAATACCACGACTGAGGTGAGACCCTTGAGCAAGGCACTGAACCCCCAACTGCTCCCCGGGTGCCGCAGCAATATGACTGCCCACTGCTCCGGGTGTGTGTCCACTACCGTGTGTGTGCACTTAGATGGGTTAAATGCTGAGCGCAAATTCTGAGTATGGGTCACCATACTTGGCCACACGCCACTTCACTTTCACTTTCAAATGTACGCTAGGGACACCAACTGGTCGATGCAAATAAGGTGCAGGAAAAAACTGTCAGGAGTGTGACAGTGCCAAAATGTGTGCTACAGGGTTAAAAAAAAGTATTGATACATTAACATATACACACATAAACTAGTTCTTTGAAGTTTTTATGTTCCGTGTTTTTTTTTTTTTTGTTCATGATGGCGTATTTAGAGAAGGTAAAAGTGATTAAGGTGGACTGGACAGAGGGCAGTGGAAGTAAAAGTTTAAAAACAGTATTTCTTCCACTGTCTTCCACTGAAAAGTGAACCCCTTTTCGAAGCACTGCAATCAAACGAGGCTTTGACCGTCACCAGTGACGTCACTTCACTAAAACAACACAAGCCTCGATACGGAGCTCCGGCAGGAAGTGCCTGACGTTCTCGATACAAGCTTTGAAGCCTCGTTATCAGGCATAATATTACTAATAAAAACATCTTAGTAATCCACATGATCACTTGTTACTGTGGATTGTAGGCTGTTTCCTACAAAGCTGTGGGTTTGTAGGAAACAAATGATGAGGGTGAGTAAATTTTCAGCAAATTTTCAGTTTTGAGTGAACTATTCCTTTAAAACGTTTGATCACCTGGAAATGATTATTATCCACAATAAATTGCAAATATTTATTAATAACTCACAAAACAAAACAGACTATGGAACCGGATGTTTATTTACCAAATAATTATTTTGGATCTGTTCTGCATGTTCAGTGGTGTTCAAGTACTTTGGGTTTAATCTTCTGGTTCATCTGTTTTCTCACAAAATGTTTGTCTTTCATTCATTATTCGTCAAAACCGTAACTCTCATATTAATATTTGTATTGACAAATCTAGCATTCAGCTATGATTAAGAATGAATTTAGAGTACAAGATTGTTTCAAAGTAATTGTCAGCTCCATCTATTGAAAAGAAAGGTTTGACATCTGACGATGTTGCTAAAATAACATTTACATTACTTTTATGCATTTGGCAGACACTTTCATTCAAAGCAACTTATAGTTCTTAAATGCTAAACATTTGATCAGTTCATGCATTTCAGGGGAGTCAAACTAATGACTTTGGTGTTGCTATTGCCATGCTCTACTCTTTGAGCTTCAGAAATAGTAAATGATTTTTTACAGGGTACCTCACAGAAAGTGTTTCTTACTTGACAGATATCAGTGGAATATGTGTCTAATTCAGACTGGCAGAATTTAGTGAAAGAAAATGAAGTACTTTTGTTCATTTCAATGCTTTATGTACTGTCAGCACTTACAATAAAATGATTTTTTTTCCCCAGTGAAATGATATCTCTACCTCTTAAACAACAATAACCAGGGATAATTTGTATCTGATGTGGGTCGATTCTGAGCATCTAATTTTCCTTGGGTGCCATTTCTAAGGTGGCATCTCTCTGCTCAGAGCTCTCAGTATATGGCAAGCCGTTTTGACTTTTATTTATTCTCAGGATATGAATTCTTGATATCAACAATTCAATTTTTACTAGTTAAAATGTTAATTCTTGATATCAGGAATTAGATTTCTACTAGTAACAATTGTTATTTTTGATATCAGCAATTACGTTTCCACTAGTAACAATGTTAATTCTTGATATCAAGAATTAAATTTTCACTAGTTAAAATGCTAATTCTTGATATCAGGAATTACATTTCAACTAGTAAAAACTATAATTCTTGATATCTGTAATTGTATTTTCACTAGTTAAATGTCACCATAGGCTGCCATTCAAAATCAGTTGTTGATAACAAGAATTAATTTCTTACTAGTTGAAATTCCAATTTCACATATCAGAAATACAATTCTTACTAGTAAAAACCCAATTTAATTCTTGATATCAGGAATGACATTTCCACTAGTACCAACACGAATTCTTGATATAAAAAATGACGTCATCACTCGCAGAAATACGTTTATCATATCAAAAATGAAATTACAACTAGTAATACACATACTTCTTGATATCTGTAACTTAATTCTTACATGTTAAAATTACATTTTCACTAGTAAAAATTGTTATTTAAGATATCGTGAATTCCTTTTTGGATATGTGCATAATTTAATGACGAGTGCAACCCTTTATGAATGTTTTTGGCAGATAGATGACAAGGTACAGAGCCCAAAAGAGAATGGGCACATTCGATTGCCCTCTCATGAAAATAAAACGCTCCTGTAGGCTATTTTTAATCATTATTTTGTTTTCATTTTGGCAGAGGCTACTTACACTAACTCCGCCTACCAACGTGTGGTAGTGTTACACAACACTGCAAAAAGATTTCGACTAACTGTCATCATCAGTGGTGCAGATGGTAGAGCACAGAGCATTTGTGTTTTGACGCGAAGGACCCGAGTTCGATTCCGCCTTCTGCCGAATTCGTTCTTCTTCTCCCTTTTCACATCCCGTATCACATCCGAAAGGCATATTTTCAATAAAAATGAAGGAAATGATCGAAAAGTGGAAAATAACGTGTGGATATTAGTTAAGGTTAGGGCTAGTTGTAGGGGCGGCATCCATTTAATAATTTTTAAATAAAAATTATAATTTACACTCAATACGTTATTATTGTAGCCTATACTGTTTTATAATGTAGCCTACTACAATAATGAGGTGCAGATATTGGCCACTATTTGCACTAAGTAGTACGAACAGCATCAAACTACTATTACTGCAAGAAAATACTCCTATTATTAAATAGTGTAAATAGAATCTATTGCTAAGAAAATATGCTATTTTCACTTAGTGTAAATAGAATTCATTGTATTCAAATAGCCCCTGCCAAAATCAAATTCTAAACTATCAGCCATTTCAACTGGAAGATGAAGGCTGTGATATTAATTTTATCCACTAGAGGGAGCCACAGGATAAGGAATCTTCTAAGCCTTTTTCAGTTTTATTGAAAATAAATGCAATAAATGTGTATAACCGTAGTGTAGCGACAGTAGTTTCATATTATTAGTGTGCATAGAAATATGTGAAATGCTTGTAGATCATTTACCCCAATAAAACACACTTGTCAAGTTTCCAGACATGATTAAATATACAGTATCTCACAGAAGTGAGTACACCCCTCACATTTTTGTAAATATTTTATTATATCTTTTCATGTGACAACACTGAAGAAATGACAATTTGCTACAATGTAAAGTAGTGAGTGTACAGCTTGTATAACAGTGTAAATTTGCTGTCCCCTCAAAATAACTCAACACACAGCCATTAATGTCTAAACCGCTGGCCACAAAAGTGAGTACACCCCTAAGTGAAAATGTCCAAATTGGGCCCAATTAGCCATTTTCTCTCCCCGGTGTCATGTGACTCATTAGTGTTACAAGGTCTCAGGTGTGAATGGGGAGCAGGTGTGTTAAATTTGGTGTTATTGCTCTCACTCTCTCATACTGGTCACTGGAAGTTCAACATGGCACCTCATGGCAAAGAACTCTCTGAGGATCTGAAAAAAAGAATTGTTGCTCTACATAAAGATGGCGTAGGCTATAAGAAGATTGCCAAGACCCTGAAACTGAGCTGCAGCACGGTGGCCAAGACCATACAGCGGTTTAACAGGACAGGTTCCACTCAGAACAGGCCTCGCCATGGTCGACCAAAGAAGTTGAGTGCA
>NW_015555767.1:1476608-1484543 GCF_001515605.1 Sinocyclocheilus anshuiensis
GTGCATAGTAATGAATTCCTTTTTGGATATGTGCATAATTTAATGACGAGTGCAACCCTTTATGAATGTTTATGGCGGATAGACGACAAGGTACAGAGCCCAAAAGAGAATAGGCACATTCGATTGCCCTCTCATGAAAATAAAATGCTCCTGTAGGCTATTTGTAATCATTCTTTTGTTTTCATTTTGGCAGAGGCTACTTACACTAACTCCGCCTACCAACGTGTGGTAGTGTTACACAACATGGCAAAAAGAATACGTCTAACCGTCAGCTTCAGTGGCGCAGATGATAGAGCACAAAGCAGTTGTTTTTTGACGCGACGGACCCGAGCTCGATTCCGCCTTCTGCCGAACTCGTTCTTCTCCCTTTTCACATCCCGTATCACATCGGAAAGGCATATATTTTCAATAAAAATGAAGGAAATTATCGAAAAGTGGAAAATAACGTGTGGATATTGATTAAGGTTAGGGCTTTCATATCCAGCAAATGAATAAAAGTCAAAACGGCTTGCCATACTCAGTATCCAGTGGACAGATGCTCTTATTTGTTCTTCAGTTCACCTCGGATAATCCAAGGCATGAGGGAAGAATTCTTTATGCCTTGAATGTACTTATATATATATATATATATATATATATATACTGTATATTGGAATAATGTAAAATGCTTTATTGTCACTTTTGACCAATTTAATTAATCCTTTAGGAATAAGTGACCTCAAACCTTGTTTCATACTTATATTTCATACCATGATCATATTCAGCTGGATGAACTATAGCTTATTTCTGAATATCCATCCCCCCCCACTTAATGCAGTCTGAGACTAATTTATGGGGTAAAAGTATAGATGGGTTGCTTTTTATGTGATGCATGGATTTGAATTTAGTACTTTTAGAACCTGGTAAAAACCTTTGTTTTTACTTTAAGTTTTAATGAATTTTAGTGAGTGATTTTTACTTTTACATTGTGGTATGTACCTTTTTCCACCATTTGTTACTGTACTGAATATCTCTACTTCTACTATAAACATTTCTGCTGACTTGTATTTTACTGCATATTGAAACAAAAATGAACATTTTTACATTTCTCCTAGTCTCTCATAGTTAGACCTTTGCCTGCCTGCTATAGTGAATGGTTGATTAAACCCTACAAATCAGAAAATATGTATTGACTTTGTGATCATAATGTCTGTCCATCCAACAAGTTTTAAGTGTCGATTATATTTCACAAGCATAACTTCGAAAACGAAGTGGAATATACAGCCATGCATGACAAAATCTAGCATACTTGTGCCTCAAACAAAACTCTAAAGTCACTAATGAAATTATTATTCATTTAAATTGTATTATTTAGTTAACCCTAGACCAGCAGTGTTTCATCTAGTCTCTTCTTAGCTGTGCTCACCTCAGTGAGCTGGAGAAATACAGTCTTCTTCTGGTCAAGCAGTCAGCCTGACATCTTTCTTAAAGCCAAAATGCTTCAACTACTCGCATTAAGCATTGCTCAGTTCCTGGCACTGGCTTCAAAACTCTCCTACCCCAAGTCCCCAGGCATTTTTATTTCATAGCTTTTGGAATTCATGAAATCGGAGAAAAGGTAAAGTGCTCGTATAAGACAGCTATAAAGCACGCGGCCTTGGCTGCCCACTTAGCGCTGGAATACGATTAAATACTTTCTGTTTTTGCACTTCAAAACACTGTGGGCTACACTTGAGCTCCCCGGTTGGTTTCTGAATTCAGTCTGTGATTACACCAGTGTGCGCTTACATCGACGGCAAAAGTCTGAACGTTTCAAAGCATCAGAGCCTGAGAACATCCTGTTTCAAAGTGCCTCGTTCCCCGCACAGCCGCATGCTAATGCAATTTAACCTCTACACACATCCATGCTGATTTCATCAAGCAGCAAAACACCCTGGATGCAATTTAATAACGATGCAAAGGGAACTCAGGTTTGTCTCTGAAAAGCGACACTTCTGAAAACATGAAATAGTGAGAGGGCTTCTATCATCTCGCCTCAAGGATATCATTCATCTTTATCTCACCCTCTCACTTTTTGCCTCGTCTCTCTCCCCGTGATATCCTGAGCTAATTTGATGGTGCATTTTGCAGTCTAGTCACTGATTAAAGTATCTTCATTCATCATGGTTCTGGTAAGGGTTCCTGAGGCTTGTTGTTTGCCTGTGAAAATAAAGTGATAGCATTGCATCATGCCGACAGTTTTTCATTATAAACAGTTTACTTACCATCACTTATCCGTCCACATGATGAGCTCGTCAGTCATGTGGCAGGGAGGCAGATCCCATCACATCATGAAATTAGATGCAGCGCCATTTCCGTGCCAACTTCCCAGCCTGTAAAAAAAAAAGAAAAAAAAGAATACAACAACAAGTTTCAAAATAAACACGCCAATGTATTATTTTTGTCATTTTTTTTAACATTTAATATTTGGAACCTTGAATATGATGTGTTGTTTCTTGGTGCTTGTTGTGTTTTGCTTTGTGTTGTTTGAAACCGTTCCAGCCACAATAGATTTGTTTTTTGGACTTCTTATTATGCTGTGCAGACTGTGTTGATTTTGAATGAAGTTTACTCCACAGGGGCTCCTTCTTCATGCATGTCTTATTTTTGTGTGTTTTTTACCCCTGGAGAGAAAAAGAACTGGGTCTAAGTATCGTAGGAGCTTCTTTTGAAGATTATTTTTCTGACCATTGTATTTTTTTTGTATTCTTTTCTATGTTTTTTTGTAACTAGTACGTCTGAAAATGTTTAATGCATTGCAGGCCTATTAATTAGAGGTATAATTATTTGGATGGGCCGTTGACTCACAACATGTCTATAGACTTTTGGTTATAATGTATAGGCCATGCATTTATTAGGGAAAATGTATGCTTTAGGTCCTTTAAAGGGATAGTTCACCTAAAATCAACTGTTTGGTTACCAACATTGTAAATGATGGCAGAATTTTCGTTGAGCTTTAATTGGACACCATTTCTTTCGTTTTAATCAGTGGTGGACAGTAACGGAGTAATTTTAATTCGTTACTGTACTTAAGTACATTTTTCAAGTATCTGTACTTTACTGGAGTAGTTTTATTTTGAGTAACTTTTACTTCACTACATTTCATAAAACTTCTCATTACTCCTTATAATATATCACGTGCTCCGAGACGCAGAAGCTTCAGGTTCAGAAAATTCATGAACGAACTGATTCTTTTCAATGAACCTTTTAAATCGATTTGCAAATCGCACCAAATTATAAATTCACGAATTAGAATTAACCGATTGCAGCTGTCCTCGAGTCGACAACTCACTGATTCAAATGAACCATTTAGTGCGAGTCTCCAGTGAACTGAATTCACAAGTAAGAACTGCACGCGCGACTGATGCTGCTAAAAGTAAGTTACTAATGTCGAATTTTAGGATTAATTATTCACTGAAAATCATATTTAGGTCAAAACTGTCAGTTGTTTGTGAACTAAATCTGCTGTAAAGGGTGATCTGTTTAAGCCCACTGAAATGCTTGAATGCAGACACATTAACATCAGAGTCTCTTAAAATGTTCTTCCTAACTTCAGGCCTTAATCTCATGTCATATATAACTGTGATGTTCTGCAAAACAACAAGCTTTAAAACACTTTTTTCTTACTGGTGAAAATCAGATGGTCAAATCTCAGGTACTTCGCAGTGTAAGCTTCATAGTGAACATTACTACATCACTCTCGTCAATGTAATCCATATCAACAACAAAAATATATCTTGACTCCATTTAGTGGCTATTTTGGGAAAATCCCAGGTATTTTGAGCAGTAAGATTATTAAAAAATATGTGCTAATATAAAATTCAATTAAGTAGCCTATATAAAATTGCAAAATAAATATATCAGTACTTTTTTTTACTTAAGTACATAAAAAAATCGAGTACTTTTGTACTTTCACTCGAGTAAAATTGAAAAAGGGAGTACTTTTACTGGAGTAATATTTTATTATATGTATCTGTACTTTTACTCAAGTACTTGATTTGTGTACTTCGTCCACCACTGGTTTTAATCAAAAACTTTTTCACTTTTGAAGTGCAAATGCTTCAGAAAATATATTTATATGAGATAAAATAATTATATTAACGATTTTACGTTAATTATAAAAAACAGCAACATTATATTTGCAATAGTTTGAGATGCATTCAACGATATAGCCAGTGTTGCTACAAATAGCGAAACTACTAGTTTAACTAAATTTCTCAGTAGGCTATATTAAATCATACAGCTACTCAGTACAGATCTATTTACAAACTCTACGTTACCAAAGCAAATCATATCTCTGCAATTTTTGTCTTCTGTTTAGAATCAGAAACAGCGATAGCCCATTCACAAGTGAATCACTCTTATGAGCCGATTTACTTTAATGAGTCGGTCAAGCGCTTTATCAAAACTGTCCGATTCAAATCGCGATTCAATTTGAATCATTCGAGCACATGCACTCACGCGCTGGATTTTTTGGAGCGGTTTGTCACACCAAAACACAATCGGTATAGCATTGAGCACAGATAAGAAAAGATGAAGTGTTAAATGAAGTGGATGTTTACCTACAAGCGATTGGAATAAACGTCATATTTGCCATCGACCGATTAAGAAACGTGCTGCTCACGAACAACAGGTATTTCGGAGCATGTCAGTCATTTTATGAAACCTCAGGTGCTTTTAGAGATTGTGAGCAAACGTCGACTGTTTGGAAGTAGATCTGGGCTGCGTTTCCCAAAAGTAAGCCTAAGAAGGTCGTAAAAACGATCGTACGACTGATCTTAATATTACGGTCTGTTTCCCAAAAGCATCGTAACTTAAGTAACACTTGAAAATCATCGTAGATCTACAAGTGCTCTGGAGTAATCATAAAGCCCTAAGTCAGGGGTGCCCAAACTCGGTCCTGGAGGGCCGGTGTCCTGCAGAGTTTTACACCTTTAACTTTATTCAACTGTAAATGTGATTATAATATAAGGATATGATTGTACTTTATTGTACACTTTATTATTCGTTTTTGTTGTTGTTGTTTTTTTAAATGAGTTTATAAATTAAATAATTAAAAAGGGCAGAAAAAATAGAAAGATATCCATACTTGCTTTTGTTTTGTATTTTAATTGCTTTGAATCAACTCTGTGGTAGAATTTTTTTTTTCTCTTATATTGGATTTGTCAAATGACCAGATCACATGCTGAAATTATGGATTTCAATGTCCATTCTTGATTCTAAATCCACAATAAATGACCGTTGTGTATTTTCCTACACCCCCCAAAAGCTTAGTATGTCTTAGTATTATCTCAGTGAGCGAGTGTTACCACTTCTTAGTTGTGTGAGAGACAGTTATCAGTATAAAAGCCTTCTCTTACATTTTTAATGTTTCTGAAGTGCTAATGGTATTGCATGCTTATAGTAAATAATGTGTCATATAACTAATAATGTCTAGGAACAAACTCATTGCATGATCATTTCTGGCAAATCAAAGCTTGTTTTATGTTTTATTTTTAGATGCTTAAATCTAAGTCATCAAATTTGGTACCTTATCTAAATATGTTTAATTATTAATGTGAATCTTGAATTATATATTTTGTTTACAGTCCAGTCATTTAAAGATTCTGTTTTAACGAGTAAGCTGCTGAGAAGTTTGATGCTCATACCTAAGTGACATTTAAAAAAAAACAACTTGTAATTATTTATAACATACATTTAGTTGGTCTTGATTTCTTATTTGATCTCTTAGAAATGGGTAAAGCTGCAGTCACATGACATGGTTTCCATCTAGTCACATGAAATCATTTTGTTAGATTGTCAATCACAAATTAAGTTGTTAAAAGAGTAATGATATCCATACTTGCTTCTGTTTTGTATTTTAATTGCTTTGAATCAACTCTGTGGTAGAATTTTTTTTTCTCTTATATTGGATTTGTCAAATGACCAGATCACATGCTGAAATTATGCATTTCAATGTCCATTCTTGATTCTAAATCCACAATAAATGACCGTTGTGTATTTTCCTACACCCCCCAAAAGCTTAGTATGTCTTAGTATTATCTCAGTGAGCGAGTGTTACCACTTCTTAGTTGTGTGAGAGACAGTTATCAGTATAAAAGCCTTCTCTTACATTTTTAATGTTTCTGAAGTGCTAATGGTATTGTATGCTTATAGTAAATAATGTGTCATATAACTAATAATGTCTAGGAACAAACTCATTGCATGATAATTTATGGCAAATCAAAGCTTGTTTTATGTTTTATTTTTACATGCTTAAATCTAAGTCATCAAATTTGGTACCTTATCTAAATATGTTTAATTATTAATGTGAATCTTGAATTATATATTTTGTTTACAGTCCAGTCATTTAAAGATTCTGTTTTAATGAGTAAGCTGCTGAGAAGTTTGATGCTCATACCTAAGTGACATTAAAAAAAAAAAAACTATGTTAATTATTTATAACATACATTTAGTTGGTCTTGATTTCTTATTTGATCTCTTAGAAATGGGTAAAGCTGCAGTCACATGACATGGTTTCCATCTAGTCACATGAAATCATTTTGTTAGATTGTCAAAGCTCTTAATGAGTTATCCAGTACTAATAATAATACTTTTAATATCTTTATAAGCAGATTCAGGTTAAAACAGTTCACAGACAATTCAGTGAAACTACTCATGTTTAGATCCTATGCTTATATTTTTTAAAACAGCTTGCAGTTTAATGTTCATTGCTTGACTCTGTGTACTTCCATTGTAACTGCCTTATTGTTAAAAAAGTGAAAAATTGAAATTATATTCTGTAGATCTCAAAAATCTGCCACAAATGCCTTCTATAGAGCTTTACAGCTTAAGTTGGTGCTCAACCTGGAACTTTCATAAGTTAAAATTCCAGGGTCATTTTTAATGCACTGTTCAACATGTATTTGCACTTCATTATCACTACGTTGTGAGCTTTAAACTTGCTACAAGGCATCCAGTTTTAAAGTTTTGCTAATTTTAAAGGTGAAGATAAGGGTAGACATGTTCTAATCGGACAAAATGTGAATGAGAAATCTGGTGCAGAAAACAGCTGCATAGCCAATGGAGAAACTTGTATTTGTTTGTGTAAAAACTCAGTGAGCGAGTGTTACCACTTCTTAGTTGTGTGAGAGACAGTTATCAGTATAAAAGCCTTCTCTTACATTTTTAATGTTTCTGAAGTGCTAATGGTATTGTATGCTTATAGTAAATAATGTGTCATATAACTAATAATGTCTAGGAACAAACTCATTGCATGATAATTTATGGCAAATCAAAGCTTGTTTTATGTTTTATTTTTAGATGCTTAAATCTAAGTCATCAAATTTGGTACCTTATCTAAATATGTTTAATTATTAATGTGAATCTTGAATTATATATTTTGTTTACAGTCCAGTCATTTAAAGATTCTGTTTTAATGAGTAAGCTGCTGAGAAGTTTGATGCTCATACCTAAGTGACATTAAAAAAAAAAAAACTATGTTAATTATTTATAACATACATTTAGTTGGTCTTGATGTCATATTTGATCTCTTAGAAATGGGTAAAGCTGCAGTCACATGACATGGTTTCCATCTAGTCACATGAAATCATTTTGTTAGATTGTCAAAGCTCTTAATGAGTTATCCAGTACTAATAATAATACTTTTAATATCTTTATAAGCAAAGGCATCCAGTTTTAAAGTTTTGCTAATTTTAAAGGTGAAGATAAGGGTAGACATGTTCTAATCGGACAAAATGTGAATGAGAAATCTGGTGCAGAAAACAGCTGCATAGCCAATGGAGAAACTTGTATTTGTTTGTGTAAAAAAGAAAAGAAAAGCAACATGCAAGTCACCGAGAGTGAGTGATATTGATGCAGAAAACCTTTCCTTCCTGCAAATTAAGATTAATTCTTACTGAGCAAGCGTTTTGTAAC
>NW_015555767.1:1484563-1499359 GCF_001515605.1 Sinocyclocheilus anshuiensis
AAAAAAGTGAAAAATTGAAATTATATTCTGTAGATCTCAAAAATCTGCCACAAATTCCTTCTATAGAGCTTTACAGCTTAAGTTGGTGCTCAACCTGGCACTTTCATAAGTTAAAATTCCAGGGTCATTTTTAATGCACTGTTCAACATGAATTTGCACTTCATTATCACTACGTTGTGAGCTTTAAACTTGCTACAAGGCATCCAGTTTTAAAGTTTTGCTAATTTTAAAGGTGAAGATAAGGGTAGACATGTTCTAATCGGACAAAATGTGAATGAGAAATCTGGTGCAGAAAACAGCTGCATAGCCAATGGAGAAACTTGTATTTGTTTGTGTAAAAAAGAAAAGAAAAGCAACATGCAAGTCACCGAGAGTGAGTGATATTGATGCAGAAAACCTTTCCTTCCTGCAAATTAAGATTAATTCTTACTGAGCAAGCGTTTAGTAACAATATTGAAGCAGACAGTATCTAATTAATTTCACCAAGGTTATGCACCGCAAGTCCAGAAGTCAGCTTTAAGTTTGTGCTGGTTGGTACATAAATATTTAGAGAGATTGCCGTAGTGACAGTTTGAGTTTCTAAAATCCCTGAAGTGGCTGTGCTGACTTTTTATCCACACAAATCAATGCAGTCTACAAGTTTAAGGCATGAACCTCAGGTCTGGCTGGATTAAGAATATGCTTCAGAAATTTAAAGTGCATATATACTACCTTTCAAAAGTTTGAGGTTGGTAAGATTAAAAAATTTTTTTTTTTTTTGAAAGTTTGTTATGCTTAACAAGGATGCATTTATTTGATAAAAAGTAATATTTTGAAATATTATTAAAATGTAAAATAATTGTTTTCTGTTTGAATATATTTGTAATGTATGAATCTAACAATTCAATAAAATGTAAAAAAAAAAAATAAAAAAAAAATATATATATATATATATTTTTTTTTTTTTTTTTAAATGTATTTTAAACATATATTATTATCAATTTTGAAAGCAGTTGTGCTGTTGTGGAAACCTTGATATTTTTTCAGGATTCTATTCTTTGATGAATAGAAAGTTTTATTGAAATTGTTTTTTTTTTTGTAAATATGTAGAAGTCTTTCTTTTAACTTTTGATCAAATTAATACATCCTTGCTGAATAAAAGTATTAATTTCTTTAAAAATATTAATAGTTGCCACCATGTGGACTATTAAATGTGGATAGTTCACACAAAAATGAAAATTCTGACATTATCTAATGACCTTCATATTGTTGGAATGCAAAAGGAAAAAAAGTTGAATACAATAAATGGGTTCTAAAACAGCTTTATAAAGTGCAAAAAAATAGTTATTCTAAGTCTTATGAAACCGTATAATAACTTAAACATAAGTCATTATTTATTGATACTCCAAAATGAGGACAGCATTTAAATTTTTGGGGTAAAATGTTCCTTTAATGAAGTAATGTTGGTGTCTGCCATCTTATAAATTCTTATTGTGGTTTTTCAGACAACCTATAAAATTAGGTAATATTTTAAAGTTTGGCCTTGCTGCAGAAATCCAGCTGATCCAGCTGGCACAGGCTGCCCCCAAAAAGGAAGTAAATACTCTGGCCACAATCATTGGAAGGTAAATTAAATTCACAAGCTAGATGCATTGGCTTGCTCTGATATGTGGATAGTTATTTGTTTCCTGCGTGCAGATGGCACATAATATATGTCCAGGTCATTCCTCTGCCCTAATCAGTCTCTGCTTTTGTTATCATTTAGACACTGATTAATCGGTGGCACTCTATTAAGAACCAGCCTGACTTAATTGTTAGGTGAGAAATAACATGTTCACTCCCTGCCGTATTTTATGGTTTTCCTGATTTTAATGATGGTTTGCTCTCACTGTTAAAGCTTCTGCTCTAAAGACTCTGGCACAGCTTTAAGACAGATATTAAAAAAGTGCCCTTAAATCAGATGTAGGGAGGTGGGAAAAGTGCAGCGAGGATGGGATGATTGGGGGACTATGAATCACCTGGCTTGGGGAGAATCGAGTGGAGTTCAGTGGTATTTTTACTCTTCATTTAGTTTCTGTCAGCTTAACGGTCATCGGTCTGTCTGGCTCCTCTCTGCCGACTGCGATGCACGGCATGATTTACATGCTGTGTAATCACCTCAGTAATGGTTCTGATGGGCCTCTGTCAAACAGTTTGTTCTCTTAATATTTGCTTGGCTCACCTTCAGGGTCTCACCGATAAAAATGTGCATCTCAGAACTCATTTCTTGTAAAACACATCCTCAGTATAATGACATTAAATGGCAGTTAAGAACCAAACATTTTCAAGGTTGCCAAAATCAGTTCTAGGAACTCAAGTTTAAGATAGGAAAGAAGATATAGAGCTTCCTTTTCATTAGAATCGACAACTTTTTATGTAACAAGCAGGCCAGTCATTCAATTTAAAAGTTTAGCTGAATTAATTATGATATAGAGCTGTTATGCAGAACTCTTACTAACTTTTAAATATGAATCTGCTTGTCAATTATTTTAATGAAAGAGTGAGGCATGCTCTGCTCAATCAGTTAAACTTCATAAATGTGTAACTTTTTTACACGATGGCCAGAATATTAACAGTATGCCTAACAGTATGGAAGAGCTAAAGTTAACTGAGAGTTAGACTTAAAGATAATTTTGTTATCAAAATATTAATAATATCATACTGGTTTTTGTTAATTTACAACTAACAAGATGATACTGGGATCTTAATTATCATCAATTAAAACAATATTTCCAAGAAAACTTTTTAGATGTAAAGGGCATTTATATGGCAAAAATAGCAATACCCGCTTAAACTGAAGTAGTGAAATTATTTCGTTTTAATTAAATTAGTTTACCCTCATGTTTGTTTAATTGTGAAATTGTTATGAAAGAAAACTAATATAATTTTCATGTTTTAAACATTTTACCCATAAAATATGAAGACTTGGAAATGTGCTTCATAACATAAGGCAAAACATTTTCCTGAAGTTCTATTAAAAGTCTTGCTTATGTTTCTCTGAAGGCTGAGTCCTGAGGGTTACCTGTAAGTTCAGATGACCCCTTGTGTTAAATAAAACTTTATGGCCGATGTGTATGCATGAAACTCACGCTGGAATTCACAAAAGTTCAGGAAGCAACCTGAAAAAAAAAAAGTTTGTAAATAAAATCCATCACATCTTATAACTAGACAGAATTGCTCATAATTAATGCATCTAAGACTGCAATTGTGTGGCTGGCTGGGCGCAAGATGGCATGCTGTTTCTCTCTGCAAGCTGCACATCCACATAGAAATCTCAAATCACCCTTCTCTTGAGCGGCTGCTTCAGTTCACTCTGAGCATCTCAGTATTTCTAACCTGTTCATAACATTTCACACTACTGATGATTTAACTATTTAAAGGGATAGTTCACCCAAAATGAAATCAATTAATCTCACCCTCATGTTATTTAATTTGCATAATTTTGAGAAATGTCCAAACAACGTTGGACTCTATTGACTTTCATTGTTCGGAGAAAAAACAAGCAAACAAACAAACAAAACCTTTTTTAACAAAATATTTCTTCTTGACAGGTTTAGAATGACATGGAGGTGATAAAATGAGGACAGAATTTTCATCTTTTTGTGAAATATCCCTTATAATCATCTGGATTTTCTCAGGTTTACTGAATAGAAACTAGGGCCTACTGTTTGCATGTCTGTCACTGTAAATGGTGGAGTAGTTCACGTCAGTATTTTGTGTTACTTCATATTAGCCTATATTGCAAAAAAAAAAAATGCTTACTGTGTATTTTCAATACATTTGTATTGAGTTTAGAGTGCAAGGTGCAACTAAATAGCCTGAATAAAATAACCTCTGTGTGATCATGTGACATTGGGAATCTTTTGTGCATTTATTTTAACATCAGTATAGCTCAGATGCCAAAATAAATGCGCAAAAGAGTCCTAACACCACATGATCCTTCTGAGGTGTCCATTGAATTCTTTATATTTTCAGCTTATGCTTGTGGGCACAGTTTATAAAAGGTTACCTTGATACAGCCCTTCTAGCTAGAGGTTGATGGTGTTCAGTGGGGCACTGAGGGAGATTACCTCCAGTTTTTATTTAGTCCCAAAAATTGATCCATGTGAACTTTGGGCTGACATTAATGACGGCAGCTATCTGGATCTAAGCTGCTTGCTCTGGCGCAGGGTGCTATCTGAAATCGATAGGGCCCTCTGTTCCTCTCTCTCTTGCTTTCTCTTTCTCCTCTCTCTTTCTTCTAAGAACCTGAGGTGATTTTTTTTCATATATGGTGAAAGCCCACGCTGTGGACCCTGTACTCATGCATGTCATCTTTGCCACACTTTTTGCGTCCCCCTGCTATGTGCTGGTGATCAACATGATGATCTTTTCTTTTCTCAGGCAGACTGTCCCATGTAGTCATTTTTATTCTCTCTCTCTCTCTCTCTCTCTCTCTCTCTCTCTCTCTCTCTCTCTCTCTCTCGCTGTATCTCTCTCTTCATCTCCTTTTTTTTCTCTTCTCATTCATGTCTCTGAAAAGATTCTAAAAGTAGCTCTGCATGTACAGTGGGGTCCAAACATTTGAGACCAGACTGAAAAAAAAAAACAAATTAACCTAGAAATATACAGAATGTTTTATCATTTTGATATTATGGTCTAAAATGCATTGATACTGCACTATATTTAAGTCACCAATCAAATAAGCACAAGATGCTCTTTGATTCATTCTTTTAAAATAAATGAATTCAACTTTTCTCAAATGATTCTAATAATATATAATTGATATAAAAATGTATTAAATAAGGGAAAATAGAAGCCTGTGTATGGATTTGCAAGTTTTTATGTTTGTCTTGCTGCATCAGCTGAATTTAATGTCATTGCAGATGGACTCGTACCAAAGAAACTCACTTAGAATAACATAAAAAACAAGAATATTGTGTTGAATGACAAAGCAATCTAGTTAAGTCACTGACATTGAGTTAGAATTGCATTAGTTATTTGTATTTATGCAATGTGCAGTATAATTTAGAATTTGTTTTTTTTATGTGAAACTGACCCTGACTCCTACATGGCAGTCTTGTTTTAATAAAAAAACAAACAAAAAAAAAAACAGACTGGGCAGTGAAAGCTCAAACTTTTTGCCAGTTTTTTAATGGCATAGATCTCTCATTTACATTCATACTATAATCCTATGGTAAAATTGCCCCCACCCCCCCAGCCTTTGATATTTTTAATGGTGCTCAGCTGCACTCGATTTTCCACAGTTTTTTTAAATAGCTTTTATAGTATAGTTTAAAAAAAATAAATTTTTGTCCACATCCATCCACAACCAGTGAGTAGCACACAAGCCATATTATAAACCAGGATCAAAAACAGAAAAACAGATAATAATAATAACAACAATTATAAATGTAAAAGTAACAAAAAAAATGTATGCAGAATGTTCATCATAACACATAATGGAGGAAGACAATAAGAAACATGTCCAATATACATCAACATATTTATATAATTTATATAACACGAGTTTACCCATAAGATAGAATCTACGTTTTTTTCTAAGGATATAAGGTCCATTCCCTATATAAGGGAGGGCTATCTCCAACCCATAATCAGTGTTGCCAACTGCTTTCAATTGAAAGTAGCTAAAACTGGTAGCTAAATGTCACTAGATGACATCACAATGGCAAATTCAGTGATCTATATAAAGATGAACGTAGATCAGTGGGCAAGATGAGAACTTAGATAAGGTTTGTCCAAGAAGTTGCTTATTTGTCCCTAAACTTTTCAAAAAAGTCTCAAAAGGGGCGGGGAAGTCGCTAAATCTAGCCACAAAGTAGCTAAATTGGCAACACTGCCCATAATCAAGCCCATTATGGCTTTCCTTGCCAGCATCAACAAAGATAAATAATGTCTTTATGTTCCTGCAGAGAAGGAGGCAAAATTCCAAGTAAACACATAATGGGTGAAGCTTTAACTTTGCAAATATCTGAAAGAACCTTACAAATTAAAAGCCAAAAATGTTCCACCTTATTACATTTCCACAGACAATGGAAAAGTCTACCTAGATAATTTTTACACTTCAGTAAAACGGCATTTCTCTAAATTTGTTGCAGACAGAAATGGTAACTCGTATAACATTGAATACAATTTAGATATAAACTTTTGAGTGTCTGAACTACAAAGGAAGGAAAAATGTCTCCACCATTCCTAGTACTAACATAATGTCTAACTTGTAAATATTTATAGAAATCTTTTTGTGCAATATGAAAATGAGACATGACTGAATTCACGATTTAATGTCATGAATTCACCTTTATAGAAGAGGATGAGAAAAAATAAGCTCCCATTTTTGGACACAGACATGATTTTCAACCAGCAAGGAGAGAATAGATAAGGATTGTTTATAATGAAGCAATCTTTTAATAGCGGACCAAGCTTGAAAATATAAGAGAGAAATTCTTCAATTCGGAAAGAACTGGAATCTTTTCATCTAAGAGATTTACTAATTCAGAGGTACCACATAAGTCCATTTCTATTTCAACAAGAAGCATCAGGAGGTTTGTGACGCCAGCCCATAATTAGTCTGGCTTGTATTGCCCAAGCATAAAACTTTAGATTAGGCCACCTTTACCTGTTGGTTGCCGTAGAACATCCAGCTTAATCTTAGGCTTCCTAGATATCTATTTATTTATTACTTTAAGATCACTTGAAGACAAAGAAAAGACATAAAAAGAAGGTATAGGATTCTAGGTAGGGTAATCATTTTAATTAAATTTACCCTTCCTAAAAAGGAGACAGGAAGAGTAGACCAACGTATCTCTCATGGCAAAAACCCTGGGGGCACTTTTTCACGAGACGCGAAATACGTACCAATAAGTACATATCACTGCAGTTTCCAAAAGAAATAAACACTAGAGGCAGTAAAACTCCAACACCTTTTATTCCTTTTCACACACATTTACAGAGTTTCGATTAATAAAGTGTAATTTTCACACAATTACTTGAAGAATATTATGTTATGACTTCAAAACAATTTTAATATGCTGGGAGATTTGAAAACTGATACTTTTGAATGTTAGCATCGCACATATCCAGCTTCATATCTATGGGTTTTCATTGATGGTAGGTTTTGTTCGGTAGCTCACGGAGTATGGAGACGTACTTGGGAGGTGAGGAGCTCTGGTTCGAATCCTGTGTAACTACAGTTCGACAAAATGGTTCAAATCTGCATATAAGGAAGTTCAGTACAGTTATAAGGAACAGTTGCATCAACAAATGTGTTTTTATATCAGTTTTGTATTTGTTAACACTATCAGGTAGGTTTAGGGTTGGGTTTGGTGTAGGGCATATTTCCAACAAGATGGAGCATTAACTTTTAGCGACAGTCCCCGGATATTTGAATTCTGAACCACCACAATACGTACCTGAAGCAACGCAATAAAAACACAGCAATACGTACCTATATCAATGTAATAAAAACGTATTGAACCTGTGTTTTGAACTCAGTGGATATTTCTCTTTGAAACTCCGGTGAAACGTGCAGTAAGGTACGTAAAAACGGTGTTGCAGAAAAGTACCACACAGACATGATTTTCAACCAGCAAGGAGAGAATAGATAAGGATTGTTTATAATGAAGCAATCTTTTAATAGCGGACCAAGCTTGAAAATATAAGAGAGAAATTCTTCAATTCGGAAAGAACTGGAATCTTTTCATCTAAGAGATTTACTAATTCAGAGGTACCACATAAGTCCATTTCTATTTCAACAAGAAGCATCAGGAGGTTTGTGACGCCAGCCCATAATTAGTCTGGCTTGTATTGCCCAAGCATAAAACTTTAGATTAGGCCACCTTTACCTGTTGGTTGCCGTAGAACATCCAGCTTAATCTTAGGCTTCCTAGATATCTATTTATTTATTACTTTAAGATCACTTGAAGACAAAGAAAAGACATAAAAAGAAGGTATAGGATTCTAGGTAGGGTAATCATTTTAATTAAATTTACCCTTCCTAAAAAGGAGACAGGAAGAGTAGACCAACGTATCTCTCATGGCAAAAACCCTGGGGGCACTTTTTCACGAGACGCGAAATACGTACCAATAAGTACATATCACTGCAGTTTCCAAAAGAAATAAACACTAGAGGCAGTAAAACTCCAACACCTTTTATTCCTTTTCACACACATTTACAGAGTTTCGATTAATAAAGTGTAATTTTCACACAATTACTTGAAGAATATTATGTTATGACTTCAAAACAATTTTAATATGCTGGGAGATTTGAAAACTGATACTTTTGAATGTTAGCATCGCACATATCCAGCTTCATATCTATGGGTTTTCATTGATGGTAGGTTTTGTTCGGTAGCTCACGGAGTATGGAGACGTACTTGGGAGGTGAGGAGCTCTGGTTCGAATCCTGTGTAACTACAGTTCGACAAAATGGTTCAAATCTGCATATAAGGAAGTTCAGTACAGTTATAAGGAACAGTTGCATCAACAAATGTGTTTTTATATCAGTTTTGTATTTGTTAACACTATCAGGTAGGTTTAGGGTTGGGTTTGGTGTAGGGCATATTTCCAACAAGATGGAGCATTAACTTTTAGCGACAGTCCCCGGATATTTGAATTCTGAACCACCACAATACGTACCTGAAGCAACGCAATAAAAACACAGCAATACGTACCTATATCAATGTAATAAAAACGTATTGAACCTGTGTTTTGAACTCAGTGGATATTTCTCTTTGAAACTCCGGTGAAACGTGCAGTAAGGTACGTAAAAACGGTGTTGCAGAAAAGTACCTAGAGGTACGTATTTTTTTGAGACCAGGTTGAACGTATCAAATCATTCTTAACCTGTGCTATCAATGGTTTTAGATTGGATGAATATAATGATAAAAGTTTTGGTGGTATAAGTATGCTCAGGTATGTTAAGCCTTGGGGTATCCATCTAAAAGGTTCAATAAAGGCTTAGATTTACTATGCATCCCAATTGGCATAACGCATTATTTTTGTTGGTGTTTCCCCAAATAGACACCATGAATTTTCTCATTCTGTCGTATAAGGACAAGAATAAGGACTAAAGGCTCTATAGCAATAGCAAACAATAAGGGTGAGATTGGGCAACCTTGACGTGTTCCATGGTGAAGATCAAATGAGAAACAACATTGTTATTAGGGTTCGTATACAACTAATCCATTTAGAGAAGCTATTTCCAAAGCCACATTTTTTCATAACCTCAAATAGGTAACCCCACTCCATCCCATTGAAAGCTTTCTCTGCATGGATTGACACGAGAAGGCTTGAATCTGAAGTTTTTTCAAGATAGTTCATAATATGAAATAAACTTTAAGTATTATAGTAAGATTGGCGGCCTTTAATAAAGCCTGTTTGATCAGCATTAATTAATCAACATTTAATAATCTTATGGGCCTCTATGAGCCACGTTGTTCAGGGTCTTTCCTTATGTTTTAAGATAAGTGAAATTACTGCTGTATTCATAACATCAGAAACAGAGGATTGTTCAAATGCTTTAGAAAGGGCCTTCAAAATGCTTGTCAAAATGCTTTTTCAAGCTTGTCATGCAATATTTGAAATAATTCAACTGGAAAACCATCAAGGCCTGGAGATTTCCCCAGTTGTAAAGAAGAAATAGCAGATTTAACTTCTAGCAAAGAGAGAGGGGCTTCTGATAAATTGTGCTGTCTAGTGGTTATACTTGGGACCACTACATTTAAAAAAAAAAAAAGACTATATGAATTATCTTCAGATGAATACAGTGCAACATAAAACTGTCTTAAGACATTGATTTCTTTATCATCAATACATCTTCTCCCCTCACTATCTCTCACCGCTGAAATACAATTTTTACCTGGTCTGTTCATTATGAGTTTTGCCAACAAACGATTTGATTGATTTCCCATCTCAAAAAAGCGTTGTCTGGCAAAAAGAGAGCCCGGTCTCATGAAAATGCGTATAAATAGTATGCCAAATAAAAATGAAAACTCATGGTATTGATACGCAAAAATGGACTTTGGCATAGATATGATACGAACATGTTTGGCATGCATATAATCCGCAGTTTTCGCGTGCATATGATATGAAATTTGTTGGCGTGGATATGATATGCAGTTTTCGCGTACATATGATACGCATCTACCCCACAACCCTAATCCTACCCATCGCGTAGCATATACACGCCAAAGTCCATTTTTGCATAGCAATACCACGAGTTTTCGTTTTTATTTGGCATACTATTTATACATACTTTCATGAGATCGGGTTGCAAAAAGAACGTCTCTCTCAGCCTGTGATGTCATTAAGTCATTTAATAACATCCTAGAGTGCTTTATTTGGGTAAGTATATCTTCCGATTGTGAAATATGACACTGCCTTTGTAAATAAGATATTTCTGCTTTTCTGATTGAAGTTGTTTAACTATTTTATCCTTATTCTTTTTGCTTACATAAGAAATTATCATACCTCTAATATAAGCTTTACAGGCATCCCATAGCACTCTAGGATCAGTCTCTTCTAAATCATTACAGAAGAAATAATAATCTGTTTGTTCTCTCAGATATTTCACAAACTGGTCCTCTATCAAATAATAAGGCTTTAGTTTCCAAAAAATGAGAAGCTTTTGGACTACCTAAGCATAGTAACCGGGTTGTGGTCAGAGATGGCAATGGGACCAATATTTGCTTGAATGACCTGATGAGCTATATGACATGAGATAAATATATAATCAATCCGAGAAGGAGTTTGGATGAGAAAAAAAATGAACTCTTTAGAAGTGGGATTGTGGAACCTCCATATCAAGAAGATTTTGTTCATAACAAGCATCTCATATCAAACTAGAAACTAAATCCATGGTAGGATTAAGAAAACAATTAAAGTCGCGGGCCAAAATAACATTATTTCAATCTAGATTTGCCAATCTACTGAATACCTGTGCAAAATAATTCTCATTAAGATTATTAGGGCCATATACTGTATACATCCAATAACAATTTCCTTACCATAAAATAAACCCTTTATTAGGATAATTTGACCTTCTTCATCAGAATCTTGTGTTATTAATGTAAACAAGGTTTTTATGTAACGGTATACAAACACCACAACTTTTTTGTAAAGAAAAAAGAATAATAGATCTGCCCAACCCAGTCCCTGCAAAGGACTAAATTATTTAGATGAGTCTCTTGTAACAAAGCAATTTGAATCTTATCCTTCTTTAATATATTTAAGATTTTCTTTCTTTTAATAACAATATTTACCCCTTTAAGATTCCAGCAATGTAACGTCATATATAAACTATTTTCCATATTCGTAAAAACTTTCAAATACTTAATTAAAAATATTGCAATTTTGCTAAATATTACTATTTTGTTTATTGTTAGGGTGACAAAATGTTTTAAAAGTTGCATTTTTAGGCTGATCTACCTCATTGGTCTAACAGTGCTTGTCAATGTCAAAATGATTGAGATGGCCAATCAAATCAAAGAAGGCGGACTTTACTCTTCACTTAAACAAACATGAATTCCAGTGCTACACTTCAGGAAATATGTATGAAAGACATTTATATCTGACACCTGTTGAATTGAATTTAAGGTATAGGCTATCATTTTGATTCCTGTAATTCATAACTGAATGTGACAGCAAGAAACATAGCCATTTTCAGAATATTACAATTACAATAACAGTGAATGTGTGCATAGTTTAAAATTAAAATGTTATTTGCAAATAGTTCAAATGTATTCTACATGTTTTGGTAATCTCAGAAGAAGAGTCATCAGGCCACTCATTAAAGTTTAAAATGGAGGAGCTTATCAAAAAATGTATCTTCACATCATTAATTTGTCACTGTGTGGATGTATTATAAGAGAGAAGAAATGCTTAGAATGATCTGTTGTCCCCCCACGCAAACAGCAACTTAGCACACAACATCATAAATCATGTTACAGTAGACTGACTCTCATGTTGGCATATGAACATAAAATAACGACAAGAAAGAGCATGAGCTAAATGACAGAATAGAAACAGGGAATAATCTAGTAATTGTCATCAAACTTTAATGGTTTTAGTTTTGTAACTCATAAATTGTCAGTGTTTGTTTTCGGTTGCATTTATATAATTTGCAAACACAATCAAATTAAAGGTAGGGTATGTAATTTTTCAAAAACACTTTAGAAAACTGATTCAGGCCGAATAGCAAAACAAACTTGTAGCCAATCAGCAATAAGGGGCGTGTCTACTCGTGATGTGGAGGAGAGAGCTTTCAGTGCATGGGATGGACATTAGCCGAGCCGAGCGACAGAAAGATAGAGATGGCGGATAAAAAACAAAAGAGGAAAACGTCCGCGGAACGATAAGGCAAGAAGTAGGACCCGTGTAAATATCGGATCAGCTTTCCAGTGCTGGAGAGAACTCAAGGAGCGGAGGCCTGCGATCGGACGCCGAGGTTGCTTTGTTTCTTCTCAATAGGTGAGTAACACCGTGTCTACAACAGCTAAAGTCTGCCTACACTGGACGCGATCAAACGACCGTTGAAAACCATTTGAAATTTGTGTCAGCACGTCATAAATAAATAGAACCCGGCAGCAGTTTTCTGTCGGGGATTTGTTGCGCCGCGCCGCGCCGCTCACGTCCGATGTAGACACGGTGTAACATTGGTTTTGCTTTGTTTCACAGAACTAATCGTTGCCTGGGTTGCGTACGTATATATGGGGCGGACCTATCAAAATAGGGGCAAGACCCTTTTGGGGTAGGAGCGTGTTTGTTTTGGTGATTTCAAATATCAACATTGGCTACCAGAAATCGCTTACCCTGCCTTTAATAAAAACGGGCTTTCAAACTTGTTGAGAAGGGTCTGGCTGCAGCACAACACAAACGGAGATGTTTATGAAAAATAATTCATCTGTGTGAGTTAATATAATGCAAGTGGATAGATTCCCCAAAGTTGACGCTTCTAAAACCACACAAAAAGAACACTGCGGTAGGGCTGTGCGATATGAAGATATATATCGGATGGACGAAATAAAAAGTCTTATCATTTCATATTATGCTCTATCTTTTATTTCGTGGTGTCACAAAATAACATTGTTTACGGTAATACTTTTTCATCATTTGGATGACTGCGATCTTTACATGCCACCACCGTGTGAAGGGGAGACCGAACCAGGTGGAGAACGAGGACAAAACGAGGAGTTCGTTCCTAAAGGAGGGACTACATCTGTAGCATGGACATGCGTTTTTAAGCACTGCAGTTTTAAAACAACCGATTTTTAAGCCGTTGAAACACAAACAACAGAGCAATATGCGTGCGCCGTCTCTGCTTCTGTGTGAGAGGAGCGCGCATTTTTTTTGCCGCTTTATTGGCTTTGAACGATTACATAAACACACTTATATGCGTCAGAATCCCCTTCGTTGCAAGTATCCTCATAAACACAGTGATTTAGGTCTTAAGAGAGAGTAAACAGCTGAAAAAGAAAACGCACATGTAACAGTATATTGGATCCAGACTTCGGTCTTACAGGGGAAGCTGTCCAATATTCGTTTTGTCTACCATTCATATTAATCAAACAACAGTGAGAGAAAATTTCTCACTGCTCTTGACTAAATCACTTTTGTAACTTTAATAAGAAGAAATTAAAATAATAATAATGATATATATGTATAGAATCCATACTTAATACTAGTGTTAATTCTATCTATCTATCTATCTATCTATCTATCTAAGATAGATATAATATCGATAGATAGATATAATTAACACAGTGAAGACTAATTCATTTACACAATGTATGTAGCGTTTCTTATTGTAATTTTTTTGTCCTATTGCTTGCAATTAGTTTCTTATCCTTGTTTCATCACTGTTTATTTATCTTCAGTGAGCTTGAGTTTTTTTTTTTTTTGTCTCTTTTTAGGCTTGTATTAGTTTGACATTGACATTGGTACTTTTGTAACTTTAATAAGAAGAAATTAAAATAATAATAATGATATATATGTATAGAATCCATACTTAATACTAGTGTTAATTCTATCTATCTATCTATCTATCTATCTATCTAAGATAGATATAATATCGATAGATAGATATAATTAACACAGTGAAGACTAATTCATTTACACAATGTATGTAGCGTTTCTTATTGTAATTTTTTTGTCCTATTGCTTGCAATTAGTTTCTTATCCTTGTTTCATCACTGTTTATTTATCTTCAGTGAGCTTGAGTTTTTTTTTTTTTTGTCTCTTTTTAGGCTTGTATTAGTTTGACATTGACATTGGTGACAAGGATTATGAAAATTCTATGGTATCAAATATTTTAATATCATAAAAACCTTTTTAAAAGAAAAAAACATAACTATATCGTGATATAAAATTAGTCATATCGTGATATAAGATTTTGGTCATATCGCCCACCCCTACACTGCGGTAATCCATAAGTTGACAATTCAATGTCTTCTGATGCAAAACAATAGATGTATGTGAGACAAATACTACTATTTTATTTTATTTTAGCACTTTATTTTATTTTATTTGTTAGATTGGTGTTTATATAGCTCTATTTATATAGCATAAATTTGTATAATTTTCACAAGGTGCATTGACTATCATTGGGTTAAGGAAGCATTGGCTAAATGCATTTTTTAACACTTGCTTTTAAATAATTAATTGCACTAAATAAATGAATGCACATTTTCCAATTCTATTTCTTTCAACTGACTTTTATGCAGGATTACTGACCCAATAAATTAACCAAAAAAAAAAAAAAAAGACTATTTGCAAATGATACCC
>NW_015555767.1:1499644-1502789 GCF_001515605.1 Sinocyclocheilus anshuiensis
AACAAAAAAAAAAAAAAAAGACTATTTGCACATGATACCCACAATATTACACAAGCTGGCATCATACCACACTGATCTCCATATATTAAGACTTGAGCTGCTCATACTGACATTGACATTTGCCGTAGGAAAGAGTTGCACAGCAATCACAACTTTGTTAACCTGAGTGTGAAAAGCAGGCTTAGTAAGTATGGCAGAGAGTTCAATTATGAGATATGCATATTCCATATTTAACAAAGCAGAGGGAAATGTCCATTAGATCTCAGACTAAGGGGAAAGAACGGGGTGGGAATGGTAAAATTATGCAAAAGTTATCCTTTTGACTGTCCCTTGGTTTGCTGGAGAGTTTTATAATTCAATCTTTTTTTTTATATTAAACTGCAGGTTGTATAATTCATAGAAGGGCCAAGGGTTAGTAACCAACTGAAGTGTCTCTGCAGATCTGATTTGCAAGTCTAAATGAACTGCTGAATATGAACTGCTGTATTACTGAAACGTGACCAGGGCTACTCGGGATATTGAGCCTATGTATTTTTAATTTGGGGAAGGAATTTACTCCAGCAAACCAGATGAGAATGGGGAAAATAATTTCTAGACAACAATTACTGAAATGGGGTTGATTTTATTCATACTAGGAGCCAAAGTATTTGCTTTAAAATGCTGAAAACTTGGGATAGAAGTTCTGCATAACTTTGGAATGGTTCCATTGAACAGTTGCGTTGACAAAGTAAACCAGGTGAAGATTCCCCATGTGGATTCACCTGTGGGCAAACATTCACGAGACCCTTTCAAATTCATATTCTACTGAAATTCTAAGTGTGGTTTGACTTTGAGATACAGTCAGATTGCATAAGTTCCAGCATTCAAACATACATTTGTACATACATACATTAATTTGTCAAAGTGATATTCATAAGTAAAAAGTGTCAGAAAGGTGTATTTCTATTTATTTTGGAAGTGTTGAAATCCCTGTTAGACCAATGAATTTTTAAACAACTTTAAATGCAGTTTTTCTAAATGTCTTTATTAATGTTGGACTCAATAGACTTTCATTGTCTGGACAAAAGAATTTGAAACATTGTTCAAAGTATCATGTTTTGTGTTATGCTGAATAGTCAGGATTGGAATGATTAGAAAATGACGGCAGTATTTTCATTTTGGGGTGGCCTACCTCTTTAATGTTGCAGTATGTATACATGTAACTTTTCTGGTTTCATCATTTTGTTATGGTGCCATTTTCACTTTGTTTCTCTGTTCCTGTTGTGTTGCATTCCCAGAGGCCATCATATACACTGGCCCACATGAGGACTCGGGGAAAAATGAAGGTGGAAGGAAGCATAGTTGAGAAAAGCAATTTATTTAGCGTATTTAAAGTTTCACACAGCATTTAATTATCCTTCAGTGAATAATTCCCTAAAGTTTGCCACCATTTCGTAGAGCCAGAGAAGTAATTCTCTAATTTAAACACAGGGCTGCGTCACTTTTTCTCACCCCCTGCAATCCCTTTCTCTCTGCCTCTCAAACATACCTGCCTTTCTATGGACCTGCTTTATTCACCGGCTTCATGGCTCATTTTTTCGTAGAGCAGCCAATTTAACACAGGCTTAATCCTGCAGAGAATACTGGTGTGCTTCCAGTTCATTCTGTGATTGACGTCTGGAAAGATCTAATCGAATGCAATGTATTAGCAGGATTGACACTCAGGTACGGCACTCTGATTCTGTGACTCGGAACAAGGTTTTGTAGGTTTGTGGGAAATTCATTTTTCTAAAGAGAAGAAAAGGCGTTGGCCACAAAACGTAAAGGGAATTGCTTCTGGCTTAATCAGTCTGGAGATTGCAAAATCTATCTTTTTCTTATTCACTTTTCATTCGCTCTACTTTCTAAGATTTGTCAATCCATACATGACATTGCCTACAGGAATGATGGACTTGAAAATAGCAGTAAATGTAACTGAATTTGTTGCATATTTAAAAAGCACATAATAGTGAGCATGGCACTGGATGGGGGTCATGTGTTCCTAGTTGTATGGAAAAGTTCTTTGGCATAGGCCCCATCCTTATAGTTAAAATCTTGGGGATGCAGATTCGGCTGGTCCTGCCTGAGGATGAAGGTGGGACACAGCTGGATGGACAGGGACCAGCCTGGTGGTGATGGTGGTGTGGAGGATGGAGGGGAACATCAGCGTCATCAACTGCAATTACAAAAGAGAAAATTCAGTACTTATATACTCCCAAGTGTTAAGCAGTGATTGGCCAGAGCTAATAGTTATGAATGAATGACGTGGCATTAGAGATTTCCTGGTAGAACTTACGATAAAGCTATCATTTCTGCATATTTTGTAAATGCTGCATTGGTGAACAGGCTTCTTTCAAAAAACTAAAAAAAAAATTACCAAACCTTTTGAATGTAAGTAGATATTATGTTAAGTTATGATATGTTATGTTAAACATGGTTGCATTCATACCTGAGGACTGAGTTTTGTCATGCACACTGAACTAGAGTTTTGATTTGTGATTTCTCTTCATAATTGCCAGTTTCCAGCAGCCAATTTTTGATGAAGAAATTCTGTTGGCACCATGCTGATGTCTGTTTTCTTAACTATTCCAAGCAATGAAGATATGCCAGAAAACGAATCCACACTGAGACTTGATCACTTGCAAATTGCAGAGCTTTCAGTCAGTCCTGTATGTTGGAATTGAAAAACAGATTGAGTTGACTCAGCCCAAGTTGCCTGCTAACCGTTTCCACTCAATTCTTTCTTAGTGTTCAAACTGTTCGATGTAGCAATTTCTCCTCTGTTATGAATTTGTTTATGTGTACTTATACTCTGAGGATGTAGGAGCAGGGACGTGCACAGACATTTTGAGGGGCAGGGGCTCAAGTGGAAAAAAGGGCACCTCTCATATTTATTTCATTTTTTTCCTAAACAAAACGTTAAATATATAAGGGGTGTGCGATATTGACAAAAAATATATCTCAATATTTTCTGGGATTTTATCGATAACGATAATTAGACAACATTTTTGGCGAAATAGAGCAAAAACAGTCAATTGTGTCTAACGCAAGTGTATTAAAGGTGTCCTATTATGCTTTTTCACTTTTTTAATTTTAGTCAGTGTGTAGTGTGTATGTTTGGGCATAA
>NW_015555767.1:1503184-1511532 GCF_001515605.1 Sinocyclocheilus anshuiensis
ATCAAAGCCGGAACTAATCGAGCCGTTTGTGCCAGGCTGGGGAGAAAGGTATTTTAATAATGTAAATTATGTGAAAAAGAATGCGTTTTTCGAACCACCAAGCATGAGAGCATGTTCTAGTACACCCCTAAAACAAAATCAAGACTTTGTAAAAGAGCATAATAGGACCCCTTTAAATTCTTGCTTATTGAACTGCTGTATAAAGTCTTCGCGTGATACTGATTAACTATATGAAAATATATAAATATATACATTTCTGCCCCCATATCTTGAATTTTGTGATCATTCTAAATGCATTTTAATAAACTGAATCATGCAGTGAAAGAACGCGCACTGGTCTAACCTACTAACGTTAGACTTCCTATTGCCTTAGCTAAACTTTAGCTAACTTGCATGGTAGCTGAGTCATAGATGTTAGCAAGACAAATGAACTATTTGTCTTTTGGATAATTAGCTGTAAATTCAAGGCACAGGTAGCTTAGGCTTCTGTTTATCACCACTCACCTCCACACCAAGACAAACACAACTGTAAAGAGGGCTTCACTTCTGCGGCTCTCTGCCTGTCTGTGATGTGCCGATCAATGTGTGCTACACTGCTGTGGTGCGTGCTGTGCGCGCCTGCGCGGAGACGCGGAGGGGAGAAAGGCATCGGAGCTCGACAGAGTCTCAACATTTCCCGACCCGACCTGATATTTTGATTTTTTATTTGTTTGACAGGGAAAGCTGTGCGCAAACAGAAACACACACATACACGTATATACATACAGAAAAAAAGGGCACTTTCTCTCGAGGAAGAAAAAGGGCAGTTGCTCAAGCCCCCTTTGATGTCTATGTGTGAACGTGCCTGTGTAGGAACAACCTTCAGCACTTCAAAACTGATTGTAGATTATAGAAAGTGCCAGCAGAAAGGGCTAAATACACTAATCTTCTTTATGGATCTAAAGTAAGTAGATGGTTGTGTGTTGGATTTCTTTTTTGGTTTTACTAGACAACAAATGTACAATGCTAGATGGCAATATGAAGATGAATCTTAATGTTCTAATTGTTTAGTAAAATGTAAAGAGCACAAATAATATATTCTCAGAGGAATAGTTCACCCAAAGCTGTAAATTTACTCTCAGGCCATCCAAGATGTAGATGGGTTTGTTTCTTCATCAGAACAGATTTAAACAAATTTAGCATTACATCACTTGCTCGTCAGTGAGTCCTCTGCAGTGAATGGATGCCATCAGAATGAGAGTCCAAACAACTGATAAAAATATCACAATAATACACAAGTAATCTACACGACTCCAGTCCATCAGTTAACATTTTATAAAGTGGAAAGCTGCGTGTTTATGACACACAAATTCATCATTGAGACTCTTTTTCAAATCTTTGCTTCTGGCTAAAACACAAGTCCTTTATCTATAATATTGCTTTCACCAGTAAAATAGTTCTCCCAGGAGATCAGGAGAGGAATACACACAGATCAAGCACCATTTGTAAGTGAAAACAGTGCAAAACAATTATCAAGCGTAGCGTTAGTTCTGGCAGGTCACGTTAGTCAAGCTCGCATCAGCTGACTTTCAGCTGATCACCATCTACCTATGGGAATACGCCACCTATATAAGCATTCGTATATAAGGTCCCTCAGTATTATCAGCAGTTTTCGCATTGCTCAATAGCTAATTACTCTCCTCCATCCCCAACTCCTCCTCTGTCAGTCGGGATTCAGCCTTCTGATTCTCCTTTGAATCGGACTAATTCTAAAATGTGTACATAAAATTATTGAACTTTAACAATATCTGCAATACATTTATATTGGTTCTGTTCTGTTTATACAAGGGGGTTATCGCTGCTCTCCCTGCTCTCATCCATGCTAGGCTGCATGGATGCGCAGGGAGTTCTTGCCCAGAACAGAACCATACTGCCAATTCAAACTGTATGCTAATTGTCAGTCATCTTTGATGATAGTGGTCCTGACAGAAATAATCAAATATGTCAGTGGATTTTGATGTGAGACCACAACTGGGGATGGGCATTTTCATTGGAGGAAACGTTATTATCGATTATGGACTCTTAGTTTGGTCAGAAGAGATGTTTAAAAGTAAAATTATGGAATTGTTTATTAAAACCCCTGCAGCTTTTCACTTTACAATATGTTAATTATTGGACTGGAGTTGTGTTGATTACTTGTGGATTATTGTGATGTTTATCAGCTGTTTGGCTCTCATTCTGATGGCACCCATTCACTGCAGAGGATCCATTAGTGAGCAAGTCATGTAATGATACATTTCCCCAAATTTGTTTCAATGAAAAAACAAACTCATCTACATCTCGGATGGCCTGAGGGTGAGTACATTCTCAGCATTTTTTCATTTTAGTTTGAACTATTCCTTTAAACACATGCTGTTTTTGAATTCGTAAGGATATTTACATCCACACAGAGCAAATAAACCATGTAAGCTAAAGCTTTGTGCTTAGAGAATCTTAACTTGTGCTTGAAAATTGGTCGGCGATGTCTTATATCCCCTTCTGTCACTAAGTCCATTACGAGCACGTTAGTGACATAAATCTCACTAATTGAATTTACATGTAGATGCCTAGCTTGATTTAGAGCCCTGTTTCGGGGGTGGGTAAATTGAAATAGATTCAGCTGTGGATGCAACATTAACTCCCGGTGCTTTAAATCAGCACACTTCAGACAGACAGTGGCTGCCATGTCAGTCCAGAAGGGCATGTAAAATACATGGGGCCTTTTGGGTAACCTTGTGCGAAGTAGTTAATGATTCAGCCGCTCTGGGAGTTGGAGATGTTCTACATTGTGCCGTGTCTACTCCTTTCATCTCCTTCTGATGGATACCAGAAAGTTTCAGTCTGCTAACGTTTCTGTGTTCTCACCACTAGCCTTCCTTCATTCAAAACATTGCTGTTCCTGTTTTGTCTTATTTAGGAATTCTTCTACTGATGTAAAATCACTACTGTTGTGTTGTGGAGCTTGTTACAGCTGCAGCTAAAATTTAACTGCAGTGTCTGATGGGAGCTGATATTTTTGTAAAACAGGAAGTTCTACATGCTATAATAGTTTAAAAAGAGTGTTAGTTAAAGACTAGGAATAATTTTCACACTTTGTAAAGGGCCAATAACATGACACTTTTTTCACATTGCATACAGGTGCATCTCAATAAATTAGAATGTCGTGGAAAAGTTCATTTATTTCAGTAATTCAACTCAAATTGTGAAACTCGTGTATTAAATAAATTCAATGCACACAGACTGAAGTAGTTTAAGTCTTTGGTTCTTTTAATTGTGATGATTTTGGCTGACATTTAACAAAAACCCACCAATTCACTATCTCAACAAATTAGAATACTTCATAAGACCAATAAAAAATTTTTTTAGTGAACTATGTTCGTTTACTGTACATGTACTCAATACTTGGTAGGGGCTCAACAAAATGCTTCCTGCATGTCTCAAGTCAACACATTTTTCCATAACACTGCTACTTCCATAACAACTATTTTTTTACATGTTTCTACTGTTCAGATTCACTGAATGGTCCTAGAATTCTGAAGTGAAATAAAGCAGCATACACGATTGCCATACAATTGCTCAAGGCAGTCAATTCCATGTAATCAACATTTTGAATAAGTGTTTACACTAAACATCCTTTGATATTCAGCTAAAATACGTCAGAAAGAAGACAAGTATAATGGCTGATTTTGGTTACAACCCGTATCAATCTTCGCACCTAAATTTCTAACCGCAAATCAAGTTATCAAAATATGTTTTTGCTGTAAATAATAAACACTAAAACTATTCTCCTTTTAAACATGCCACCTTTAAACTTACATTAAATAATCGACATTTCATACATCAAGTTTGTTTAGTGATTTGTATGGAATTTAAAGCTATTAACAACGGGCAACAGATTGTTAACTGGCCAGTTTTTAACAACGTCTAACAGTCTTAAATGTTTAGAGATGATCTAAAACAAACTTGATAAAACATGGTGACTGTAAAATGTGTGTAATGTTTGAATTAACATTACTCACATTTCAGCGCTGAAGAGACATTTTAAAACTGATAAAATCTGGTGACTGTAAAATGCTTGTATATGTTTGAATTATTCACACATTTTAGCGCTGAAGAGACGTTTTATAATTGATAAAACCTGGTGACTGTAAATGCGTGTAAATATATGTTTGAAATATTCACATTTCAGCACTGAAGGGCCATTTTAAAACCATACACTCACTAGCTCGACAGCTTGCTGAGCACCGATTTGATAGCATTACTTCTGGTAATACTACCTGAATAAAATACTGGTGAGGAATATAAGAAAATGTTTTTACCATGTAGGTGCAGATGCAGGTCAATGCAGTTGAAGGACTTCGGATGGCAAATGGCGATGTATAGCAGATGTCCTTCGAACTTGTGTCCTCTTCGGGAAAAAAGTGCTTTACAAATGACGTTTGTAAAAAATTGTCATCACAAGTACCTGACTGAAAATGATTTCGGATGCTTGAAAATTGCAAATTAACCAAACTGACAAAATAGTAACGCACTTTGACCAAACTTGTACTCGTACACCCAATAAAAAAAAATATATATAAAAATACTGCATTGTACTGTATTTAACACAGCCCACTATGCATTGCAAACAGCAAAAAAACGTATTACTTAAATACAGTAGAGTACTGTTAAAAATTGGCTGTAAATTAACAGCAATTTCTTAAACTGCAAAATATTGCCCAGAATGCATTGTTTTCTACAGTACATTACTGTTTTAATGGAAAATAGTATTTTACTGTCAGATTTTGGCCGTTTTTTTTACAGCAATTTTTTACAGTGTGTATTTTAATTTAAAAAAGTAAGTTTTACAAGAAAGTATTACAGTCTTTCTACTTTTCACATGATTCACAGTTTTTTTTTCTCAATTTTTTATGATATTCATGAAATTTACTACCAATTCTTGAGTAAAACATTTTTTAAATATAGTAAATCCTACACCAAGTGCGGTGCAAACCACATGTAGAAAAACCCATAATTCTGTCAGGACCACTATCGTCAAAGATGATTGACAATTAGCATACAGTTTGGATTGGCGGTATGGATCTGTTCTGGGCAAGAACTCCCTGCGCATCCATGCAGCCTAGCATGGATAAGAGCAAGGAGAGCAGCGATAACCCCCTTGTATAAACAGAACAGAACCAATATAAATGTATTGCAGATATTTTAAATTTTCAGTAATTTAATGTACACATTTTAGAAATTAGTCCAATTCAAAGGTGAATCAGAAGGCCGAATACGGACTGGACGAGAAGAGGAGCTGGGGATGTGGGAGGGTAATTGGCTATTGAGCAACACGAAAGCTGTTGATAATACTGAAGGACCTTATATATAGATGCTGTGATAGGCGTCGTATCCCTATAGGTAGACGTGGATCAGCTGAGAGTCAGCTGATATGAGCTTGACTGACGTGACCGGGCAGAACTAACGCTTGTTAACAGGAAATGACATCATAGAGAGGACCCCTGCAGACCTGTGTGTTAAGGTCAATACTGTAAGTATTAAAATATAAAATAATTTGAGCTTTTTATGACAATGCAAGGTTCAACATATTGTGTATGAAATTATAATTCTTGGTATTTGTACATTATAACTTGAAAAATAATTGATTTTTGAATGATTTTTGATAATAATGATTAAGGTATAAGCACTCACACGTATTTCGTTTCACCGCTTGATTTTAGAGTCATTAAATAGACACCTTTCCTGAAAATTTTTATTTTTTTTGAAAAGCACCATAAATAGAGTACAATTCTAAGAACATGGCATGTGTCACTAGATTTTTTATTTTTTTTTAATTTCCCACTTATCATGTATACTCTTATTTGTTATTGACCCTAATATAATATTTGATATCTCTGTGCTGGTGGCATGTGTCTTCTCAAGTGTTTCCTTCATGATCCGTGACATGCACCGACCTTGTAATTTGGACTTTTCTTTAATAACTACCGATTCATATTAACAAGAAAAGACACCTCAGGTACCGATAGCCTCATGCAAAATTTAAATTCAGCACATTTGTACTTTCCTCTGGATAAACACATTAACCCTGAGCACATTCCAGGAGTGCAGTCCCTGTGCGACACGGACAGACTAACACACTCTCTCCAACAGGTTTCACAAACAGACAGTTGTGCCATCAGGTTAAAAGTTTCTCCTTTAAATCTAGCCTGAAAGTCTTTAAATCCATTCAACACGTCTCATGTTCCCATCCCTTTTCTCATCCCCTCAGCCTCCTCTCTGCGCACAGAGAAGATAAAAGAAAAAGCAAAACAAAAAGTTTAGGTAAGAAAAGTGTGCGAGAGAAATGGAAGATGAGGGGAGCACCTGAAATGCTCACTGTTTTATTTATGAAGGCCCTGCCTGCCATGAAGGAGACAAATTACCTTTTAACAATGTGAAATAGAATTTTGTTTACAAGGCTGCGCTTCCCCTTGCTTTTTAAATGAGATTTCTCAATGCTCCCATTTATATCCCCCAGCATTATCATCTCAATCTCTCAAAACCTATCGCTCTTAAAGGAAATGCTGGAAAGAAAGGCACAAATCTCTTCCCATAAAACCAGCCAAACACCTCTGTCTGCACTAGTCCAGCCAGAAGATTTTTGCAGCTACAGGTTATTTAAAGCTGGAGCTCTATCGCCTGAGCGAGTGAGTCTGACCCTCAGTAAAAGGTCACACTTCTGGATATCTCCGGCACTGAGTGGCCATCTGGAGAAGAACAGAAGGTTAAAGTATGCGGGGCCTCTTGCGATGTAAAACAGAGATGGAGAGAGAGAGCTAAAAAGAGCAAGCAGGAGAGAAGTGCATTTTAAGACCTTGTTGTATTGTAGGGTTCTGTTTGTATTGAACCGTGAACATCTCATAAATCACCAGTGCAATGCTCCAGCCAAAGTAAAATGGAAAAGTCTCATGGACATTCTTGGTCAATTTATATCTGGCCTTTTTTTGTGTCCCCAAAATTATTGTAGGCCTCTTGACAAAGGTTTTTGAAGATTCTTTTCTGCAACAATAAATTTGAAGTGACTACTAGGTGTATTTTCACATAACATTTCAAATCTTCCCTGCAACTATTTGTTGTTCTCTACTAAGTTAATTGCAGTGTTACAGAGTGTGAGTGTACAGAATGTCTGTACAGCTGAGATGATGTGGTGAGAATGAAGGCATGCATATCTCCAGTCCTGGAATCATGCGGCTTGCATTGTCATAAATAATGCAAAAAACAGTCACACTCCATTTGCTAGTTTCTGTCAGCAAAAAATTGTTTCAGAATAGTTTCTGAGAATTTCGGCTTGACAGTGATCCAGCGGCAGAACTAATTGACTTGTCACATAACCCCTACACTATAGTCCTCCTCACTTTGACTTGCTGAATTTAAACATGGAAAAGGACCTGCCATCTGTGTCACAAAATGTTTTTCATTTCTCCAAACAACCAGGAATTGTTTATTGTTATTGTACTTTTCCAGCTTTTGTCATGAATGCATTAACATAGCATCTGTTTTCATAAACTAACTAAATACAGCCTAAATTAAATACAAATTTGCTTAATAAATATACATCATCTTGGATTTCCCTAGTGTCTATAGAATAGATTTTCTCAAGTATTGTCCTGTCATGGCTGTATTATGTGCACTTTGTTTAAAAATCAATTTCCTTTTTGTAAGGAAAACTTCATGTGGGCCAAGGATTTTTAAGGTGGTTTTGCATTGACTATCAAAACATTTGCATCACAGACCCAATTAGTCCAAGGGTGCAAAATATGAACACTCTCTCCAGTGATAACCTAGACAAAACACTGCTTACGATTTGGTTTACAAATTTTATTTACAACACAATAAATTTTATTTACAACACAATATACTGTTTTATTTACAGTACTTTAGACTGTGAGTCTGGCCCAAATGGTGTTTTAATCTGTGCAAAGCCAAAATCTGCGAACAAACAAAAGAGGAAGCATGCATTGATGTACCTCAAGAACTGTTTGCAGACATTTCTTTCACTGTTAAAAGCCAAGCCCTAACTCTGTGTCTTTTGTGAGGGGGATGAAATAATGGATCTTTGTGACATGTTGGATTTTTTAATAATAATTACACAAGCCGGTCGATTTGGTCAGTCGTACTTTCAAACACATTTTAGGTTTGCTATAGTAAATCTACAAATTCACACTCACATTCACATAGAGCAGCAGCAAGCAGGTGAGGTTGTCATGGCAACCACATACATTGCACGCGAATTACAGCTGCGCTTCTATTTTGCCACACTAAACTTAGCAATAAACACGTTTAAAATGCAC
>NW_015555767.1:1511747-1525459 GCF_001515605.1 Sinocyclocheilus anshuiensis
GTCTATTTATTCTTACTGACTAGATGAAACACAGTTTATATTCTCAAATCTATTTTTAGGTTGTGTACTGTGTAAATAAAAAAACATTTGGATTTAAATCGTCTGCATAAAAGTAGAACACTGAGCCGCTAAAACGGCTGCATCCTGTGGATCACCTTTATCTGATTGTCCGGGTCCGGAGTCACCAAGCACGGCATTGACATCTTCATTGGAGTTTTTTATTGTCTCCAGATTTATCTGCAGTTCGTGTGCGTTGTCCCCTGGCCCCCCACAAGCTACGCCCATGTTCACAGCCTGCAGTAAGGGGTTTATCTCTCGAAATGTTGTATGTGCGAGGCCAGAGACCAAGCTAAAATAACTCGTCCATTATTTTCGGCTTAAAAATGGAACACCCACCATCATCTAGGCCCAAACCACTGGTTGTTCCATTTCTTTCTTTGCTTGATAAAAGAAGAAACCCACAGAGTGACGAAGGTGTATTGGAGTCATTAAACACTAGTGAGAAATGTGGCACACTTGGCATGGCTCTTTCCGCCGTGATTGATTGGGTTGTTGACCCACTCCTCCCCTCTGCCACTTCCTGTTACAACAGCCACACCGGCCAGTGTAGGTTTGTGATTCTGCTGTTTGCAGAGGTGTAAAGTATTGGAGTAAATGTAATTAGTTACTGTACTTGAGTATCTTTTTGGATACTTTGTAGTTACTTTTACTCAAGTGTGGTTTTTAGGTACTCTTTACACCTCTGGCTGTTTGATGCTTCTAAACATAGACTATTTTGTGTCTCGCTGTTTAATTGATTTAGATCATTGCATGCTCTCTAAATGACAGATGCGATTTCCTGACACGCTGCTTTAATATGAACTGCAACGCTTCTAATGCATGCACTCATTTGCAAACTGTTGAACTAGCTTGTAATTGATATTTCTAAGTACCATCTGGAAGGCACAAAAAAAAAGAACAACAATTGCTTTCAGCTCTAAACGACTAAAAACAGGGGAGCACAAATTATTCCCGTGGTGAGGGGCTTATTCCTTTTCACGTGTTTGTGTAAATATGTAAATATCTGCAAATCAAGGCTGTTTAAATAGCACTCCCGCTTTCTCTAAAAGTTATAAACTGGTAACGGTTCCACACCTCATCACCCTTGCAAAAGATGAACACGTCTCTGAATTTAATTTCGATCTCATTTTGCCTGCAATTACTGCATTGGTCTGCTATTTCTCCTTGCATAACAGCAGCATTTATTTTCCCTCTGAAACATATCACGCTATTGCTGTCGACTGCTTATTGCTATGGAGATCTTAAATGCTTCCTGAGGATACTTTAACATTTGCATAATACTCAAGGAACAAAGGTGCTCTTGACTGTACGTGTTATTTGACATTTAAAACATTTCTGTGGTTTAGAAGGTCATGTGAATGTAGCTCAGTTGGAAATTTGGTAGTATTTTGTTTCCCAATGGAGCCTATTCTTTGATAATAAAGGTAGTGAATGGTGCTGTTGAATTTGCACATATGGCAATATTTATTTGTTTAATTATTTAAATTGCAATGACAAATGTAGTTATTTTAAATAACCAAACAAACAAATACATTTAATGCCTAAATACATACAATACAGGTCAATTTGTAAAGAAGTAATTAAATACAAAATGTATTGTCATCTGTGCAAATGTATTTCTTTCAATCAATCAATCAATCAATCAATCAATCAATCAATCAATCAATCAAAACATTTTTTGCCACTTGGGCTTATAATAATATTAAAATATATGAATATGTAAATATTTAAATACATTTACCCACATGAGATTAAATTTTATTTAAATTTGCACAGATTACAATAATTAAATAAATACGCTTGCACCAATAGCAATAAATTAATTTTATTTATTGTCATCTGTGCAAATTTAAATAAATAAATAAATAAAATACATTTATTATTATCTGGCAAATGTATTTACATTTTATTACAATTCAATATTTTATTACATTTGCAGAGATAAATAGAACACATCAATCAATCAATCAATCAATCAATCAATCAATCAAAACATTTTTTGCCACTTGGGCAAATTTATAATAATATTAAAATATATGAATATGTAAATATTTAAATACATTTACCCACATGAGATTAAATTTTATTTAAATTTGCACAGATTACAATAATTAAATAAATACGCTTGCACCAATAGCAATAAATTAATTTTATTTATTGTCATCTGTGCAAATTTAAATAAATAAATAAATAAAATACATTTATTATTATCTGGCAAATGTATTTACATTTTATTACAATTCAATATTTTATTACATTTGCAGAGATAAATAGAACACATTTTATATCATTTAAATAAGACAATAAATGTATTTAAATATATGATCACCATTTATAAATATTATATTTTATTTATTTATTTATTTTAAAAAATGTTATATTGTACACTGGTAAAGTTAGACTAATAAACCATCAGCCATGTCTCCAGCTCCGGCAGTACTGTGTGGACACGAGGGCGATATTGATATGGCTTAGATTAGCTTCTCCACATCCCTCAGGTTTTATCTTACTAATTTTTCCTCTTTTCGCAGAGATTCTCCATAATTTTGTCATGTGAAGAGCTAAATCTAAGATCTTTGTTTCTTTCAGTAACCAGACTAACCAGACCTCCATGAAGGAATGAACCAGGACAGGTCTGTGTGCTTGGTGAGAGATGGTCTTGAACTGATGACAGCTTCTCTGCTGATTTGATTTTCTGTAAGTGTGGAGGCAGCTGAAGTTGCCATCATGATGCTGCATACAAAACAACGTGAAGAGAGCATTTTGGGTCATGGATTCCAGCAATTAAATATTGCCAGTAGTTTAGCTCAATGAACTGTGTTTGTATTGTAAAGGACAACCAAAGTAGTTTGGGTTTAATTTTGAATGACTACAAGAAAAAAAAAACTTTGAGGTTATGCATGCTGTATACAAAGCAGTTTGATTAATAATAAGCATAAAAACAGCTGATTTGAGAATGAGAGCTTGAAATGCCATTTGTAGCCCATTTTACTTCTGTAATCTGGTGCATTTCTCAGTGAAACCGGAGATTTAGTGAGGAAAAAATGTGGAGTGGGATTTTATCCAGTGCATTTTGCAAGATTCTCATTTTTAATATAATCATTAACAACATCCACATTTCTGAACTAGTCTCTTAGTTTTTCATGGTAGACGTTCTGTATCCTTTCAAGCATTGCCAGAATCATTTATGAGAATGAAATTCTGAAATTATTATGAAGGAACGAGAGATGATATATTCTTGTTGCTTCTTGTTAGAAGCCTTCCTTTACTTCTGCTTCTTTCCTTTAATGTTGTTCAATATAACTAACAATAAATATAGATGAACAAAGAAGGATCAGTTCATTAATTGCCCCCACAGGTGCGTATATGAAAGCAAATGGCGTTCAGATTGACCAGTACCCACCTGCATATCTCTCCTTCTTTCTCTAAAAGAATCTTCTTTTTTTGTTGTTGTAGTTTTCTCTGTAATACAGATCATTATCTATTTGCTGAGAGTGTTGTATAATTGAAGGGTCAATACTAAACTGTTCCTCTTTCCTCATGTAGGAGGACATTCATTAATCGGGTAGATGGTTCATGAAGATGGTAGATGCTCTCTACCTGACCAGTTTACACATCTCTAAAATGAGCAAACAATACTTGACCTTGAGGGGTTTTTACACTTGGTCACTTTGTGCATATTTTTGTTTCTGATAGGAATTTGAGCCGTTTAAATGCCCTCTGAGAGACATAGCAATCTGACCACTCATCCAACAGGTGCATTAGGATTTTGGGGTCGATTTTTCTTTCTTTCTTTCTTTCTTTCTTTCTTTCTTTCTTTCTTTCTTTCTTTCTTCATTTCTTTCTTTCTTTCTTTCTTTCTTTCTTTCTTTCTTTCTTTCTTTCTTTCTTTCTTTCTTTCTTTCTTTCTTTCTTTCTTTCTTTCTTTCTTTCTTTCTTTCTTTCTTTCTTTCTTTCTTTCTTTCTTTCTTTCTTTCTTTCTTTCTTTCTTTCTTTCTTTCTTTCTTTCTTTCTTTCTTTCTTTCTTTCTTTCTTTCTTTCTTTCTTTCTTTCTTTCTTTCTTTCTTTCTTTCTTTCTTTCTTTCTTTCTTTCTTTCTTCATTTCTTTCTTTCTTTCTTTCTTTCTTTCTTTCTTTCTTTCTTTCTTTCTTTCTTTCTTTCTTTCTTTCTTTCTTTCTTTCTTTCTTTCTTTCTTTCTTTCTTTCTTTCTTTCTTTCTTTCTTTCTTTCTTTCTTTCTTTCTTTCTTTCTTTCTTTCTTTCTTTCTTTCTTTCTTTCTTTCTTTCTTTCTTTCTTTCTTTCTTTCTTTCTTTCTTTCTTTCTTTCTTTCTTTCTTTCTTTCTTTCTTTCTTTCTTTCTTTCTTTCTTTCTTTCTTTCTTTCTTTCTTTCTTTCTTTCTTTCTTTCTTTCTTTCTTTCTTTCTTTCTTTCTTTCTTTCTTTCTTTCTTTCTTTCTTTCTTTCTTTCTTTCTTTCTTTCTTTCTTTCTTTCTTTCTTTCTTTCTTTCTTTCTTTCTTTCTTTCTTTCTTTCTTTCTTTCTTTCTTTCTTTCTTTCTTTCTTTCTTTCTTTCTTTCTTTCTTTCTTTCTTTCTTTCTTTCTTTCTTTCTTTCTTTCTTTCTTTCTTTCTTTCTTTCTTTCTTTCTTTCTTTCTTTCTTTCTTTCTTTCTTTCTTTCTTTCTTTCTTTCTTTCTTTCTTTCTTTCTTTCTTTCTTTCTTTCTTTCTTTCTTTCTTTCTTTCTTTCTTTCTTTCTTTCTTTCTTTCTTTCTTTCTTTCTTTCTTTCTTTCTTTCTTTCTTTCTTTCTTTCTTTCTTTCTTTCTTTCTTTCTTTCTTTCTTTCTTTCTTTCTTTCTTTCTTTCTTTCTTTCTTTCTTTCTTTCTTTCTTTCTTTCTTTCTTTCTTTCTTTCTTTCTTTCTTTCTTTCTTTCTTTCTTTCTTTCTTTCTTTCTTTCTTTCTTTCTTTCTTTCTTTCTTTCTTTCTTTCTTTCTTTCTTTCTTTCTTTCTTTCTTTCTTTCTTTCTTTCTTTCTTTCTTTCTTTCTTTCTTTCTTTCTTTCTTTCTTTCTTTCTTTCTTTCTTTCTTTCTTTCTTTCTTTCTTTCTTTCTTTCTTTCTTTCTTTCTTTCTTTCTTTCTTTCTTTCTTTCTTTCTTTCTTTCTTTCTTTCTTTCTTTCTTTCTTTCTTTCTTTCTTTCTTTCTTTCTTTCTTTCTTTCTTTCTTTCTTTCTTTCTTTCTTTCTTTCTTTCTTTCTTTCTTTCTTTCTTTCTTTCTTTCTTTCTTTCTTTCTTTCTTTCTTTCTTTCTTTCTTTCTTTCTTTCTTTCTTTCTTTCTTTCTTTCTTTCTTTCTTTCTTTCTTTCTTTCTTTCTTTCTTTCTTTCTTTCTTTCTTTCTTTCTTTCTTTCTTTCTTTCTTTCTTTCTTTCTTTCTTTCTTTCTTTCTTTCTTTCTTTCTTTCTTTCTTTCTTTCTTTCTTTCTTTCTTTCTTTCTTTCTTTCTTTCTTTCTTTCTTTCTTTCTTTCTTTCTTTCTTTCTTTCTTTCTTTCTTTCTTTCTTTCTTTCTTTCTTTCTTTCTTTCTTTCTTTCTTTCTTTCTTTCTTTCTTTCTTTCTTTCTTTCTTTCTTTCTTTCTTTCTTTCTTTCTTTCTTTCTTTCTTTCTTTCTTTCTTTCTTTCTTTCTTTCTTTCTTTCTTTCTTTCTTTCTTTCTTTCTTTCTTTCTTTCTTTCTTTCTTTCTTTCTTTCTTTCTTTCTTTCTTTCTTTCTTTCTTTCTTTCTTTCTTTCTTTCTTTCTTTCTTTCTTTCTTTCTTTCTTTCTTTCTTTCTTTCTTTCTTTCTTTCTTTCTTTCTTTCTTTCTTTCTTTCTTTCTTTCTTTCTTTCTTTCTTTCTTTCTTTCTTTCTTTCTTTCTTTCTTTCTTTCTTTCTTTCTTTCTTTCTTTCTTTCTTTCTTTCTTTCTTTCTTTCTTTCTTTCTTTCTTTCTTTCTTTCTTTCTTTCTTTCTTTCTTTCTTTCTTTCTTTCTTTCTTTCTTTCTTTCTTTCTTTCTTTCTTTCTTTCTTTCTTTCTTTCTTTCTTTCTTTCTTTCTTTCTTTCTTTCTTTCTTTCTTTCTTTCTTTCTTTCTTTCTTTCTTTCTTTCTTTCTTTCTTTCTTTCTTTCTTTCTTTCTTTCTTTCTTTCTTTCTTTCTTTCTTTCTTTCTTTCTTTCTTTCTTTCTTTCTTTCTTTCTTTCTTTCTTTCTTTCTTTCTTTCTTTCTTTCTTTCTTTCTTTCTTTCTTTCTTTCTTTCTTTCTTTCTTTCTTTCTTTCTTTCTTTCTTTCTTTCTTTCTTTCTTTCTTTCTTTCTTTCTTTCTTTCTTTCTTTCTTTCTTTCTTTCTTTCTTTCTTTCTTTCTTTCTTTCTTTCTTTCTTTCTTTCTTTCTTTCTTTCTTTCTTTCTTTCTTTCTTTCTTTCTTTCTTTCTTTCTTTCTTTCTTTCTTTCTTTCTTTCTTTCTTTCTTTCTTTCTTTCTTTCTTTCTTTCTTTCTTTCTTTCTTTCTTTCTTTCTTTCTTTCTTTCTTTCTTTCTTTCTTTCTTTCTTTCTTTCTTTCTTTCTTTCTTTCTTTCTTTCTTTCTTTCTTTCTTTCTTTCTTTCTTTCTTTCTTTCTTTCTTTCTTTCTTTCTTTCTTTCTTTCTTTCTTTCTTTCTTTCTTTCTTTCTTTCTTTCTTTCTTTCTTTCTTTCTTTCTTTCTTTCTTTCTTTCTTTCTTTCTTTCTTTCTTTCTTTCTTTCTTTCTTTCTTTCTTTCTTTCTTTCTTTCTTTCTTTCTTTCTTTCTTTCTTTCTTTCTTTCTTTCTTTCTTTCTTTCTTTCTTTCTTTCTTTCTTTCTTTCTTTCTTTCTTTCTTTCTTTCTTTCTTTCTTTCTTTCTTTCTTTCTTTCTTTCTTTCTTTCTTTCTTTCTTTCTTTCTTTCTTTCTTTCTTTCTTTCTTTCTTTCTTTCTTTCTTTCTTTCTTTCTTTCTTTCTTTCTTTCTTTCTTTCTTTCTTTCTTTCTTTCTTTCTTTCTTTCTTTCTTTCTTTCTTTCTTTCTTTCTTTCTTTCTTTCTTTCTTTCTTTCTTTCTTTCTTTCTTTCTTTCTTTCTTTCTTTCTTTCTTTCTTTCTTTCTTTCTTTCTTTCTTTCTTTCTTTCTTTCTTTCTTTCTTTCTTTCTTTCTTTCTTTCTTTCTTTCTTTCTTTCTTTCTTTCTTTCTTTCTTTCTTTCTTTCTTTCTTTCTTTCTTTCTTTCTTTCTTTCTTTCTTTCTTTCTTTCTTTCTTTCTTTCTTTCTTTCTTTCTTTCTTTCTTTCTTTCTTTCTTTCTTTCTTTCTTTCTTTCTTTCTTTCTTTCTTTCTTTCTTTCTTTCTTTCTTTCTTTCTTTCTTTCTTTCTTTCTTTCTTTCTTTCTTTCTTTCTTTCTTTCTTTCTTTCTTTCTTTCTTTCTTTCTTTCTTTCTTTCTTTCTTTCTTTCTTTCTTTCTTTCTTTCTTTCTTTCTTTCTTTCTTTCTTTCTTTCTTTCTTTCTTTCTTTCTTTCTTTCTTTCTTTCTTTCTTTCTTTCTTTCTTTCTTTCTTTCTTTCTTTCTTTCTTTCTTTCTTTCTTTCTTTCTTTCTTTCTTTCTTTCTTTCTTTCTTTCTTTCTTTCTTTCTTTCTTTCTTTCTTTCTTTCTTTCTTTCTTTCTTTCTTTCTTTCTTTCTTTCTTTCTTTCTTTCTTTCTTTCTTTCTTTCTTTCTTTCTTTCTTTCTTTCTTTCTTTCTTTCTTTCTTTCTTTCTTTCTTTCTTTCTTTCTTTCTTTCTTTCTTTCTTTCTTTCTTTCTTTCTTTCTTTCTTTCTTTCTTTCTTTCTTTCTTTCTTTCTTTCTTTCTTTCTTTCTTTCTTTCTTTCTTTCTTTCTTTCTTTCTTTCTTTCTTTCTTTCTTTCTTTCTTTCTTTCTTTCTTTCTTTCTTTCTTTCTTTCTTTCTTTCTTTCTTTCTTTCTTTCTTTCTTTCTTTCTTTCTTTCTTTCTTTCTTTCTTTCTTTCTTTCTTTCTTTCTTTCTTTCTTTCTTTCTTTCTTTCTTTCTTTCTTTCTTTCTTTCTTTCTTTCTTTCTTTCTTTCTTTCTTTCTTTCTTTCTTTCTTTCTTTCTTTCTTTCTTTCTTTCTTTCTTTCTTTCTTTCTTTCTTTCTTTCTTTCTTTCTTTCTTTCTTTCTTTCTTTCTTTCTTTCTTTCTTTCTTTCTTTCTTTCTTTCTTTCTTTCTTTCTTTCTTTCTTTCTTTCTTTCTTTCTTTCTTTCTTTCTTTCTTTCTTTCTTTCTTTCTTTCTTTCTTTCTTTCTTTCTTTCTTTCTTTCTTTCTTTCTTTCTTTCTTTCTTTCTTTCTTTCTTTCTTTCTTTCTTTCTTTCTTTCTTTCTTTCTTTCTTTCTTTCTTTCTTTCTTTCTTTCTTTCTTTCTTTCTTTCTTTCTTTCTTTCTTTCTTTCTTTCTTTCTTTCTTTCTTTCTTTCTTTCTTTCTTTCTTTCTTTCTTTCTTTCTTTCTTTCTTTCTTTCTTTCTTTCTTTCTTTCTTTCTTTCTTTCTTTCTTTCTTTCTTTCTTTCTTTCTTTCTTTCTTTCTTTCTTTCTTTCTTTCTTTCTTTCTTTCTTTCTTTCTTTCTTTCTTTCTTTCTTTCTTTCTTTCTTTCTTTCTTTCTTTCTTTCTTTCTTTCTTTCTTTCTTTCTTTCTTTCTTTCTTTCTTTCTTTCTTTCTTTCTTTCTTTCTTTCTTTCTTTCTTTCTTTCTTTCTTTCTTTCTTTCTTTCTTTCTTTCTTTCTTTCTTTCTTTCTTTCTTTCTTTCTTTCTTTCTTTCTTTCTTTCTTTCTTTCTTTCTTTCTTTCTTTCTTTCTTTCTTTCTTTCTTTCTTTCTTTCTTTCTTTCTTTCTTTCTTTCTTTCTTTCTTTCTTTCTTTCTTTCTTTCTTTCTTTCTTTCTTTCTTTCTTTCTTTCTTTCTTTCTTTCTTTCTTTCTTTCTTTCTTTCTTTCTTTCTTTCTTTCTTTCTTTCTTTCTTTCTTTCTTTCTTTCTTTCTTTCTTTCTTTCTTTCTTTCTTTCTTTCTTTCTTTCTTTCTTTCTTTCTTTCTTTCTTTCTTTCTTTCTTTCTTTCTTTCTTTCTTTCTTTCTTTCTTTCTTTCTTTCTTTCTTTCTTTCTTTCTTTCTTTCTTTCTTTCTTTCTTTCTTTCTTTCTTTCTTTCTTTCTTTCTTTCTTTCTTTCTTTCTTTCTTTCTTTCTTTCTTTCTTTCTTTCTTTCTTTCTTTCTTTCTTTCTTTCTTTCTTTCTTTCTTTCTTTCTTTCTTTCTTTCTTTCTTTCTTTCTTTCTTTCTTTCTTTCTTTCTTTCTTTCTTTCTTTCTTTCTTTCTTTCTTTCTTTCTTTCTTTCTTTCTTTCTTTCTTTCTTTCTTTCTTTCTTTCTTTCTTTCTTTCTTTCTTTCTTTCTTTCTTTCTTTCTTTCTTTCTTTCTTTCTTTCTTTCTTTCTTTCTTTCTTTCTTTCTTTCTTTCTTTCTTTCTTTCTTTCTTTCTTTCTTTCTTTCTTTCTTTCTTTCTTTCTTTCTTTCTTTCTTTCTTTCTTTCTTTCTTTCTTTCTTTCTTTCTTTCTTTCTTTCTTTCTTTCTTTCTTTCTTTCTTTCTTTCTTTCTTTCTTTCTTTCTTTCTTTCTTTCTTTCTTTCTTTCTTTCTTTCTTTCTTTCTTTCTTTCTTTCTTTCTTTCTTTCTTTCTTTCTTTCTTTCTTTCTTTCTTTCTTTCTTTCTTTTCTTTCTTTCTTTCTTTCTTTCTTTCTTTCTTTCTTTCTTTCTTTCTTTCTTTCTTTCTTTCTTTCTTTCTTTCTTTCTTTCTTTCTTTCTTTCTTTCTTTCTTTCTTTCTTTCTTTCTTTCTTTCTTTCTTTCTTTCTTTCTTTCTTTCTTTCTTTCTTTCTTTCTTTCTTTCTTTCTTTCTTTCTTTCTTTCTTTCTTTCTTTCTTTCTTTCTTCATTTCTTTCTTTCTTTCTTTCTTTCTTTCTTTCAATGAAATCAATTCTTTTATTCATCAAAGATTTAATAATTTGATCAAAAGTGACAGTAAAGTCTTGTATAATGTTACAAAAAGATTTCCATTTTAAATAAACACTATTCTTTTGAACTTTCCATTGTTTCCATAAGCAGCACAACTGTTTTCAGCATTAATACTAATATAACATGTTACTTTAGCACCTAATCAGCATATAAGAATAATTTCTGAAGGCTCATGTAACACTGAAAACTGGAGTTATGACTGCTGAAAATTCAACTTTGCATCACATGAATACTATAAATACTATATAAATACAATAATATAAATATAATATTACTGTATTTTGGATTTAAACAATGAATGAAAAAAAAGAAGAAAGACCCCAAACTTTCATCCTCTGTCTCTGTAAAATTTGTGAACATTGCTCCAATCCGGGCTCATTATAAAAATCAGGTTCTACCAATTCTGCAAAACTCTAAAAATGTACCTATACTGTACATAGAATTTTGATTACAGGGACAGATAAAGACTCATCTTTGCAAACTTCCTTGCACAATGCTTATAATCACCTTTTACCATAGTTCATGATTTGTAAACGAACAAATTTTGATGTTTAAATCACACAACCAGCTCCATATGTATGACTTCTCGGACGTAGTAAACTTGCTCGGTAGCTCACCTGGTACAGCATTGCACTTGCGATGTAGAGCTCTCTAAAAGAAGTCAAAGACTGAAAATGGCATGGTTGCTTCAGCAAATGTGTTTTTATTTCACGTTTGCTTTTGTTAACACTATCTTTTAGGTTTAGGGTTGGTTTAGTGTAGGTGGTACATTATTTTTAAACGCGATACAGCATTAACCTTGTAGTGCCACTCAACGGACATTTCATTTCCAAACTGCTGCGATGCGTACAATAACTAACATAATAAAACGTTGCCAGATTCACGTTCATCTGCCGTGAATAAAACTGAACATGCTTTTAGCTTCACTCACTGAATATTTCACTTTGAAAGTATCATGAAACGTGCAAGAAGCAAGATAATATGCAGAAATGTTGCCACAGGTACATTTTTCCAATAAGTCTGGGTTGATATTCTCCCATCTGTGCTGACTCCGCTCTCTCCCTTTTAACTCTTTGTTTTTGAACATTTAATTCTGATGACAAAGAAGATGAGACACATGACAGCTGTTGCTTTTTGTACCACTAGTTGAATAAACTTCTTAAGTTTTATGAGATTCATGCAGCAAAATGTGCCTGTTATTTTAGCATATCAGAATCAGAATCAGAATCAGAATGAGCTTTATTCACCAAGTGGAATTTGTTGTGTTTTTTTTAAGGAGCTCTTGGTACAAACATACATATATGACTGTAAGGGAAACAGGTCAATTTAGCTCAAAGGGAATCATTTATGATTTTATAGGGAATTTGGACAGAATCACGGTTTTACGGCTGATCACTGAGTCGGCCGGCGATTAAATTAAAGAGCCATATAACATCAATCCTGCAATGGATATTAATATTCAAAGTATAGTGAAAACACTATTTATTAGCACAGTAAGAAGATCGGCAGTTTAAGACATTAAATTGTAAGCACAAGACACAAGATACTTCTCTTTTCAATATCAATAAGACTTTATTGGATAAATCTAAGACATATAAACTAGTCTAAAACATAAACACACGCACTCACACATTCACACAAGTTGCAGGAAGAAAGAAAGTAAGGAAAGAATGAGTTTAAGAGAATGAAAATGTGAGATCCCAAGTTTATAGCAATATGTGAAATTGCATAGACATGAACAACCATCAATCACTTAATTAACCCTCGCATTGAGTTCCTCAATGAGGTTAAAATTATATTAAATGCACCAGTTCAGCTAGAACCTGGAGGTACTTGCGTTGCCTGTGTAAGGGATTCCCTTCCTTGTCTGGTTGCCGAAAGGGGTTTCCCGAGGTTGCTGATTGCATGGAAGTTCAGTAGTCATTGAAATGATGTCTTGGGAAGCCAATGGTTGGGCGTTGGCTGAAGATGCGGAGTTGTGGGCTGGTTGAAATTTTGAGGTGGTCACAAAAGAAATTAAAGTAGAAGAATAGAAGTAACGTTTGACGAGACTAGGTGGCGTTTCTCCTCATGGTTTTGGAGGAGCTGGCGTGTAAGCCAGAGCACGCTCAGAGAGCGCAAAAAGCGATGATTGAAAAGCACGGCTAGAAGCCATGACCAAAAAAGCTAAAGAGCTAAAAAGGCGCGATGACTAAAAAGCATAGCTCAAAGCTATGACTAAAAAGCCGCATGGCTAAAAGTGATGACTTGAAGCAGTGGCTAAAAGCTAAAGCTAAGAAGCTAGACGCTAAAAGCGATGAATTGAAGCTAAAAACATGACTAAAAAAAGCATAATTTGATGGTGTCCTGAGTATTTAAAGCGGGTTGTTGGCCACATCCCAAATGGTGTTTTGACCAATTAGACACTGTCTTAGCTCGGGGTGTTGCTATATTTCTCCTCCCAATTCATAAATCAAATGTTATCTCATCAGTCACATGGTCCGAGTTTTCCCGCTCTTGCAGAGTATAATTTTGGACATGATTTCTATAACAAGAATATGATACATTTGACAAAGAATTGATTGGAAGAAACGTTTCAAGCAAGAAGATTCAAACACACACATACTAAACATTAAGCAATGGACTGATATTAATTTATAAGCCTTTTTGAGTTCATTTTGGTCCATCTACATCTGTAAAAGACAGTTTCTGTACCATTCTGTGAACATAAGGACATGTTCTGTGAAGACCAGAGGTTAAGAGGTCTCATAAGGAATCTTAGTCTGTTCTTTGTCTTCTAGGTGGGGGGGAAAGTCAATCCACAGAGCTTGTGATCGTGATTACTATCACTGGTTTACATGATGGTCATGCTGTGCATATCTCTGACCATTGATCTTGATTACTTGCCCCAAAATTGACAATCTCCTTGGAATTGTCAATAAGTGTTCTTTTGTTTAAATGCTGTGAGCTACTCAAAGCTGCTAGTGGGTTCAGGCTTGTGGCGCCAGGATCTGATTTACGAACATCCTGTGTCTTGGGTCTTTCTGTGGAATTCGGCTCCTCGTGTTTCAACCATGTTCTTGATCAAATCTTAAATTGTCTGATTCGGTCTATTACCCTACATTTCATTTATTAAAAAAATACATAAAAAATGCAATTCGATCAGTGTGTTCTTTTGTGTTAATGTTGAAAGCTGTTCTGTGAAAGTTGGTTGGTTAGGCTTGCTTCAGACTGGCTGGCGCTACGATCTGATTTACGACATCCTGAGTCTTGGACCTTTCTGCGGAATTCAGCTCCTCGTGTTTCAACCATGTTCTTGATCGAATCTTAAATTGTCTGAATCGGGTCTGATACCCTACATGACATTGAAAACAGAAAGAACATTTAAATAAGTAGGACTAAGGGAAAAATAAATAAATAATAATAATAATAGTAATGTGGTATGCATCTGGAACAGAAGATTCATGTACAGATTTGTGCATTATTTACTGTATATATACTATAAATATATACATATACATATACATATATTATGCCTAGATGTTCTAGTGCACAGAGATCTGTAACGTCTGCCTGAGGGGAGAAGTGCAAACAGGTTGTGGCTGGGGTGAGAGGGGGCTGTGGTG
>NW_015555767.1:1525688-1533117 GCF_001515605.1 Sinocyclocheilus anshuiensis
GTGATTACTATCACTGGTTTACATGTGATGGTCATGCTGTGCATTTCTTTGACCATTAATCTTGCTTACTTGCCCCAAAATTGACAATCTCCTTCATAAGATGTTATGATCAGTGTGTTCTTTTGTGTTAATGTTGAAAGCTGTTCTGTGAAAGTTGGTTGGTTAGGCTTGCTTCAGACTGGCTGGCGCTACGATCTGATTTACGACATCCTGAGTCTTGGACCTTTCTGCGGAATTCAGCTCCTCGTGTTTCAACCATGTTCTTGATCGAATCTTAAATTGTCTGAATCGGGTCTGATACCCTACATGACATTGAAAACAGAAAGAACATTTAAATAAGTAGGACTAAGGGAAAAATAAATAAATAATAATAATAATAGTAATGTGGTATGCATCTGGAACAGAAGATTCATGTACAGATTTGTGCATTATTTACTGTATATATACTATAAATATATACATATACATATACATATATTATGCCTAGATGTTCTAGTGCACAGAGATCTGTAACGTCTGCCTGAGGGGAGAAGTGCAAACAAGTTGTGGCCGGGGTGAGAGGGGTCTGTGATGGTTACCTGCTCGTTTCTTAACTCTGGAGTTGTACAAGTCCTGAAGGTTGGGCAGGTGCACACCAATAAATCAGTCCAATGGAGTAGCGAGACGTCCCGAACGGGGTGACGTAAGCACCAGAAAGAATAAAGGCGCATCCGGCAGAGCGCAATCCAGCTTCTGCTCTTCAGTAGCGCTCTGTGTATGTGTCTGTCTATTTACTGTTGTCCGTCCGCACAAGCATATATATAAAACAATCATGAAAATGTCTATGGCGAGCGAACGGCATTACAAACGCTGTGTTCCTCCCTGCCCACGATATCTGGCGACGGGGGATACACACGATTTGTGTGTCGTTTGTTTGGGAGCGGAGCATGCACGGTCAGCTCTTGAGGGGGCTGATTGTCATGACTGCGAGCTGCTCTCGCTGCGCACGCTCCGCTTTCGCCTGGCCGTGTTTGATGAGAGCGGCCAGGCTCACGATCCCACGGGCAGCGGTCCCGCTGTTGCCGAGGCACAGCGCAGAGACGTTATCCTTTCAGCTGTCCTGACAGTCCGTTGCAGTCTTCTTATATCTGATTTGCTGGCTGACCCAAACCAGACAGTTATAGAAGTGCACAGAACCGACTCAAGTAACAGCGGAGTAAAACTGTGTCGTCTGCACCTGTGGAAGGTTGAACTTTTTCAGTTGACGAAGGATGTACTTCTGCTTGGCCTTTTTCACAATGGAGTCAATGTGATTGTCCCACTTCAGGTCCTGTGAGATGGTGGTGCCCAGGAACCTGAATGACTCCACTGCAGCCACAGTGCTGTTCATTATGGAGTGCAGGGGGGTTTCTCCTAAAGTCCACAAAAATCTCCACAGTTTTGAGCTCCAGGTTGTTGTGACTGCACGAGACAGCCAGCTGCTCAACCTCCTGTCTGTAAGCAGACTCGTCGCCGTCCTGGATGAGACCGATGACTGTGGTGCCATCTGCAAACCTTAAGGAGTTTGACAGAGGGGTCTTTATAGCACAGGAGTTACCAATACCAATTATGCAACTGAGCCACATTGTTTGGGGCATGTGTTTATCAGTATGGTTGTTTGCTTTGTATCCCTGAACAGTAAAATAAAAAGGATGATATGCTGAGATGGATGAAAATTGCATTTGCTGCAATTGTAATTCTACATCATACACCTGGCCCGCTGTGTTAAATCGATATCGTCACACGCTCATGTGAGCAATCATGCAGAAGTAAATCCTGTGGGGAGATCAAGCACATGACATTTCCTGTGTTCTCAAGGTCACCAGCCTTGATTCTCTCTCAGTGAAGCCTACAGATAAAGACAGATGACCCTGATATATACTAATAGAGGGACATTAAAGGAGAGAGCTCAGCAAAATGCCTCGCCGCGCAGTTCACGGCAGAATAAATTACCCCTTCTGTGCCTCGCCTCTGTTAAAATGATCACCCCATGCCTCTCGAGGAGAACTGGCATCTCATATTACCATATCACTTTACAATGTACTGCTCATACTAATAGGACAGGACTTAAAGACACGAGAGGCGTCTATCATTGTGCCGGATGTCATATGTGAAAATGTAAGTTTGATTATTATGGCCTCCTTTGTAAAGGTCATTTTGACGAGTTCAGCAGTTAGTGACGCGGTCTGAAATCATCAGCCCTCTGCAGGGTCCAAATTTAACACTCAGCAAGTGCTAAATGTGAGAAAGTTGTCGGGTTTCTCGCCATTAGGCCTGTAGCTTTATTAAGAAAAATATGAATAGTATGTGAGTTAAATCAAATTGTTAAAGTAGTCAGACTATCACTGATGGCAATTTTTTTTCTTTAGAATGGCAACACTTATTCTAGCAACGATGTGTTTTGTGACAGGCACAATTTCACTGAAAGTCGAGAGATGGAGACTTTCTCATACTGTATGTTATGCTGCGTGTGACTCAATGGCCCGCACAGTTTGCCATTAAAGGGGTCTTAAACTGAGAAATCAAAATTCGCTCGATCTTTTTACATACAAGAGGTCATTGTACTATAAAAAATCCTGTAAGTTTCAGAACTCAAAACTTTTTCACTAGCTTATACTGAAGCCTGTCTGACAAAACGACAGGTTGTGGAATGTTGCCACTTTATGATGTATGATGTATGATGTGTGGCTAAACACCGCCTCCGCAGAAGATTCACGCATGTACAGTTGCATCTCAATAAATTAGAATGTCATAGAAAAGTTCATTTATTTCAGTAATTCAACTCAAACTGTGAAATAACGAGAGCGGCAAATGCAGAAACCAAATGATAAAGATAGCTCCGAAGACAACAAGATGCTTTGCCGAGCGTTCCGATGAGGGGGGTCAAAACAGGATAGAAAACATCCTATTACTTCTAAATTATGACGTATTTTGATGTAAACATTTTTATAACATTATAAGTGGACCTCAGAGAACAGTACAAAATAAAACAAAAAACAAAGGCAATTCATGACCCGTTTAATATGCAGGAGAAAAAATAAATACTGAAACAGCAGACATAAAAAAAAAAAAAAAATTAAACACAAAGTGTTTAAGAAATATATACACATACACACTGAAAAAATGAAGAATTTTCACCCAGTAATTGCTAGTTAGTAACACATTGAATAAAATGTGAAATAAAAAAATTGTATGTTCTTACAATACAGTACATAATCTCTTTCTCTATGCATTTCTTTAATTAAAAATAAATAAATAAAGCATGAATTTGAAGTCGATTTGTTTGTAACAACGTAAAAGTCTTTACGATCACTTTTGATCAATTTGAATAAAGCGTGGCCTTGTTAAATATATGGTACAGTTTCTCACGATAAGCCATTTAATATATTCAGATCATAGGGCTTTGTGCTCATGTTTTATGAATGAGGCTCATATAGTGAACAAAAATAATTAGAATCTGCTGCTTTCTGAGAGAAAATCAATTTGCTAGAAAACAAGTGTCTTTCAAGAGCAATATTCACAGGGATTTTTAGATGCCATTTCGAAATGTATTTTCACAAACTCTCAGCACCTCATCGCATTTACCTTGAGAAGCATGCTGTCTGTCAGTGGAGGGGCAATTCCCACATGCTAGTCAACTTTAACAAACTTCAGATGCACGCTCAGCCACGACTGCCAGGGTGAATTTGTAATTAAACCTGCTGGTTAAAAGGAACACCTGCAATGAAGGAAAAGATTTGGAGGAGCGGCCGAGAGATAGCATATTCTAAATTTCATTAGAGATCAAGAGGACTACAGAAGGCTCGCACGAACTTCTGAGGATGAAACACAAATTTGCATTCAGCGCAGCTCTCCGTTGGTGTCTTAGAGACGGCTTGCCCAAGTAGGAAATATAATGAAGTGCCTTCATATTGATGTTTTGACAAGGCAGAGAGAAACACGGCACACATAGGGAACAAACAACCATGCTTGAAAACAAATAAATCAATGGGGCTGGCCTTCGTCCAGTTGTTAGCTCAGCTTATCTCTTCGTCCAATCTGAATGGTGTGTATCATTTTTTCATGTTCGAATACTTTACCTGCTTAATATACAAAGACAATTATGAGTAAGCCATTTGTAGATTGATTCCCCTGAAAAATGTTAATATTGTGGCTTTGTGCCGATTTCAGAACACTGTTTGCTTGAGCATCTCGAGGCTTTCTAACCTGCCCAACATACCAACATTGACTCAACCAATGGCTTCAGTTTGGGGCGGGACTGTGTTTGTCCAACCAGTGGAAAAGGACCAGGAAACCTCATGATGTGACGCTCATATATTCATTTATTCAGAAATACATGAAAAAAAGTTTTTAATTTTTGTTAAAATTAATTTAGATTTTTTTGTAATCATACAATGCGTCTCACCAGAGTATACGTGTACATGATGTTTATGAATGAATAATTCATAATATAAAAAAAAGTTTTACTTTAAGTCTCTCATGCTCACCAATCTAGAATATACAGTTAAAATACAGTAAAAACAGTAATATTGTAAAATAATAACGGTTTTCTATTTTCATATATTTTTTATGTTTTTTTTTTTTTTTGGCAAAGCTGTATTTAAAAAAAAAAATGCTTGAATTCACTATGCATATATTTAACACCACTGAATTCTTTTTTTCTTGAAAATGGAAGAAAAGTTTGAAATCATATTAAATCAACATTAATTCAACATTAATTTCTATTTTTATTTTAATTTGTAATAATGTATCACATGATTACTGTTTTACTGTATTTTTGATCAAAGAAATGCAGACTTGGTGAGCATAAGAGACTTTCCAAAACATAAAAAAAATACTGACCCCAAACATTTGAACAGTAGTGTGTCTAATGGTAGTGTGTATAGAAAATACAAAAATATATTTTCACAAATTTTGCAGTTAATTTTTTGTATTTATTGTCCACACTCTGACGCTGCATGCCCTTATCCCCTTATTTATTTATTTGGTGATGCAAGTGGCACAGAAATTATGTACTTCACCTTTAAGAATAACACAAGCACCTTTTAGTATTCCCCTAAATATACAGCACCGTGATACGCTCTCTCCATGCTTCCGCTTTCCTCTGCATAATTAGCACGTTGCACTTTCACAGGAGCTGAAAAGCCTCTGTCGGCTGCATTGAGGAACTGTCACTAGGTGGAGACCTTAATCTAAAGATGTAGAAGGAAGACAGAAATGGGGTGAACGATGCATAAACATTGTCACAAAGCAAAGTCCTTGTATTTGACTATACCCTGACGGGAGGAGGGGATGCAAACACCACCTAACATCATCCCTCTACCTCATACACACCAAAGCTGTACAAACAATACAACCTACAGTTATTTGTTTTCCTACTGTTTTTTTTTTTTCCCTTTGGGGATACAAACGGCGGATGGAAATGGCAACCCCGTTATTACAGGACCGTGTCCTTTTTGCTAAACCCTTGTGTTGTATGAAGTTTACACTTTGAGTTCTCATTAATAGAACTGCTGCTCTGCCGCCACCCAGTTAGTCTGAATTGCAGTTGCTTGGCAACAGTGAAATATCTATCCCCTATTCCTCCTCTCAAGATGGCAACTTTATCAATGTGTTATGTGCAAGGCGAAACATTTGTAGCATGATTAGCAGGAAACGATGACTCTTCCCGAAAATCCCAAGGTTATGACAAAGTTAATGGGCAATTTGTAGGCATTGTTTCTTCCCCATCAAGACGTGCAGCGTCTGTGGCGAAACTAAAGAGCATCTTTGTCATCACTATCCGTCAATTCTTGCTTTGCTTTCCAGTGGCTTTGCTCAGCAAGACCCGAGACTTTTGGTCAGAGATAATGTAGCTTGTGGTTCACGCGTGTTTGCTAGGTGACAGACCTGTAAGCTTGCTGGAGTGGCAGTGCCCCAGTTAAGCTTCCTAATAAAGCTTGACAGGCAGGCCTCTGCCCAGAATACTGATGCCAGCAGCCTGGCAAGCTGATGGACAGGCGCTCAGCAGTAGTGGCTTATGCTGGCATTACCCTTGCACCTGAATTTTAAACCTCTAACTAAGGGATCTAATGCCTCAGTGCCCGTCTGGCCTTGAACGGAAGCAAAACCTTTGTAATCTGAGTTTTACATCTCAGAGACAAAAGCTCAGAACTTGATTCTCTATGTTTGGTTGATGCTTTTACAAAGGTGTCATGATGTATCATGCTTCACAGGCACAACAAATCCCGACGCGCTTTCGATTTTGACCCGTGAAGTATGAGTCGTAGGAGTTTGCTGAACTTTTATTAGATGTGGAGATGTCAAAGGGATAAATCTTCCTCTAAGCACTTTGTTGTAGACATTTGTCAAACCTTTGGCTAGTGTTGGTACGCTAACACCAGCCGTGTCTCTCTCTCTTCTTCACTGCATTAATGCAACACACACCCACACACACACACACACACACACAGACTTTTTATTTAGTTTCCCACTCTCAGGCTGATCTGATTCCCTACAGTTCGCTGATTATAGAGGAGAGGAACATCAATTATTGAAGCCTGTTTTTCTCTGAGTCATCATGATGTTGCTGAATTAGCCATCTTGCCTATTTTTCCCCAGACTGTCTGCATTTCAACACATCTCTGCTGCAGACAGTGCTCCTTAAAGGAATAGTTCACACCAAACTGAAAACGCTGTCATCATTTACTTATCGATTTAGACTTCTGTTGAACATGAAGGGATAGATTCTGAACACTGTGCTTGTATTTGTGCTTGCATTTATTCCCCATGCAATTAAAATAAACTAAAAAAGGAGCAAAACACCATAAAAACAGTCCATGCAACCGGTGAGCAATACTAAGTCATATGATAGCTTTGTGTGAGGAGCAAACTCAAATTTAAATCATTTATTTATTCATCTTCCCCTTCACTGTTGCTCTCATATGTCTGTTACACATCACAAATGGTGATCATATTATTTCATAATATTTGAAATATAGGACATTTAAATCATAGTTTTTTTTACACAATACTTATGTGAAGAGTTTGTACACTTGACAATTTCTACTAGTGCTTATGTAACAACAGTGTAGCAGATATGAGATGAATAATGAGATGTGGTATGTAAAGAAATTCAAGTAAAATCAAGATTAATATCTCTTATAAATATATATTTTTTAAATTGTACCTCATTTCCAATCCAGATTTTATTTATATATTTATTTAAAAAAGGTTCAAAAGGGGTCAGTAAGATTTTTTTATATTTTTGAAAAAAGTCTCATGATCACCAAGGCTGCATGTATTTAAGCAATAAATGTAGTAAAACGGTAATATTGTGAAATATTATTACTATTTAAAATAACTGTAATGTAATTTGTGATGGCAAATCAGAATTTTCAGCAGCCATTACACCAGTCTTTAGTGTCATATA
>NW_015555767.1:1533127-1565918 GCF_001515605.1 Sinocyclocheilus anshuiensis
ATATATATATATATATATATATTTGCTGAAAGTTAAAAAGAGCACCATTTCACTCTCGATCAATTTAATAATGCATCCTTGCTCAATAAAAGAAAAAAAGTAGGCCTACTTATCCAGAACTTTGAATGATAGTGTACATTATGGTAGCTATGAAATTTAATAAGACTAAGCTGATTTTTTTCACTTCCACAATGAATAATGGCAGAATTCTCTTGTGATGCATGTAGTCTGAATCCACTGATGGACAAGTTAAACTAGAGTATGAGAAACGTGTTCTTTCTTTGTAATGTCAAAGAAAGAATTCTTTGACATTACACAATATAATATTTTATACATAGACTATGGTGGTCACTTGTTATGCTTAATAATTTCCTGCCAGTTACTAAAGAATGACAGTTAATTAGTCATTATCTTTTAATTGGTGTGTTATAAAGAGATTCTCGGCCCCATCTCTGGTTATTTGAATAGAGGAACAGACTGTGATATGAGGGAAACAGCCATAGCCGCCAGCTCGGTAATTTTGCTAATGAGTCATATTCTCATTTTGATTAGATTCATTTTTGTTTTTCCAAACTGCAGCCTTCAGGCATGTCTTCGTCTTCTCTCTTTGCAATTCTTTATGGTTGTGTGTGTTGCTGGCAGCTGGCAGAATCTTTTACAACTCAGCAGGTTTGTTCATAGAAAGGAGCTCTTTTCACTGTTTACTGTTAAAAGAGCATTTGTAATTGCAACAAATCTGTTGAAGCGTGAAAATGAGTTGATTGTACACTAGGGTGCATTTCGAAAAAATGGTGACAAGGGATTGTAGCATTTTTATGAAAGTGAATGGATCTTGTTCTGAAGTTAGGCTGTCACAGTTTGTTTCTTTGAAGATTTACACTGTAAATAAATTGTGCACATCTATTCCAAAAACCATATGGCCCTTGGTCAGTATTTACAACTAGATTGTCTGATGTTGGATTGAAGCCCTGGTTAGAAGGAGCTTTTCCTTTTTCCAGCAGTATTGACTGCTCCTTGCTGTTGCAGCTGTCTGTGATATTGTAGAGGGCACCAGGGAAGTGTGTTATAGCGAGAGACAGGGCATGTAAAATGGCCACTCTTAACTCCTATCAAACAGAAGGGCTGCAGCTGACAGGTTGGTAATATGATGAAGGGAACAAGTTAATCGGCAAGTTAGTGCTGCACGTAATTTGACTTCTGCAGTCTGGCAAACTTTACCAGGACTGTAGAGCTTCAGCACTGCAACCCGACATCTGAAAAAGCTCTTTAAAATGACAAAAGACTAGTCAGCAAGTCTGGATATATGCCTTTTTATAGCGCTTTCCTCCATCATTTGATTTACTACTACCATGATCAATAAAAATACATCTCAGTTTTCAATGGAATGACAAAAAGCAGGCGATAATAATGTAACAGTAATTGTGCCAAACAAGTAATATTTTATAAAGGAGTCATATTTATGCTGAATAGAATGGCAAGAATTTAAAGTTAACTCTTTACTATAAGGCTGAATTTAGTGTATTCTGTATAAAATTACAGATTAACATTAACTTTTTGCTATAAGGTTCGTTAACACTAATGTATTAGATAGTATGAACACATTTTATTAATATATTGGTAACATTTTATAATTAGGTCTTATTAGCATTAACTAACATTAAATAATGAGTATTCTTTTTAGCTTGGGTCCAATAAATAATATTAACAGATACAACATTTGATTTTAATAATGTATTAGTAACTGAATTAATTAAAATGAATATTCATGTAGTTAAATGATGTTAACAAATGGAACCTTATTGTGTTTCTATTATAATATTCGTTTGTTATATACAGTGTTGGGGAGTAACTAGTTACATGTAACGGCGTTACGTAATTTAATTACAAAATAAATGTAACGGTAATCAGTTACAGTTACTAAGAAAAAATGTGTAATTAAATTACAGTTACTTATGAAAATGTTAACGATTACAAAAGGGATTACATTTGAATATTTACACACATCCACATACAGATTTAATTTATTTCTTTCCCAAATTGCACTGACTACTCTGAGACATACGGTCCTATAATTTCCGCGATGCGGAAAACACAGACTGGTTTGTAGAATCCAGTCATAAAAACGGAATTCCTATAGCCTAACGCGGACGGAATATGCCACATTTTGGAAGAATAAATGAAAAGTAGGTCAGTGCACTTGAATATGGACTAGTGTCTGTGAATATTAAGCCGCGAAAAGAGAATATATGTGAATCCTGCACGTTCTGCGTGTCTGCGGAAATGTGTAAAACTTTTAACTTTATACATTTTTCTGTATTGCATTTAAATTAAATTAAAAGTTATTTTGTTATAAGAAAAAAGTTATTAAACCTGTTATACTGTATTATGACAGCACTTTTTTTAAACTAAATTTCAATATCGTGATAATATCGTAGGCTATACCGTGATAAAAGCATTAACAATTAATCGCAACATGAAAATTTGATACCGGCATATTTCTAATATATATATGTATGTATAAAATGCATAATTTATTAATATAGGTTACTGTTCATTTCTATATTTATAAAATTTTATACAAAAACTTATATAAATGAACATAGAGCAAACATGAATTAAAGGGATAGTTTCCCCCAAAATGAAAATTGTCATATATTACTCACATTGTTGTTCTGTGAAAAAATTACTTAACCGTACTGATTTATCAATTTAATTTGAACACTTGCAATGCTGTGATATCTAAACATATTTAGTGTCCATTTCAACCAGATTATGCACAGAGGTTGCAGGTCTTTGCAAAAGTGGCACAACTCTTTAGTGAATACTTATTACCATAAATTCTTATGTTTATTACTGGTACGTTTTCACAAAGCCTCTCCACCCACACACATCACTATACTGTAAATATCTAATACTCCATAATAATATAAGTTATTTTCCAGTGTAACTGAAACCTTGGGGTCATAAAATACAGTGGACATTGTATCACTGCCTTGGGAAAGCTCAGTCACTCATGCCAGGCCTGAGAGAAAATTGTTAACAGACTGCAACCTGTGTTATATTAGAGTACAGCTCTTTTCCTCAGTCACACTGCTAATGGCAGGGAGACGTGGAGGAGAGAGAAGTGTGGGCAAAGACCTGGAGACTCTAATACTGAGGCACTAACTTTAGAGAAGCAAAATTAGAAAGGGGTTCTCTGTCAGGGATGCATAAATCTGGCCAATGTTAGCAGGTCCTCTGGGACCCCCACAGCAATTACTATCAAAAGCGCTGTTTTATGTTGCCACAGTCCGCTTCCCCAAAGCCGCCCGCACGCCGCTCCTCATCACCGCTGCAATAAATCAATTTTCATCCTTCTGCCACCACTGCCACTTTACCAGTACACACACATACACACAGAGTCTCTGTCTCTCTTTTAGCCACTCATTCCCCACAAGGGCTTCCCTTCGTCTTACACACAAATGTGATAGACTGACCTCCTGCCCAGCATACAAACTCACTATTACGCACAAACACATAAATATAAATGAATTTTTAAACTGACCCCAAAATCTGACTTTGTATTAAATGAAAGGATTCCAAAGAAATGAATATGCTTTTCTTGATCCAGTATTTCTGATTAGCAGATTCAGACATATTCGTACTGTTGTCTCTGTGTTTGCTTGTGGATTTAGAGAAAAACAAGATTGGAGTGCGGAGAGTGAATTGTTACTTACTATCAAATGCTTGGCTTATTCAGTTGCATCATACCTAAAATTTAATAAGTAAAGCAGCAAAAACAAGTTATCTTGGAGAGCAATGCTTTACTGCATGATGTGTTATGTGTATATGTGTTTAAGTGTTAATACATTGCATTGGGGAAGCCAAATCAATATTTTTTATATTATTTATATATTATGTTTTTACCTTTCTAAAGTTTGTCGCCTGCTAGATTTTTTTTTTTTTTAAAGAAGTCTCTTATGCTCATTTAATTGATCAGAAAATACAGTATTCAGTGTCACATGATCCTTCAGAAATCATTGTAATATGCTGATTTGCTGTTTAAGAATAATTTCTTTATATTATTAGTAACAACATGAACGCAGTTGTACTGCTTAAAGAAGCAGTACAACTTAAAAATCTTACTGGCCCTAATTTTGAAAGATAGATTATGTTTTTTTTATATTAATACATATATGTATAATAATGTATATGTATAAAAATATAAATCAGTGGTGTGCGGTGGTGTTCGGAAATGAGATGGCAAAGTCCTCAAAGTTTTTTTTTTTTTGTAATCAAATGTAAATTCATGTCCCAGTCACATTTTCTTGGTTGAATAAACATTACTTACACTATCAAATAAATAATTAAATCAAATTTAAATTAAAATAAATTATATTTTATATTTTTACATTAACAACAATGTAATCAATATTCTATTTATTAAAGCCATGTATTAATCTCATCAAGTTAGTGTTTTTAAGCATTTTACATTTATTAAAATAATAACTCACAGCAGTATAATTAAAACAATATATTTTATTTGTGAACTTATGTTCAGCTATTCTTTTTAATAGTTAGCTTTTAAATATTTTTGAATTTTTCAGATCACCAGTCATCAAAGCACGGTAAATATTGGTCACAGACGCGGATATTTACTTTCAATTTCATCAAGCTGATTACTCACTTAAAACTCCCACAGATCATGTTTTCATGCCATTTTAACCCTCTACCGCACGCATTATGATAGACCTATAGAAAAAAAATATTTGAATCTTTTTCTTTTCTAAGAATGGCTTAACTTGAAGTGCTGTAAAAAAAAAATTGGAAAAAAAAATATTATTTTAAGGTACTTTATGATATGTTGCCAGGAAATGAACACAAAGAGTATGTTGCCATATGGCTACACCATGTGGTAGAGGGTTAAGTCTTATTTTGACGTTAAGTGTGTGAGTTGTTTACTTACTTTTTTAATTAGTCTTCCCCTTAACGCCTTTATATTGTTCATTCAGTCTGATTCGCGAACGCGGAACTTGCACAAACACAATTTATCGCATGAACCAATCACAGCCAAACATGACCAGTCATATCCAATCATATCACGATGGAGGCATTGCCTCCTCTCATGTAATTTTCCCCCATTCATTCTCAATTACCCCCCAGTACAGTCACGGCACGCTATGGGGTCTCTGTTAATAGTCAATGGGCTCAGGGGAGGCAAACCTCCGCTGTAACTTTACCTGCAGGTGTCGCTGTTGGACAGTGTTACTTTAGAAAAACAAGTGATTTATACACTTTTTAATGTTATACTTTGTAATGTGGGTGTTTTTTAATTTTTTGAATACGCATTTTTTTTAGGGCTGCACGATAAATCGCATGCAATATTTAACGTGCATCTTGTCAGTAAAGCCGTTCTCTAATCAGCGGTAAATCTCCATCACGTGCGGGCTGTAATTTTCCCCCATTCATTCTCAATTACCCCCCAGTACAGTCACGGCACGCTATGGGGTCTCTGTTAATAGTCAATGGGCTCAGGGGAGGCAAACCTCCGCTGTAACTTTACCTGCAGGTGTCGCTGTTGGACAGTGTTACAAAACATGTGCAAAATATGATCGTGGTTTTGCGCAGCTCGTCAGTGAACAACGGCTCTGTGTAGTTCATGCTACTCAATGTGAAAGCCCGCACGTGATGGAGATTTACCGCTGATTAAAGAACCGGCTTTACTGATAAGATGTGCATTAAATATCGCATGCGATTTTTTTTCCTCATCCAGTATTTTGAGGAGACACTGCCTCCCTTGCCTCCTCGGAGGGAACACCCCTGATATATATAGTAGCCATTTTTGTAGCATGGCCACATTGCAGTGTCAATAGTGGTTAAGGCCTTGTTACAAACACTCTCCATGCCACCATAGACACTTTTTATGATAGTATGATTTTTATCTATTCCTGTTGTAACAAATCATGAATAAAGTATCTCAGATGCTATTTCTGCCAACGAGCTTACAAGATCAGATTGTTTCCACTCCGGACTTTTAAGTGCTCTTATTTGTCTGAGCTTTGATAGATTACTTGCATCTGCTTTATCCCAGAAACCATTCTGATATTTGGAGAAGTGGGCTGTTTGCTTGCATCGCTAGTCACAGGGCAGCCTCTCATTTAGAGCATTTCTGAGAAACCAGATGAACAAAAGCACTCCCTGACTCGACTTCGCCATGTGAAGTGTTGTCAGAGAAGTAGGGGGCTTTACTGGCTCAGAGGAACAAGCTCTGGAACCACACAGTGTTCTGAAATTACAGCAGTCTTAGAATAAATAAATATCTCACAATCAGTCTGGCAAAGTCATTATTTGTGTACTCGTACTGAAACAGCATGTAATACATTTGGATGGGATTATATAAATATGTATGTCGTGGTTTATAAATTCATGAGTTGAATTTACACTTTCTGTTTTCTCACAATATTAATTATTAATCAGGCTAAATATAAGAGTACAGAGACTGTAAAGCATGCAAAATGCAAGTATAGTAAATTCAAATTTTGTATTGTCAACTCAAGTTAGGACAAAAAGTCTTCAGCCAGTGAGTGGCCAACTACCCCATCCATTGTCTCTTAAATATATACTTTCATCTTCCCTGCTTTACCCTGATCTTTTCTGTTGTGTCTTTCTTTTTCTTACTCCCCTTTTTAATTTGTGCTTGCCAGCTTCTCTAGCTACTTCGTCCTCAGGTGATCTTCAGTAAACAGCCTAAAAAAAAAGAAAACTAAGCCGCTGTTAACTTCACTTGTTTGCTTCTAATCCCAATTAAGATAGCATATGAAAGCTCCAGTTGTGTTTGAGCACTTTAGAATGAAGTGGACCAATTTATGTGTGTCTAAAATTTACAGCTTTATGGATTCCAGGAATAATCGAGCACTTTCCAGAAGTGTCCAAGGTGCAGGCAAAAGCTCTTAAAAAGTACTGTAATTACTGTACTCAATTTTCTTAACCCTCTTTTGTTTAGGGCTTAGATACATTGGAGGCAAACAAATCTCACACTATCAAGGAAAGCGGCCTGTGGTGTGTTTTACAAGTAGCTCAGGCTAAGGCCATCAAATTGATATAAAGTGAAGAGCTACAGCTGCATAAACCATTAAACCCAGACGTTTGCATCCCATCTTTCCCTCGAGGCATTTCTTTCTGTCTCTTACTGTCTCTTTACACCCACTATCTGTTCCTCCTGCAAGAAAAAAAAAACACAAAGAACAAATGTATTCTCTTGCTCAATCTTTGGTAAATTCACCTGGTGGTCATAAAGCATTTAATATTCTGGAACGCCACAGTTCTTGTACTAGTCCTAAACACGTACTCTGCACATATACAGCTACAGATACTAATGCACAGTATGTATTCTCTTAGGACTCAAAGTTTAAAGAGGCCAAGTGTTTGGTTTGTTACCAGACGGCACAGTTTTGGAACAGATCTCCTTTGTTTCCTGTGACCACTCAAAATTGACTTCTGAATAACTTTACCCTTCATGTCACCTGTCCTTTTTGAGCAGGACTACCTCTTTGTCAAATCATAATAGTAATTTTTACCCATTGGCAGAGCACATTTTGCTATTATGTTCTTATTAAAAGGACTGAATAAGCCATATGACAAGTATTGTTTAATTATATGTTTTTATTAACAAAATCAAAGCAGAATCCTGCTGAACGCTGTTTTATTCTTCATCAACTTTTCTTAAAGTAGGCCTACCCAATTAGCAATGTTTAGTCACCAGTGGATTGAATAGTGGTGGTTTTGAATAGTTTTGACTTAACTTCCTTAGCCCAAAACCACTGCTTTGTTGTAGCATAATACCATATTCCCATGTGCTACAAAGAAGTCTCTCTGTTTTTAAAATATTCTTTTTATACACACTTTATTAGGTACACCTGTTCAACTGCTCATTAATGTAAATATCTAATCAGCCAATAACATGGCAGGAACTCAGTGCATTTAGGCATGTAGACATATAATGCATTTAGACATGTAGTCAAGATGATCTGCTGAAGTTCAAACCGAGCATCAGAATAGGGAAGAAAGATGATTTAGGCTAAATAAGTTAATAATTAAATTCAATTCAATTCAATTCAAACAAAACTAAAAAATAGTTTGTTAATAGAGTTTTTTTATATTAAATTTGTATTTTTTGCTTGTCCTCTATAAAACGGATTTGAGAATAATGTTTGAAAAAGATATTTAGAAAATATTAATGTGTTGCGTTTCGTATGCACACTAGTGCCTGAATTTAATAGGCTTTTATTGGAAATCAGAGTTTTCAGGACTTCGACAGCTCCAGGAAACTTCCACCTGAACCAAACTTTGCACAAAGATTTGTACAAAGATTCTCAAATATGGCATGAAATATATTAGAAAATGATTTGATGTACTATTTTACTTTACACAATATGTTTGTAAACATGGACAAAAATGGGTTTTCCTATTACAGTCAATGTATCTGTAATGTGTCTCTAATTTGCATATTAATGTGTTCTTTGGGCAACATGTAATGAAAAAAGAAGTAATAATGAGAAGTAATAATTTTCATTAAACATCTTATGTTTCATAGATATATTGATATATGATCTCTTTCCCTCTTCACTTATTATGTCTCCCTAAAATGCCTATTAAGCATGAAGTATGTACATCCAGCCTTAAAACTGGCCATTCATGGTCTCAGAGAAATTTGCCAAAATATAATGTCATCTACAGAGGATAAAAGTCTGTGCCTGGGTCCCTATAAAATCTTTACCTAAATCCACTTACAACTGCACAACAAAACAACCCCTTATGATTATATGAAAGAGTGTACAAGTACTTCTATGTACAGCAAGACATGTCTGGGAAAATCGGGCCATTAATAGGTTAATGCTACTGCTGATTGCATTTTTAGAATTTTAGAGACTCTCAGTATCATTAAATAAATGTAACAGTTGGTTAAAACAATATTGGGTTGTACTAAATTCCATATGTGGGGGTGTTGACAGTTATACTGTATATGGAGACCATTAACAGTCTGTATCCCGTTTCACAGATTGTCATATCTTTGCGTGTTGTCAAACAACTGCTCAGTTGGAGCTTAAGGGTCAGTTTGAAGCCTGTTAAACGGGTGTGTTGCATCCACATAAAGAAGATTGATCCTCGGTGTCCCATTCAAGATGACCAGCCTTACTACAACACAACTTAACCTGCACGCACAAGGCTCCCTCGCTAGTATATCTGCCACCTAGAATCGTGTTAACCTCTAACATTTTGACAAGAGCTGTTTGTCAGTCTCAAGCCTGATAAGACGGTGAGAGACTTGTCCAGAAACTTATGCTATTGTTAGGCCCATCAGGCCTTCACAACTGACATGAGGCCATAAATGTGTCTAAATCTGAATAGTGGCTGTAATACAAAGCCTATATGCTATCTTATACTCATTCATCTTTCTTGGTTTTTAAATTGTGCCTTGAAAGACAGCCATCAAGATGAGCCATATATTGTATGGTTTATTGAGAAGCATCCAAACAAAATATTGAAATAACAATTTATTTTCCAAAATATAATACATCCAAAACCAATGATTAAATTCACTGAAGGTCATATAGTTCTGCATATGAGGAATGTATGATTAATTAAAACGAAAAAGTACTTGAAATCCCATTTGGATCGGGTTTGTAAACATCAGAATGTTTTTTTTTCAGGCTGCAAAAAGGATTTAGCTTCCTGTCTTCCATAGTATTTGTTTTTCTTAGCAGCTTGTGTCAATCATCAAATCCTTTGTCATGTCTGTTTATGCTCAATATTGGTAAACGGCCAAGATTGCAAGAACTTGAGCGATATTTTGCATGCCGTAATGCTGGATTAAACACTTATTCTTTGCACGCCGTAGATCACAGTGTTTGCGTGGATTGCTATAAATGAAATTAGTCATAGAGGAAAAAATGGATTGTCTCATGCTGTCCAGTATTCTAAAGCAGAGCAGGTGTGAAATTGTTGAGAAAATGGTGGCTGTATTTTCCTGCTCCACCACCTCAGGCAGCAGTGCGTAGAGAGAAACCGATTAACTCACCCCAGGGCAGCCATGACGGACGTGGCGACCCAAGTCAAGCTTGGGCCCCCCGCATTCATTCTAAACGCATCCTGTCAAATCCAAGTTGAATTTAACTGATGTCTTGCTGCCTCTGTCTTGCCTCACACTGTGTATCAGGAAACATGGGATAGACCATGTTCTCTGAAGAAAATCTCTTCCTCTCATAAAATATCCAATAATTTAACATTTTTATGACAAGGCAAGGTTTGTTTACATTGTAAAATGTGTTGTGGTCTAAATTGCAATAATAATAATAATGATGATAATAATTTCACTGTTTTTACTGTATTTGATCAAATCAATCTTGGTGAGCATAAGAGGCTTCTTTCATAAAACTAACTAACTAAATAACTAAACTAACTAAATAAATAAGTACATACATACATATACATTCACACAAATACAAATCTTACCAACCATAGACTTTTGAACGGTAGTGTAACCTTCATATTTATAAATTAATTCAATTTTGAGAGTCATTCAAATTAAACATTCTAGAGTTAAAATGAGTTTTCAAAACCATGAAACCATCATGAATACAAGAAGTGCATTTCTAATCACTTTGCACATGTGCTTTATAAGCTATATTTTTAAATGATTTTCCTTTTTTTTCATCATGAAGACTCTTATTTGTCATTGACCCTAATATCAGAAAATATAGTTTGAGTTTGCGATAAAGCAGAATATCTCATCTCTCTTTCTGTTACCGTTTCCCCTCGAGGCATTTTGTCTGCCTATATTGAAATGTCAAGTCTATCCCTTAGTAAGCAAACAAAGAAAGAAAACAACGAGACAAGCATCAAGGAGAAAAAGTGTCCCATTACTTATTCTCCTAGTACAATCTTTACATTGCATAAAGTCTCTAGATGGCTGAAATGTCATTTTGCACTCAGCTTCTGCAGTCTAACTCGGCATTTCAATTTACAATGACTGAAGCAACTGAGGGCTTTTTCAGGTTGTCTGTGGTGTACTTGCCATACATGTCATGTCAAAATGCATTAAGTCTTTTTTTTTTATTTTCTTGTTGTGAAGGTGAACGTGAGCAGGTGGGAGAGGGGTCTGTGACTGCAGTCCTCTGTCATATCAAGCATATCCACCATTCCATGAGATTCCCATCTGGAAGTGTGTGCAGCTTGCTTTGAACATCAGTCGTTATGCATATAGTGTCATGTTTTATCCCATATAGCAGCTCTGACGGTGGCACTGTAATATCTTCACACAACCATATGTATTATCATTAGTAATTCCCGCTAACAACTTATTCATATGAGGAGGCCTTGACATCTACCTAAAGTCTTAAGATGTAGTCGTGGATCATGAATTGGAATTTCTTTCTCTTTGGTGTGTCTGTGCGCATACAAAAAACAATCTTAGTGATACTGCAGTGGAGAGACTAGGATAAATACATCAACTGCTTTTCTGTTGTTGTTGTTTAGTAACTCCACTCGGAGGAAGATTCATACATTCTATTATCGGAGAGGTGAGGATGTTCAAAGATGCGGGACATTTTTCAAATCACACGGTTCTGTATCTGTAAAAAAGAATGTGGAGAAATAAATAAATTGGAATAGGAATGAATGGAGGGGTAATCTTGTTCATTTTTGGGTTCTTCTCTCTTCGTTTCTCTCGCTTTCTGACTACTGATGTGTGCAAATTAGAATGTAATGTGTGTTTAAATGTTTGCTGGAAAACATTCGATCTAAAAACTGCCTGCATGAAGGAACTGCCAGCAGACATGATTAGATTATTCATTCACAGAGCATCTCAAAACAAATTAAAATGTATTTTCATTCTTCTCTTCAGAATTTAGAGTAGCACTTCACGCTAAGGCTTCATTATATAGATGTTTGTTGTTTTCACCATTTCTATATATGAAGTAGCTAAGTTCTGATAGGAGATGTCTGATAGAGCTGCATGGAATTTAAAGGGGTCATGACATGAGAAATCAAATTTGCTTTGACATAAAAGAGGTCGTTTGTACCACGAAAACATCTTCATCATTATAAACAGAGCATTTATTTAACCAAGCTCCAAAAACAGCTTGTTTAGATATTGTGGCATTTGCGATGTCACAAGGTCAGATACATTTGCATATGACTGCCAGAGCAAAACAATGGCGAATAATTATATATCATCACACCGTAGGCCACGCCCACTCGTGTTCAGTCACTTAACAGCTGACACTTTAAAAGCGCCAAACATAAATAAACCCATTAGAATCTCTGACGCTGTCTACACTGGATACAATATATAGATGACCGTTCAATTTGTGACAGTCCACGCGCTTGAGTCTGCCGACAACAGGACAAACAGAAGAGAAAAAGAACATTCGCTTTGATGTGTCCTGTTTAAACAGCTTGTTTGTGTCTCTGTACAGACAGCAAAAGAACCTCAGCCCCCCTCTCCCTCAGTGTTTATTTATTTATTTGGTGGCTTTTATCGTAAAACAGCTGAATAATGCATATTTTTGAATAGTACAGTCAATATAATGCATATTACAATGCCAATACATGCAGTATTTCTCTGCATTATTTAATTTGCACCTCGACTCTTCTGCATATTTACACTCCTCTGTTTGATCTGTGGATGAAGTGATTGGATGGCACATCAAAATCACCCCTTGAGTATTCGTATTTCCTTCTCCTATAACTTGTAGAACAATAGCTATGAAAAGTTTTCATGAATTTGTTGACCATCTTAATTTTATATCCTGCAGCCCCTGTATCTATATGGGTTTGCCAAATGCTCTTAACATCTGTGATTGTGGCAGTACAGTCAGAGAAACTGGCATGATAATGTCATACGCCACTCTCAAGTATATATTCTCAATTTAAAACCCTCATTGCTTATATTAAGAGGTTTTTAATGTAAGATCACTGCAACCTTACCTTATTCTTTAATCAATACCAAAATATTCATACCCCTTAAAAAAATGCCTGATATGAAATCGATTGTTATATGTCACATTGTTATTTCCAGCCAGTTTTACTCGTGTTTATTTGGCATTGACGCAAAGCGCAGTGGAGGCCGGCCATGGTGGCAGATTAGCTATCCGAAGCATATTCGTGATAATCTCAACAGGCGTCATAACATGCTACCATGGACAAAGATCAACCAGCATCGCTGAGCAGAGTTACACTTAAAATGACAACGGGGACGGTATAGCAGTCTGGCCATCTGGAGCTGTGTGACAATCCCTGCCGGGATGATCCACCTGTGGGACGCTGGTGTATTACATTTATTTACATATTTAATCCTGGCTCATCCAGTCTGACTGGTTCTGCTAAATAATTCAGGTAATAATTGTGAAGGGGTAGAGAGAATGTCGATAAATCTGAGGTCCAACTGTCACCGGGCCCAAACCCTATGGTTCATATAACAAACAGGAAAGAAAAAATTCTGTTCTCTTAGTTTTAATAAAAATAAAATTGCCTACCACCTAACGGATTTATAACAAGCACATTCAGTTCAGAACAAACCATAGCTGCAAGGGCGAGGAAATAGACGGCTCAAATAATATCAGTATTCTAAGAGCTAACTAGGCTGCTAACTCTACAACACAATATCAGCAGCAGACACTATTTTTTCCAAGTAACATTATATAATTGTACTAATAAACCACAATTTCTATCCTGTTCTTGCTAGATGAGAACATTTTTGCCTCAATATTCATGCCACATTGCTTTGTTTAGACTGACATGGTTTCAAGCACAAGTGCTAATTTAATTTATTAGTCACTGTGCAACTTTAAATGAAACTTTTAAATGAAATGTGCATTTTGTTGGTCAAAGTCAAGGGAACATCTCATTCTGTTTTACACAGATTTTTTCGCTTTGTCACATCATTGACTGCATTGTATGCGTTTCGCATTCTGCCTTGAACTAGTCTGCTATTTTTTTGTATTATCAAGTAGCCATGTCTTAAAACAGGGATGTTGCTTGGTCCTTAGTTTGATGGATTCTATTTCATAAATACAATTTTAAGTAGTTTTACAAGATGGTGTGTGTGTGTGTGTGTGTGTGTGTGTGTCTGTGTTTATTATGCTAAAGCTTATGAGTCTTTTGTGGATATACAGTTTTTTTTCTGCCAAAACTTTATTCTATTATACTGTATATTAATTTTCTGTTCACACAGTACAGTCTGTGATACTTCGAGAACCACTAACTCGTTTGGGGACGTAGAAAGTGTCCGCAAAAGATGTAAAATTGACGGCTCTACCCACAATAGCACTTTCGTGCAAGGTGTAGTTTATTTACAGCACCGCAGATATATACAAAAGTCCATGAGTGATGGCGTGAATATATATATATATAGTGTAATCACCAAAGACCCAAAAAATACAAAGTAGCAAAGAAACAACAAACTGGTAAATAAAGATGAAAAAGATATATACAAAATATACACAAAGGGTATCTTCAATATACTTGTTTTGATGGGGGTTGCTCACGGCACTACTGTTGGACACTCGCGTTTGACTTGGTTAATAACAATTGATAAATGTGAGTCACATTTACACATTTAACGGTAGCACTTTATTTTACAGTCCTGTTACTCATGTACATACTAATTACAATTACTAGGTAATAACTAGGTACTAATCCTGAACCTACCACTAAACCTAACCCTACCCCATGTAGTTACCTTATATTACCAGTACTTTCTTAGGTAGGTACACTATAAGTACACTGTAAGTACATGTAAGTTCATGTACTGTAAAATAAAGTGCAATCCATTTAACAATGGTTTTGTCCGATTTTGGGCTCAGCGCGCCGGCGCGGCGCCAACCATGACGTCATAAGCGGTTGACGTTCAATCGCTCGGTTTGAGATTGAGGTCTCTGCAGAGCAAAAGTGGGCGTTTCTGAATTTGTGGGTGTTTTCAAACTGCAGGGTGTTTCTCAATCATGCAATCAAAATGATCCCCCTTACCTAACCCCACCCCTAAACCTACCATCACTATGATGTCAGCCAGTCAGGAAACATGGTCTAAAAACGCCCCGATCTGGTAACTCCCATTACTTTCCTACAGAGACCTATACTTGGCTCGGTTTCGCCGGCGCCACCAGCAAGACTGATCACACCAAACACTCGTGACGAACATTAAACAAACATGGAACGCGCAACATAAATGAGACAATGCATGTGTTATGTATGATCGGGATGAATCTGGAACAGGGTAATGTAATGTGTGAAACTGTCCATGGGCTTTCAAGACGGCGTGTGCACCCGCTCGGCTGACAACCAAGCGGAGGGGAAGGGAAATGTAAAACCAGCGTGTGTGTGCTGTACCCAGCGGGGATATTCAATTAAATTCAATCCAATTAAATTCAATTAAATTCAAGTTTATTTGTATAGCACTTTTCACGATACAAATCGTTGCAAAGCAACGCCACGCCCCCTGAACACATTTACGCTCACAGACCAGATACAACATTACTACAATAGGCTACATCAGCGGTTCCCAATTCCAACCCATGTTCCGAAGTGAGGTAAACTTCAACGGATTTCTCCTGCTCAGGGAGTAGGGCGCAATGAACACTGTGTAGGGATCATATCGATCAAAACACAGTTCATGCACGTAGCTCACTTCTAACGAGCTGGCGCGAGGACTGGATTAACCGCTGGGCTACATCATGTGTCATTCACCGATGAGAAACCTTTAAAAGTACTACAAAACCAGGAAGGAAGATCGGGTTGTTGATGTTTGTCTGCCATCCTCGCTCTGTCTGCACAGCTTCTGTGCATTTTCTTCTGTGGAACACACAATAAAAAATGTATTACATCAAAAATGGATAGAAAAGCACCATTAAATTATCATAAAAAAGTTAATGACTTTAAAAGCCATTAAATCTGTAAAAAAATGATTGTAATGACAATAATTCAAGTTAATGTTCATCGCATACAACTATGGAATGGCTTCAGATGACTTTGTATGAGTTGCATTGACTTGACGGTTCTTTTTACTGTAGTAATTTATATAAACAGCCTTGAAAGAAGTGCAGAGAAATGGTTGCTAAATGTTTCCCCACACATTACAACTTCAATGAAGAAGTAAAAAAAGTGCACTAGCATAACAATGTCATTGAGTGCTTTTCCAAGAACAAATTTTGAAGAGAGCTTAACAGGCCGAAATTGGGACATTCGAGTGTTTTTCATGCTATCTGTGTAAATGCAAATGCTCTCAAATGTGCAGCGTTAATCACTCATAAAGCAACTCTTCAAAAACATCTCTTAAGATGCTATGGAGTGATTTTGTCATGGTAGTTTTCATTGTGTGTTTTCCATGAAATACGAACAAGCTTCTGTGTAAATCTTTTAAAAAAAAAACAAACAAAAAATGTAGCATTCAATTCAATGAGACAGTTTACTTAGACATGGATTTGTACAATGATTTACACAGAAATTCGCTCTGCTTGTATTTCATGAATAACTCCCATAACTGTGTGTTTCTATTCTTCTGGTATGTTTGGTATCTTGAATTTGCATACCATGTCCTAATTTGCATACTACTTCTGGTTCCTCATTTTTCACATCTTGACCACAATAAAGTTGAATATAATGAATTATTTACAGGTTTCATTAAACACTGTTTCCAAGTGAAACCATTTAACCTCACAGAGAATGCTCTCTGTAAATCTGCTTTCTTTATGGGGGAAAAAGTGTACCCAGGCTACTGTGCATCATTTGTAGTGCTGTAAAGAATAGAAAAGCATTCTGGAACACGCAGTGCTTTAGTTCTAGACCTCAATAATGCTGTTTGTTTGAGAGCATGTATTACTCCTGGAACCACCTGTAATATCTTGATTACAGCGATAGACATGAACAGACATGAATATCATTTTCAATAAAAAACTATTATTTCGATGATTGTGTTCACAATAAAAGACTAGTTCAGTGACAATGAAAGTTCATTATTCACCACCACCTGCCAACTGTATTTCTCCCTTAGAACAGAAAAAGACTTGAATATAATGCAGTTGTATTATACACAGGTGCATCTCAATAAATTAGAATGTCGTGAAAAAGTTCATTTATTTCAGTAATTCAACTCAAATATATGTATTACATGAACATTTTTTAGAGACCACTTTTTTATGCTTCTTTCATGGTGTTTTTGCTGAAGCTTCAGCTTGCAGAAAGTTTCAGTTCCTCTTCATTCACTTTCTTATTCCTGGTCTTTTGTGTCCCATTGAAAAAAGAACATCATTTGGGGTTGGAGTGTTGTGAGGGTGAGTAAAACTTTCTGTTTTTGGGTGAACTATTCCTTCAAGTCATTACTATATCAGATATGTCAGAAATTTTCTACACTGCTTGAACAAATGGATCAGATTTCATCACTTACAAAATGACCAATGAACAGATATTTGTGCAGTGTGACCGAAGCCTAAGGGCCCTTAACTGCTTTAATGTTTCCTGGACTGTGACGGCCACTGGGTGGAGCTGTCACTCTGCCACAACTTCATTTGCTTGCTTCAGTTACACTGTCATACACGCACACTATTAGACACTTACTGATGTTGCCGTTACTGAAAAATCTGCGCTGCTTTCCCAGAATTATCCCTTTACCACCTGCAAAATGTGGTGGAGAATGTGTGAAAATCCTCTGTGATGTTCAACGGGGCCTGTTAGCCATCACACCTTTTGACAGGACAGCTTCCTTGGCCTTAGACAGTTTCTCTTGGCCCTTTTCCACAGTTTTACCGTAATATACGAGTAGGAGTTTTTACTGTCGTGGTAAAGAACATTGCTTATCTAAAAGACCCGAGTCTCTGAGTCATTGTCTTGTGTAAATCACACCGTGAAAACAGTGCTCTGCCTAGTACTTGGTTCCCTATGGAATTATCCTTGCTATTATACTGACACCTGGGAGGCGCACAGCAATTTTGAGAAACAGCGTTTTTAGATCATCTTCAGTTTTGCTGGCAGCGTAACCTCCAAACAATGGAAATGATTGAAGTAAAAAGGCAAATGTGTTTCAGGATGTCATTTCTGCAATGTCTATATCGCACTCTGAGGTGAACGCTTCTAATCTAAGATGAGATTTCTCGCTTTGGAAAATGATCTACACTTGACCTTGGTGAAGATTGTCTTCTGATTATGTGATTTGGAAGACGAAGAAAGCCATTATACACAGATATGCTCAATGCGATCTTTGTAATTTGCCGAGTGAAAATAATTCACTGCTTATATTTTTTCCTTTCACATTTCCCTACGTGCACACTGATACCAAGTTGTTTATGGCATCTTAAACATTCTGCCTTTTGTTATATTTTAGATATTTTTATATGTTATATATGTTTTTGAAAGAAGTCTCTATATGCTCATCAAGGCTGCATTTATTTGATAAAACAAAATCAAATAAAACAGTAATATTGTGAAATAGTATTACAATTTAAACCATTTTTTTTTTCTATTTTAATATATTTATATTAATATGAAATGTAATTTATTAATGTGATGGAAAAGCTGATTTTCAGCAGCCATTACTCCAGTATTCAGTGTCACATGATCCTTCAGAAATCATTCTAATATGCTGATATGATGCTCAAGAAACTTTATTATCAATGCTTAATAAAGCTGTGCTTAATATTTTTGTGGAAACCCTGATACATTTTCCATCAATAAAACAAACCAACCGTTTTAAATGCTACTAGGGAATTTAACAGCATGAAGTGAGCATTAGATGACTGCAAAGGTAATCTAAATATAACCTTTCTCCATATTGTGTGGTGAGCTGGAGCAGTGGCCCAGTATCATATTCAAAAGGAAGCATTAAGCATAATCATAATTATTGTATAGATGTGCTTTAACACTTGTGTTTTGTGTAACAAGTAATCTACTTATGCAGCTCCATATTGTGAGCATATTGGAAGTTTCATTGCATTATTCTTAATGTGTGTGTGTGTGTGTGTGTGTGTGTGGCACTTTGTGCTGGTTTGCTACGATACTGAGATCAGTGTGATTAAAAATCCCCTTCCATTTCGCTTTGTAAATGTCACCCAGGCAACACCGAAACATTTGCTTTTTGCCTGATTTGATTTTCAGAAGCATGTAAAAAGCAATCTGCTATAAAATTATTTTAAGTACAAACTTGACAGAAAGCCAGCATTTTTTGTGAGAAGTGTTTTTTAATAAATAAATCCCTGCAATTCAAATAAGCGTGATCTTTCACTTCCGAAAGGGCAAAATGCACCGGCATCGCTCTTTCTGCACCTCACCTGAGAATAATACTAATTTGTACAAAATTGTTTCTGAGAATAAAATAAAAGAAACCATTATGTGCTTTCTGTTATATTATCTGTTATGTAGCTGATCTGCCTGTGCAAGTGAGTCATTGCTGTTTGAATGGTCTCAGAGTATGTGAGAGACTGTTTGTGCTTTTTAATCAAGCGTACGGGCGTTTTCTTGTGTTATTGTTTCTGTAGTCCTATCTCCCAGGACTGTGTTGTTTATTTCTTCTTTTCGTCAGTTTTCGTAAGGATAATTATGTAAAAAATGTGAGGTACAAAAATGAAATTGTCACCTACAAAATGCCTCAGCTCTTTTTGGATGTCACATTCCTTTCACATTCATTATAGATGACAGAATGGTTTATCTACCCTCTCAATGTTATTCACACATTTCTAATGCAATTTACTTTTCCTTAATGCAACGTTCTCATCAAAACTGTGTAAAAACATCATAATTTTGGACCTTGAGAAATACCAGAGCTACTACAACAAGCATAAAGAATGTCGTTATTCTGAACATTTCTGCTAACAATTGATTCTGGCTTCCTGTTACAGATTCTTTTGGACATAAAATGTTGTCCCCCTGTGTTGATGTGTTTGCCGTATCTTGCTTTAACTGTCACTGAATGCTGCCTTGTTATTACAAAGAAAGTACTGGCACTGTGGTTTCTCGCCAACATTTATGTAGGCGGTATGAAAGTGCCACAGAGAAGCAAGATCTACAAATCCACATTAAAGGTAATTAGAGTAATTACATAGAAGCTAATGGAAGCTAATCTTATAAAGGAGCCCCTTATTTCCACACATTTATGTAAAAATCTGCTTGGTGGATGTAGTATATTTTAATGCACTGTTGTACAAGATACTTTGATAATTGCCTCCCCAGTGGTCAGCTAAAAACTTTGTATACCTGACAACGATGCTCTAATAGATTGAAACGTTTTTGTTTTGCTTTTTTGAAAAGTTTTGTGTACAAATTTTGTGAAAATGATCCCAAAATGATTTCACATGTATCTGTGAAAACGACTAAACATGCTGTATTATGCATGCCAGGCAAGTAGTTGGAGATGTCACTTTGTAAAGAAACAATGCACATCTGCGCACATACTTATAGTTTGAACAGGTAATGTGCATGCGCATGAACTCACCGTTTCAACAAATTAGCATTTTTGTAATTTACACAGAGACGATAACGGTATTGCACTTTGAAACCTGTTTTCAGGTTTGCATTTTCAGGCCCCAGAATTGCCATTGTCCTGTAAATGAACGGCCAACATGCATAAAAATGTTTCCGTTTTTAGTTGAAAATGGTGTAGTGTAAATCTGCTGTCAGACTTTTCATTTGGTGTCTGAACTTCATCATTTGAAATATACAGAGATGGTAAGTCCTGTCCTCATTTTAGTTTACAACACTTACAAAAACCCTAAAGTTTATGTCCTGTTGTGCTTGTATCAGATTGTAGACCTTTATAATAGCCAAAAGCAAAATAAATACATATGTTTACTCTAATATTACAAGTTTAGATCAAACTGAACCATTTATTCCTCAAATTGATGGTTGAACAGTAAAAGTTTTGTTCAACTCAATGTTGTATGCACATCCCTCTAAGTTCATAATGGTTTATTGTGAGCATTTTCAGAGCAGACAGAATTTGGTTGACATTTGTAAACCCTGTAAACCCATAAATGAAAAACATCCAGATGGACACAAAGGGCTATAGGGTGTTTTCTCATGGTGTTCTCAATAGTATTTTTTCCTTTACCATCAAAACATTCTTTCTTCAGAGGATTCAATCAAAGTTTCAGCAGACTTTTTGTTCAGACTTTTTATTATTATGTGTTTGAATGTGGCAAAACACACAAGTTATGTTTTAATCTATTTTGTTTTATGAATATGTAATAAGGCTGGGTGGTATGAACCAAACATCATGTCTTGTTGTTTTTAGGCTGAATGGTGGTGATACATGATGTGCATATCTGTATTTTCTATGAAGTGGGCTAAATGTTAAGTAAAAAAAAAAAAAAATGTAACAGTGTGTTATTTACATTGTGTTGTGTGTTATTGTGCATTGTCAAAACACTGAAATCATTGCCATCATGTCATCATTTATTGTATCTTGTCAACACATAAACAGGCATTTGAGGACTTATGCAGCAAATAAAGCAGAGCGTGGCACTTGTTGTTTTTAGGCTGAATGGTGGTGATACATGATGTGCATATCTGTATTTTCTATGAAGTGGGCTAAATGTTAAGTAAAAAAAAAAAAAAATGTAACAGTGTGTTATTTACATTGTGTTGTGTGTTATTGTGCATTGTCAAAACACTGAAATCATTGCCATCATGTCATCATTTATTGTATCTTGTCAACACATAAACAGGCATTTGAGGACTTATGCAGCAAATAAAGCAGAGCGTGGCAGCAATGCACAACACTGAGAAAGTTATAGATAATATTACAATCGTTAAAAAAATGGCCAAAGAAAGACAAATAATTAATGTGTGTAAATCACAGAGTGACTTATAATCACATATAAGTACATAGTGTCATTTGTCATGTGAAATATGGCTCTCATTGAATGACCTTATAAACTTGTGTGACTTGCCGCTGTGAAATCTCATGCAGACTGGGAAGAAGTGAAGCGTGCAAACCCCCCAAATCAGCATGGTTGCCAGATAGACAAATTAACTCCAAAAATGGTCATTGGGAAGTAGAATCACAAAATACTGTTCTGAATGCACACTTGCTACATAACAAACAAATAGAAACTGTTAAGGAAAAAAATAAAAATAAAAGACTTAAAATAACCTGATTGCACAAGTGTGCACACACCTCAACTAATTCTTGTCTGAAACACCTTTTGCTTTTAATACAGCAGCCAGTCTTTTTGAATAAGAGTCAACTTAGCACATCTTTATTTGTCAGCTTTTTCCCCCCACTCTTCCTGGCAAAAGAGCTCCAGATTGATCATATTGCAGAGGGATCTCCTGTGTACAGCCCTTTCAAGTTTGTCAGTTGAATTTAGGTCTGGGCTCTGACTGGGCCGTTACAAAAGGTTCATTTTCTTCTTCTGAAGCTGTTTCTTTTATGTTTGAGGTTATTATTAGTGTTAGGTTCGAGTCCGCCTAAGTCAGTGGTTCCCAATCCTGGTCCTGGAGAACCCCCAACACTGCACGTTTTTGGTGTCTCTCTTATCTGACACTCACATTTGAGGTCTTGGAGCAGGGCTGTCCAAACTCGGTCCTGGAGGGTCGGTGTCTTGCAGAGTTTAAGGGATAAGAGATAAGGGAGACATACAAAAGGTGCAGGGCAGGGGGGCCTCCAGGACAGGTTTGGGAAGCCCTGCTCTAGATAATACATCTAATTTCAAAAAGCCATCAATAGCAAATGTTGTGTCATTGCCTCTTGGGAAAAAATAAGAGCAGTGTTGGGGGTTCTCCAGGACCAGGATTGGGAACCACTGACCTAAGTCGAGTCTGAGTCGAGTCTTTAACCAGTCGAGTCCAAAATGGGCCGAGTCGGACTCAAGTCCGAGTCCAACGAAACTCTATTATTTATTAGTATCTTAAGAATAATTAGTGTTCTGCTTTGCTTAGCAAACTTAAAGTCATGCAACAGAAGTTATAGCTGAATTGATTTATGTACTGTGACATATTTCAGAGTGAAACAGGCTTTAGAATGTGAAAAATTAAAGGGCGGGACTTGACTTTATTCATTGTTAAAGTAAATGTATAAATTCAAGAGTGAGGGTAAAGGAGTAGGTATCTTGGTGAATGGGGCCTTAAGAGCAGAAAATGAACCTTTTATCTCAATAAAAAACAAGTGTTATATAATTTTTATGATTTTTAATGAAATATGAATTTTGAATAATCAAAATTAGTTTGTGTCTGCTTATTCTATTGATCAGTGTTTGAACCATTAAATAAGCAACTGCATTTTAATTTCTGGGTTAAAAAAAAACAAAAAACAAAAATGAATGGACACCAAAGTACACGGACCCCTTAGACAGGGCATTTTGAATTTTTTCTTGGATGAAAGAGGTGATTTTGAACCCATAAAAACTATTGCCGCAAAGATGTTAGAATGTTAGAAAAACAAAAGGATTTTTCTTTGAAGCTAAAAACTGCCACTAATACAAAAGCAAAAAATAATAAACTAATGTAAGAAAACATTCTCAAGCTTACTAAAGGCAAGTAAACACTCCAAGTATTACGTACAAGCTAAATGATAAATACATATATTACTCAAAAATACAAATCAAATAGTTTTTTTTTTTTCAGATAGTAGCCTAGTAAAAGCTTCTAGAAATAAACTACTACAGACATTTCATGAATCAATAAATGTAAAAATAATCTTCACTGTATATATTAAATATAGATGATTCTTATTAAAGTTAATAAGTGATTCAGTCAAGATCAGTGAGTGATTTTCTCCTTTTCTTTTGTTTGATTAACATTTATGTCGGCAGCTGCAGGTTTACGCTGTTGCTTTAAAGATCTGACACATAGATCAAATATTTTGACACATCTGTATTTCTCCCAACTGTTCAAGTTCACTTAAGACAAAACCGACTGCATTTACATGAATAGTCTCCAAGACGGGCATTTTGACATAACTTTTCGTGTAAGTGTGTAGCAATAACAGAACTTAAGCAAAATAACTGCACGCTGACTGAGAGGCGCGTTATTCTGTGAGCGCGCTTTCGGTGTGTGAGCACAGAAACCCGTCGGCTTTCAAGTACTGGACAAGACTTAAAAACACATGCAAATACTGAATATCACTTTCGTGATAATGTATTGTCATGACATTTCAGTCAACTGTCCCTGGACTCGGACATAATTTATTTTGTCCCAACTCTAGTTATTATCGTGCTGAAAGATGAAATTCCTCTTTATCTTCAGATTTTAATAGAGGCCTGCAGGTTTTGTGCCAAAATGCTGTGGTATTTGACACTTTTCATGACCGCTTCTATCTTAACTACTGCCCCAGTCCCAGCTGAAGGGAAGCAGCCCTATTGCATGATGCTTGCACCACCATGCTTCATCGTGAACGTGGTGTTGTTTGGATGATAAGCAGTCTTGTTTTTGTGGCAAATTTACTTTTTTAAATTATAGCCCAAAAGTTTTTCTTTTTTTTGAACTTTCCAGACATTCATGCAGCTCTTGGCAGCATCCTTGTTATGTTTCATCTTGTTTTTACATCACTTTTTGACAGATGCCCTGTTGTCTCCACTTGTTGATGATGGCCTTCACGGTATTCCATGGCATATCTGATGTTTTGGAAACACTTTTGTACCATTCTTCTAAATGGCACTGCTTCACAATGAGATCCCAGCCCACGCTTTGTAAGCTTTTTGCAGGCCACGGCTTCAGCAATAAAATGCAGTCAAGAATATATTACAGAAACAGGATTATAATTAATTTGAAGTAAAAGCTTGAATGTGATTGTTTAATGTCTTATTATAAAAGTATGTGCACATTTATGTAACAAGGTAATTTCGGCATTTTTCCATTAAAAGTTTAGATTTGTTTCTTAAATAGTTTTTTTTGGTTTTAATATAACATTAAAGGTAGAAAAATATCTTAAATGATTTGAATTAGAATTATTTTTCACATCTCAAAAAGCTGCAGTTTTAACAGGGGTGTGCAGTCTTGTATGTCACACAAATGAAAAATAGTTGTAGAGGTTTGGAATGACATGAGGGTGAGTAAATGACAGAATTTTCATTATTAGTTCAATATTAGTGCTGTCATACTGTGCAACATTGCCATGCCTGTGCTGCTGGGATTTGAACCCACCAGTTTGATCGCCTCCCCCGCAGATTTCAACCGACTGCCCAAGGCCAGCATGAAATACACTCAGGACAGTTGACGGTTCACTGCTGTGCGTCGTCACAAAAGCTTATCATTTGCACATGTTTGTAAGCTTTCCAATTAAAACATTTAAGAGATTTTAAAGCATTCAAACACAAGTAGATGTGAAAGAACTCAACTGAGTACTTGCACGCTGTGTTCGGTGTGCACACAGAGAGTCGTGTCTCAGATGTGCAAACACCGAATTGAGTTCTCCTTTCGTGTCTTCTTGCACTTGAACGAGCAAATACACCTCATCAATTTAAACATTCAAGCACAAAAAGATGCAAAAGAGCTTAATTCAGCACCCGCACGCTGTGTTCTGTGCACACACAGAGAGCCGCGTCTCACAGGAAATAAAAGAATCCAATAATCCAAGAAAATAAAAGAGAGAAAATAACTCACTGCTCTTAACTGAATTACTTTGTAGTTTTAACAAGAATGATTCTATATTTAATTTATACAGTGAAGACTATGCAATGACTTTTTACATTTGATTATTCTGTTTCTGTACTTGCACCTACAAAATTGAAAAAACTTAAACATTGTTTAATTTGTATCTTTGTTCTATTTATTTATTTGTGCTTTTTACACGATTTCAAACAGGGCCCCACAAACCCCAGCTACGGCCCTGACTAAATGTATTTGGTAGTTTTAACACCTCTAAAATGACCATGTTAGTTGATCTATAATGGGTGATAGGCGCTTGCTGCCATGTTAGTTTGCGCTGAATCGAGCTGTGGGATTTACAACACGTAAATTCATCCTCTTCTCCCGAAAGACATTAAACTAAGTTTCCGGTGAACTGGTAGAAGAGTAGAGTAAACTTTATAGTAACCTACACAATGTATATGATATCAATAAAACATGTTGTCAAATTATAATTGAATGGATTATTATTGCCGCTTCCATAGACATCGGAGTGTATTTTACAAACTATAAATATATTGTTTTGCTACTAGTGTATTTAAATGTCTGAAACCTAAAATAAGCATTATATGGTTGAAAACACTGAATAGCTGTGATTATATGACAAGTGCTCAGCACATCCGTCTCTGGCTCAGCGGCACCAGGAAAGCAGATTTGAATTCAGCAGTTGATCACGTGACGTACTGAATGTTCTAATCACACCAGTGTGATCGTATGCGTCAAAGGGCACAGAATGTTTCAATTAAATTTGTTTATTTCGATACTTTGACTTCTATTGTGTAAATCCTTATCACAGTATGCAAGGTTGTAACATGTCTGGAGTCTGAGTGATCATGTTTTTCACAGCATGCAGACCGACAGATTTGTGTTAATTAACTTAAACAGAAACTAATCCATCAAACCATGTTTTCTCATCTAAATGATCATCATGTAACTTATTGGCTTATGAGATCAACAGAGTCATTCAGCATTCGTTATGAGTTGGACAGCAGCTACATTCCTGGTCTTTCATTCATCCATTAGTTGCAGATGTAAGCTTGCAAGATAAGAGATGATTTGCTTAAAGTTTGATCTGCTAATGTATCGCCTCTCCTCCCAAACCAATTACAGACTTAGATTTGCATCGGAATTACTTAATTACTAGATTAGAGTGGATGTTGAGTTAATTGGATAGTGGAGTCCTTGTAACAATGAAGTGAGTGACAAATGAGTGTTCAATTATGTCTAACGCATGGCTGTATGTTCTGTTTCAAGGACTTTAATCAAAGCAGTACTAAACAACCAATCCTTAAAGGAAACACAGCTGTTGCCCTGTGCGCATAAGCCATACTCATTTTCACATAGTCACACCTTGGTGTCTGAGATTGTTACAAGTTTTCTGATACTGGAGAAGCTGCCTAAGTGAACTCATTAACATGACAACTTTGGATTTATACCTGAGCCGATGCAAGTAGTAAATTTGTTGCACATATGAATAAAATCTTTAAAATCATAAAATCAAATCATAAATGCATGTATGTATGTCTAATTGTAAAGTCCACCCAACTAACCCAACGATGGAATCCAATGGCGTGGGCGAAGGTATAATGCATGTAGGTCTTTTACTTGCGCTTCTACAAAGTTCACTTAATTTATCAGGATTTAGCTTGAATTTGATTCTAGCTCCGTGTTCAATCTGACTCCAATTTTCAAGTGATCATTCAATTTAGACTGTATTTCTAATGAAGAACTGATCACAAATTTTGATTGAATTAATTTAGATATTTGATTATTCTGGACATCCCATAATTTCAATTATTCATTAATCATGGACCCGATGTCGCATTTGAGTCTCACGTGGCTTGGGGCAGTTTGGTCAAGGTGGTGACATTTTTATTTATTTTTTTTAGATCTTTTTAGATCTAAAATTTTTTTTTTAAGTGTTTTGTTGCATGGGATCTGTTTTGTGAGTGTTCCTGAAGTTTGGTTTCATGGGGAGATCATTAAAGGTCTTACAAAGCATTTAATATTCTGTTAAATATATAGTGTAATAATATAAAATATTATATACATACACGCATACAGTTTCTATTCATGCTGTAAATTTTTTCGCCTTTTTGATTTAAAAATTACTGAGTGCAACTTTTAAGTGCCATGTTTTTTGCCAGTGAGAACAGCGTTGCGCTGATTGTGTTAGACACACGATTAATAGTCTTTTTTAGCACTTTTTATTCTTTAGAGATGACTTTGGATACAGAAAACTGTAATATGGTGATTTGGTGTGAAATATATTTAAATAAACCCTAAAAATGTATGAAACAAACTCCTGTTGCCTGGTCTAGACTGCGTTGCAACACTTCGTATCAGAAACGCAATTTCATGGAAACCTTTGAAACTCTATGCATTTTCAAACACAGCATGCTGGGTGGAATTTATCCAGAGAATCTCCAATGGTAGCTCTGCTCAAGGGCATTTGTAATGTCACAGAGCTTGAAAGTCAAAGTATCTGATTGGTATCTGTTTTTGCGACGTTGATGAATCTAGGTTGGAAATTGCTATTCACTTAAACCAGTTACTTGCAAAAAATCCTGTATGTATTTAATACGCTTTGACATGCCTCCCATTGAATAGTGTTTCTTAGAATTTTTATTCCACCAAGACTCTTTCGTGTACCTCATTACCAATGCCATCTATGGACAGTCTGTTCTCATTTCTTACTTATTAAAGTCTTCACCCTCTGAGGTAATGGAGTGATTCAGACAGGCAGGCACTGATCTGTAGCTTGTTGGGCCTGTCGCCGCTGGTCTAAGTGCTCTTTGCTAGGACTTGTTTTCAATCTTTAATATTTAATGTTTTTCCAGATTTGTATTTTGTATATTATTTGTGATAGATATGATAGATAGATTTTTAGAAAATAAAAAAATTATTTGCAAAAAAATGTATGGGTTAAACAGTTTTAATACAAAAAAATGAGTGCACGTTGCTAAGGTTTATGCTTAAAACAAGTGGTGAAAAAACATTAAATATTAGTGAAAATAAGCACCCCTTTTTTATGAACAAAGAATATATATTTTTTATGTAGATGTTGATAATAATAATAATAATACTACTACTAATAATTATTATTATTATAACTTTTGGATAATAGAAATTTCAATAGTATTTTCAATAATTTTCAAAAGTACACATTTCTTTGAGTAACTTTTTAATGAAAAAAAAAAACAAATAAAGCTCTTTATTAATTTTACATTTAACGCAGTAACACATATTTGATCTATATCAGAATCTGTCGTGATCTGTTTTGGTGTAATACAGACACCACAAACTGTTTCAATGCAAGCTGTATAGTCTAGTCACTTCTTAAAGGGATAGTTCATCCAAAAATGAAAATTTGATGTTTATCTGCTTAGCCCCAGGGCATCCAAGATGTAGGTGACTTTGTTTCTTCAGTAGAACACATATGATGATTTTTAAGTCCAACCGTTGCAGTCTATCAGTCTTATAATGCATGGCAATGGTAACAAAATCTATGAGAGTAAAAAAAACATGCACAGACAAATCCAAATTAAACCCTGCGGCTCGTGATGACACATTGATGTCCTAAGACACGAAACGATCGGTTTGTGCAAGAAACCGAACAGTATTTATATAATTTTTTACTTCTAATACACCACTATGTCCAACTGTCTTTGGGCGCGCGCAGGCATCCGGTGCATGAGGTGTGTACGCGCTCTAGCGTAGTTTACGTTAAAGGGTGTGTTGATATCAGAGCAATCAACCATAACTTCAGGCGAGCAGGCTCAGAAGTTGGGAATACGTGGAAAGTCGAAAGTCCCGAATGAGTTCGCGCGAGAGAACGTAATCTTTTAAGTCAGTTTGCATCAAATTTTCATTTTTGGGTGAACTATCCCTTTAATACATCGAGAGACAGTTCTTTTTTTCTTAACTGATGGAGAGAAACTTGAGTGTGTCTTGACCCTTCTCACGAGAGGAAACCCATAATTCAGAATAAAAACGAGGTTTTGTTATTGTGAGAGACAGTCACTTTGGTTTTCCTACAGTTCCTCTGTGTATACTAAAGTGTTGTGTCAGACTCCAGCTGAGATGATGAGCAGTGTGTTCTGATCTCATCAAGAGCATGAAGTACTGAATGGGCTCTTGGGGGAAAAAAAATTAGTGTAGAGGCCTTTTGTCCACTCAAAATGAGGCCACAAGGTCATTGTTCATCATTGCATAGTTTCCTTATATATTGAAAGTCAAATTTTTATCACTATAAAATGAAGGTGGTGGGTGGACTTTGCACTTTAAAGTTATGAAGAAAATACAATATTTTTAGCCTATAAGGCAGCTAGAAAAATTATCAAGGCATTGATAATTTGAGGGAAACATCCAGGTAGTGGGCATTCATCAAGCTATTTTTACTATTGCATCTACATTCCCTCATTTAAAAAATAAATAAATAAAATAAAATAAAAGAAATAATTGTAACAAATTAAACAGATGGACTAACTGTATGATGATACATAACATGGAAATATTAGATTTTTTTTTCTTTAGAAATACACTGAATGCATGTCTTCGGTTATTGTAATGCTGTGTGCTTGCTTTCTGATGAGAGTTTGCAGGAGTTTGCTTTCCTGTGTTCTGTGTGTTTAGGTGTGCGCTAACTCTCTGGTGTTGAATTATAGCACACATGTTGAGTAGGCTGGCTGGAGGTGGACAGCACCAGCACCAGCAGTGTCTCTGGCAGTAATGAGAGTTCATTGCATGTTCGCTGCTGACCAAACACTCCTTCTCCACAACAAACAGCCTACTTCCATCTTTACAGTTGCAAGAAAAAAATCTGGGCCTCTGACAAAAACAACGAAAAGTCACAGACGATTTTAAATCACGGACATTTTAAAGCATCAAAGGACAAAAAAAGGGTACCAAAAAGGCAGTAAAAATTAGGGAGTTAAAACAAAGTTTGATTTTTTATTTTTTTTTATTTCTAACAAACAAATAAATACATCACACTTAGGCATAATGCAACATTTCAGATTTCTGAGTTACTAATCAAAAAAGCAAATTTTGTGACATTGACCTGGTTGCCCTCTTTGGATCAGTCTATACTCTCAATTTTTTACAAACCATCATGGTCTATTGGATGAATTGATTTTGATATCCACAGCTCAATTTTTGTCCTCGAGTTTTCTTTATAGAGTTTTCAAAGATACAAGCATTATTAGATCTGTGACTAGCTGCCCTGAGCTGAGTCTAAAAGTGACCTCAGGAAAGTTATTGCACACACAGTTTGAAGCAGAAAGCTGTCAGCTATTAAATGAACTTCAAATGTTGCGAATGTAATACATCCTACACTATTCTGTAATGTTTAAAGTTTAATCTAAGTAACTTTAATTTTACATTATACTTACAGTATTAGAAAAAGAATCTTCTTTGTAGAAAATATTTTTTTTATTTTGAAAACAACAGAGCTATTGGCATGAAAGTGTAAAACAATTGACTGTTAAAGCTTGTCAAATCCAATATTTGTAGCGCTTTTCTTTTCTTTCCATTTTTTCCCTTGGAGAATCTGATGTGATGTGATGTCTTTGTTACAGTCACTTTTGTAAAATTCATAGGGTTTCGTCTGAGGTAGAATTTTCAAATAATTTTTATTTAGAGTCAACACTTCTCACACGCTGCACGGACCTTACATCAAAACTCAACACGAAAGGCTGTGCAAAGACCAGTCAGCAGGGTAATGAGCAGAAAAATTACACGTGGTGCTGCTCGCAGCTTTTAGCACTTAGCTGTAAACTCTGTTATGAAAAGCAAATACACAATATGCCATATTCAGATGGAACAGGACAATATTTCACTATCTGTGTTAGCTGCATGCTTCTCAACTGCTTTTGCTGACCCAACATTAACCCCCAAATATATATATATATATATATATATATAATATATTTTTATTTATTTATTTATTTTTTTTTTACTTTTTCCTTTACCTTGAATATTCTTAATTTTTCATAGAATTGCAATTTTTGCAATTCTAAAAGCATGATTAAATGGTTTGAATGCCTTGTATTATTAGTGATCCCATCTGATCATACCTGCGTTTCATTTTGTATCGTGACCCAGCAGTGATAAGAAAAGTGCAGCCCTATTGGTGAAGCTTCGACTTCCTCCAAGGTCATCAGAAGAGACAGATATGGATCAATTTTTTTTTAAAGCAGCAAGAGTGACATCTTTCCATTCCTTGGTTCACAGTTGGGGGAAAATGCGACGTTGCTCTGGTAGTAAGATGCTCAACTGACAGCCAGATTGTGACAAACGATCTTGCTTGTGCCGAGACGCTCAATCAGGAATGCTAAGAGCTGGTCTGTAGCCTTACGTTTGTTCCTGAGTAATTGCATTTGAGACTTCATTAATCAACAAACAGACAATAAAGTAAACCCTCATTTAGCCCTGATGAAGCAGAGACTCTCTGGCAGATCTCATAGACTCACAGAGGAAAACATCTGTTTGTCATTTTCATTGCAGACATACCTCTAGCCTCATCATGAAGTCTGAGGGTGGGAAGGAATTTTGTTTATTTACCGCAGAGGACATTTAAACGTCTGCAGAGAGCCAAGATAAATATATATGAATGCATTGGTGAGTTGAGCCATTATCTGACAATACTGCAGATGGTCTGCTAAATGAAAAAGTGTATTCAAAGGAGTAATTAACGGGGTCATATGATGCGATTTCAAGTTTTCCTTTCTCTTTGGAGTGTTACAAGGTATTTGTGAATAGATAAGATCCCTAAAGTTGCAAAGACTAAAGTCTCAAACCCAAAGAGATATTCTTTATAAAAGTTAAGACTGGTCCACGCCCTCCTAAAACGCCTCATTTAAACACGCCCCCACATGTCTATGTCACGATGTGGGAAGATTTGCATAACACCTCCCAAATGTTCACGCAAAGAAAGAAGGCATACCTTTATTGTTGCTGCCACCGCCGCCATGTCGTGGAGACGCCGTGTTTCATTGCGAAAGCGAAACTACGCATAACGCCGCCCAAATGTTCACGCAAAGAAAGAAGGCGTACCTTTATTGTTGCTGCCACCGCCGCCATGTCGTGGAGACGCCGTGTTTCATTGCGAAAGCGAAACTACTTTGTTTGGCCTTCCAAAAGAGGACACGACTAGAAATCAGTGGTTAAGTTGTATTTACAACACTGTTCCAGAACAGTTCAA
>NW_015555767.1:1566163-1566390 GCF_001515605.1 Sinocyclocheilus anshuiensis
GTAATTATGTCCTCACTGGATGCAACAAATGCCTTGTTTATAATGAGTTTTATTGGTTTTGTCTCGTCGCGCTGGGACACGGCATCGCAGTATGGTAAGGGGCGTAATATTTCTGTCACACGCTTGAGGTATTCGGCCAATCACAACGCACTGGATAGCTGACCAATCAGAGCACACCTCGCTTTTCAGACCGATGAGCTTTGTAAAAATCGACGCGTTTCAGAAAG
>NW_015555767.1:1566767-1579443 GCF_001515605.1 Sinocyclocheilus anshuiensis
TGGATAGCTGGCCAATCAGAGCACACCTCGCTTTTCAGACCGATGAGCTTTGTAAAAATCGACATGTTTCAGAAAGGCAGGGCATAGAGGAGAAACAATTTTAATGTACATTATGTGGAAAATAATGTTTTTTTAACCTTAAACTGCATAAACACATTTCATTACACCAAATACACAAAATAATGTTATTTTTAGTAACATCACACTTTTAGTAAGACCCCTTTAATTAATATTAATTAATTAATTGTAATTTAATATTATTATTTTTATTAATATTAACAATATTATTATTATTTAACAGTATTATATTAACAGTAATAATATAATGATGATTTATTGTTATATTATATAACATTATTGTATTTAAAGCGTAATAAATAACCATTATATTATTACTATTAATATATTATTATGAATTATTTAGAATTATTTTATCTATTGAATATATTTTATCACTTTATAACATTTTGAGAATTTACCGGACATAAATATTTTTAATGGCCATGTAACTGTATGTGTGTTATTTAAAAATAATAGGGAAACGTGTTGTTCTTATTCTTTATTTAAATACTAAAAATATTGAAATCACTATAATAAAAAGAAATAACTATAATAATATTGAACTGTAAATTATTAATTTATAATAATTTTAACTTATACAACAAAACAACAATATGTATTATTATTATTATTATTATTATTATTACTATAATTATACATACATTATACGTGTGTGTGTATATACACACATTATACATATTATATACACATTTTTATTATTATATAACAACTGTAAAATTAAAATACTAATATTTACATTTTTTTTCTTGTTAAACCATATACATTTTATTTTGGTGGAAAAATATGTATTATTATTTATTATTTATATTATTGTACTTGTGTGTTAAAAAAAAAAAAAAAACTTTTCCATTATCATGAATTTATGTATTAGTTTTCAGCAAGTTGTGACAGACAGCATGCCTAGGCCTTTCTTGGGTGATCCAGCTGGGTTCTGCTAGCTTCTGCTTAAATTGCATCATACAAAATCTGTCCCTCAATGCAGTCCAAAACGCTCTGCGCCACACACAGATAAGACGGCACAGGAGTCCTCCGGCTGTCTCTGCCGCAGCTTTCTCCTACGCATAGTCTTTATTAAATGGCAGGCCAGAGCTGGTGTGTCAGGCCCGGCGTCCTCCCTTTGAAAGGCTCTCATCAGCATTGATCTGCCTGCTTGCCCATGGGAGCAAAAGAAGCTGTAGAGATGAAAGCTGCCCTGTCTGCTGTTCCCTACTGACATGCATCCATTCGCTTACACGTACATACACATACACAACATGTCCTTGCGTTGTCCTCTCAATTTTACCTCAATTGAAGTAAGGTGAACTAGCTGGGGGAGACAATTCAATGGAAAAAAGAGAGAGAATTTGCAGGGTATTTGCACGAGAATGAAATTTAAGACCTTTTAATGCCCAGTAGAATAGATGCCTAATAGAAACTCAGTTGTTAAGGGATTGAATAAAATAGTAGTTGTAGCTTATTTTAATTCTTGTTTTGTTTTATTTTAAAACCTCTTAAGTAGAGATGCAGCGATGTATTGGCCAATAAGCGGTATCTGCTGATAAAAGCAATTTCGGCCATCAGCCGATTGTTTAAAAACAATTTATTGACCTATTTCCTGTCAATCAAAAGGTGGTGGAAAAGCAACTTGTGTGAAGTAAATGCTTCTTGTTGAATTTAGGGATGTCCTGGTTAAAGCAATAATAACGCATTAATGCAGCACCGTTAACATGGGTTCTATTTGACCCGAACCACTCGTAGTTCAAGCCAGGGTTTCTGGGTCCACGGTTTTCCCTTCTCAAAACATTATTTGTAGTGCACCTCTCGTCCAATAATCACAAAGAGATTATGATAAGAAACAAAGCCTCCGCTTTCAAATCTTGTACATTTTATCACAAAATTCAAACAACAAGTTCAAGTTCTAAGTTCAAGCGGCAGCGTGGAGTGCGAGTCTCTTCCGCTTTAATTTTAAAGTTATAGCTTGAAATGAACATGAATGAACATCAGAAGGAATGTTGAAAGATGCAGTGCAACTTACCGAAATGTATCATGACTCATATAATCAGAGTTTCAACCAAAATTAAGACTTCAAATAAAACAGCCTGTGAATGGTATGTCACTTAACATTGTAGCATTTGGACCAATCAGACACAAAATTGTTCATTAGATTTAACAAATCAATTATTCATTAGATTAACAAATAATCACAGACCCCTCACCCAACAACTATATTGGGTGCCTGGATGTGTGTGAACGACCCCCAGGCCCCTGGTTACCATGGCAACCAGGACACCTCAGCCAACTGTACGACCTAAAAGTATGTAGAGAGAATCTTCCCCTCCCCCTTTACTTAATTCTCTCTAAAACAGACACATACTGCTATATGAAATGACTTCTTTCATTTAATTCATAGACAGTTTTTTTCTATGATTTTCCTATTATGCATATCCCAGGTTATTGTGTATGATTATTACGTTCTTGTATATGGTCTTGTGTATTGTATACTGTTTTATGCACGCTTATGATAGATCACTAGTTAATATCATCTCACTTATACGATGTTTGGTCTCTATGAAGTCGTATTCTGATGATCTAAATGAGAGTGCCTATTATATGTTGATACCTATGCAACATATTAGTGTTCTAAGAATCTTTAATAGTTTGTATATCAACATCCAATCCAGTTATGCAAAACACCATGCTTGGAGACAAAGAGTCGTAAAAATTCCCTCCAAAGCTACCATTCCTCATTGGCTCAGTCAAATCCAGAGGTGTAACCTCGATGGAAGATAAAGGTAATCACATCAGTGACCAACCTTCAGTCTAGGTTTTTATAGATTCTGAGAAGGTGATGATGCTGCGCTAGAATCTTCGAAGGACCTCTAAGTTTGTGCCAGGCTGCGGCCTTGTCTTTCCATTCACCAAAGATCCTCGGATCTCAGCTGATGTCTCTCTAGCTCTGCGCTCTTCTCTCATCACTTTCCATCTGGGAGAAAACTCTACCGACCACCACAGAGTCAGAATAACATCTTTATGGAGTTCATTACTCCTCAAACCCGGAAGAACGTGATCGCGACTCCAACACCACCGAACCTCCAAACCATCAAGACTTCCATACTAGACTGCATCCGGATGCTCGTTCAATTGCCATGGCAATGCAAGTATCATACATTTAAAGGGTTACTCCACCCCAAAATGAACATTTTGTCATTAATCACTTACCCCCATGTCGTTCCAAACCCGTAAAAGCTTCGTTTGTATTCGGAACACAATTTAAGATATTTTGGAAGAAAATCGGGAGGCTTGTGACTGTCCCATTGACTGCCAAGTAAATAACACTGTCAAGGCCCAGAAAAGTATGAAAGCCATCGTCAAAATAGTCCATCTGCCATCAGTGGTTCAATCTGAATTTTATGAAGTGACGAGAATACTTTTTGTATGCAAATAAAACAAAAATAACGACTTTATTCAACAATTCGTCTCCTCCACGTCACCGTAGCACCATTTTGGAGGGTATCCACTGAACGCAAACTGCACATGCTGTTCTGTATCAGCCGCACCACACGGATACATTTTCTACATTTATTTACGCTTTGATTTGAACGAAAACAGCGTATCCATGTGGTGCGACTGACACAGAACAACATGCGTACATATACATACATAACATACATAATTTTCATTTTGGGGTGGAGTAACCCTTTAACTAAACGAAACAGAGGTTAAGCATACGCTGTAGACCCCATTGTAAAACGACGCTGATGGTTTCACTCAGGTGGTTAACTGACTCACTTTCCATAACTGCATTCTCTGGTTTCTCTAATGGTTTCATTCATCCAATTCTACTTCCCACTGTATGAGTGTTTGTATGTTTCTTTGTTTAGATTAATTATGTGTTAGTGTTTATTTAATAAAACTTTTGTGCACAAATTGCATGAGTTTGTGGTTCTGTCACCGCTTGTGAATAGTGTCCCTTTTACGATCCGATGTATAGCTACATGCTCTAATGCATTGGTACTGTAAGAAAGTTATTTTCTGTGGCCAAGAAAATATCCTGTTGATATGAAATTGAAATGAAATTATGAGTTGATATGAAATTACACTGAATGTTCGCTGGACGAACAGATTAGTTGATTGTAATATTAATTTAGCTACAGTTACTACTGGCAGCTGAGGTAAATAATTGTAATTAATTATTGTAATTAATTATTATTTATATAAATTTCCGTTTTGAGCTAATATGCTACAACATTGCATTTACCCAGTGTTACCCAGTGTTCACAGTGCGTTAGTTTACCATCAAAACACTAGAGGGAGCCTGTTTACTGTTAATTACATATGTATGTTTGAATAAATCTGTAATTAAGACAAGTTTTTATGAAAACATGAATGTATACAAACGTTTTTGAGTGTCATTATTGTATTTGAAAATAAATAGCATTGAATATAATAGTGTCGTTCATGTTATCCTTCTGAATAATCGGCTATCGGTATCGGCTGAGAAATTTCATATCGGTGCATCTCTAATTCTAAGTCATCTTGAGGCCCCCTAGTGGGCCCTGACCCTCTGATTGAGAACCACTGATCTAGTTAATTAAAATAGAGATAGATGTTAGATGTGTTTTATGTCTGCTCTTTAGAGTTTAATGCGACGATTAAAGGACATTTGAGCTAATTTTTGTGTAGTTTTAGGCTTTTGTGAGCATCAGTTCACTTTTCAAGTGTCAGTTTTCCTGTGATGCACAATAAATGGACGATGCTGCATGAGAAAATGAAGAAATAATTTTTTACTAGAATAATCAATGTTTTTGCCTGTGACTAGGTGAAGTGGAAATTGGAGCTTGAAAAGGTGGATAACGATTGTTCATTTGATTATACGATAAGTGAGTTTTTTTCTGGAGCTTTTTATTTGCATTTCTACATTGTTTCCATAAATGGTTTGACCTTGGAATGTTAAACTTTTTGCACTTTCTCTGTTCTTATTTTATATGTGAAGCTTACAGTATGTTTTCTCTATTGTTTTCTCTAGCTTATATTGAACTCGGAATGTTCCTCCTACTTTTTAAAATAGCTTTTAAATTTTGAATTTGAGACATTTTAATACTTATTAAGGACCCCTGAAAACCCTGTCCCTCTTATTTCAGACAAAGTAGACAGCCTGGGTTGAGACATTTGCCAAAAGAGGAGAGAAATGGCAATCTGTCCTTCCTCCTGCCTCCTGAGAGGCCCATTTGAAGTATTGGAGCTTTGAGTGATGGAGGTGACTCAGAGAGATGTCAGAGTGGAGGGCACAGACTCAATCCCTCAGCTTTGTTCAGAAGGACAGGATCTGTGCCTGCCTCTCTGCCACGCTTGCAGCCAGATGCCATTGCGCTGCATGTCAAATAGCCAAGCGGGGCCTCTATCCACCTGACACACGTACAAACACGCGTAAATCCTTCCTCCATTTCAATGACTCTCCTTTAGTGCTCCAAACTTCGGAAAGGCTCTCTGCTGACTGTGCCTTGTCTCCATTCTTTGTTCAGTCTCCAAGCGTTTTTCCTCTCATACAGCCTCGCTCAGAGGTTTTGGTGGCTAGAAGTCCTCACAGACTTGCAGGCTTCACCACTTCAGTTAGAAGAGGCTGTATGGACCTTAGTCAGGGTAGATGCCATTTTCAATTTTACATGAATTGAATTGAACCAGTTAGGGATAAAACAGTAGACTGTTTAGTAGGTTGTTATAGAGCTGGTAGTCACTGTATTGATTGCTAAATGACCTAACATTAAAAATATGTACACAACAGAAATTAATACTTTTATTCAGCAAGGATGCATTAAATTGATAATCACTGATCAGAAAAGACATTTATAATATTACAAAATATTTCCATTTCAAATAAATGCTGTTCTTTTGAACTTTTTTAATCCTGGAAAAAAAAAAAAAAAAAATCCAGTGCACTAAAGATGATGTAGGATCTGAGGAGCAACTACCTATTTGCTGGCAATTATGTAATACGAACTTTGTCAACCACCATCCAAAGGCAGTTTACTTGGCGTTAAAAAAAAACTTTACATTTTGGAATGTTTTTTAAAGTTTAGAAATATTTTTAGGCTGCTTCAAAGAGTGCTTCCATAAAATAAAAAGGTTAAAATGCCTATGTGTTTATTTTAAAATTTTGAAAGAAAAATTTATATTTATTCACGTCACAACCATGAAGTGTCTTTAAAAACCTTCTTTTGTGAGGAACTACTTCCTTCCACCACGGATTCAAATCACAGTTTAACAGCTCAGCCCAAGCCTCCGTTACTAATTTGAAAATGTCACTTTAAAACTAGTAACGAAGGAATGTTGAGTTGCTTCATTAAAAGCTTATTGTATTACTGTATTAAAAGCTTACTGTGTTGCACAGTTGAGTATTATGAAAGAGAGATGGACTGAACAAGTGTGATACATCTGAACCTGCATCTGATACATCATTCATTCATCAGCTCAATCTCATTCACAATAAAACATTAGTTTGAATGGCTGCTGAGGAAAGCAATATCTTTGTCGTACTATCCTTTCATATGTTATGGGTGATTTCCAATGACAACACTGCTTAGTGCATTTGTTGGCTGCGTCTTATAAGGTGTTGTTGAAAGTAAAAAAACAACAACAACAACAATAATAACAATAATAATAACAATAACAATAATGTTACTTATTATTATACTGCAATATTATTCGGTATTATTATTATTTAGTAGTAGTAGTAGTAGAATACTTTTTTTTTTACTTTTCCTTTTACACATTTTATTTTATCAAATCAAATCAATATACAACAGTTCAAAAGTTGTAGCATAACATAAAATAGTATAAATGAACTCCCTTCAGCTCTTCTCTTTGTGCCTAAAGAGCACAGAATGAAGACTCATCTTTCAAACAGTGTCTTTACAAAGCAAAAAGTCTTCTATCTTCATCAAAGGAGAAAAGTAGCATGCCTCAGAAAAAAAAAAATACTTTGAGAAGAAAAAGCACAAACAGTTCTTGACAACCAGCAAACAACATGACGTGCTTATTAGAGGAGATCAACAAGTAGAGACCAACTCCCAATAATATTTTTGACTAAAATTGAAGACTCATCCCTAGTTGACTAATTAAAAAAAAAACATGCATTATAAAATACATTTACAGACATATTTATGAAAAAAAAAAAAGCTACAGTATCAGGTGTTCCTCAGTAATCAGTAATATTATCACTGTAATCACATTTAGCTAAAATCTGCTGTATGTGTGCAAACTTTGATTTGCCCAGTCATGCATATGGCACATCCTCTTATTTCCTCTCAGAACGGTGATTAAATCTTAAACCATGATTTTTAAGTGAGCTTATTTTAGTCCTGCAATGTTGGAGATATTTTTTTTAACACAGTGAAGAAAATTTGTCTATTGGTGACTCTTTCCAGTCCTCTTGTCATTTGCGTGATGTTGTTTATGTGACTCACATATCCATCATATCCCACATACTGATGTAGATGCAGTTTCTAACGATTTTCTCTTTAATACATCTTTTTATTCTTTCTCTTCTTTATAACAGTATTAGAAAGTGAAGAAAGACATGAGTCCTAACATGCCAATAGGATTTGGCTTATTTAAAGCAATCAGTTTTGTGTTTTTTTTTTTTTTGGTATGCCTTCATATGAGCAATGGACTGAGGTGTAATCAGATTTTAGGACTGACGTCTTGCCTTGAAGCTTGTATATTTTCACAGTTCGCCCACTTGTGAGTCAGTTTCAAATATTGGAAAACTCAAACAAAGCTCAAAAAGAGTTCTGTCAACGGCGACATGCAGTGACTGACTCACTAATCTAATGAAGCCATTTTATACTTCACAAGTATCTTTATTTCTCCTCGGAGATAGTTTCAACACATCATTTTTGCCTTTTTAAGAATTTCAAAGTGGAAAGGATATTTCAAGCGTAGAGCTTTAGAAGTGTATAGCAACAAATAGCATTGGGCCAGAACCTGAGCATGAGTAATCAACCACTTAAATGTGCACTTTAAGGAAAGTCTCCAAAACTGAAAGCTACAGTCACGAACCCTGAACACAATTAGCCTCAAACGCACCAGCACTTACCACCCTCACAGGTCACACTCTTCATTTATCCAGAGTATTCTCCCATTCTTTTTCTATTCTTTAATTCATGTGCATGTAATCCCTTTTCATTCCTCCGCTAAACATAAGCAGAAGCTTAAGAGGCTGAGGCGAAGGCCATTTTATCATTTCAAATCCCGTGGAGAAGGATTACGACAAGCATTTTGGGGTTCGGTACATCTTGTTACCTTCTATCAAATTGTGAAATTGTAAGTCAGTCACGATAAACCAACCACAAAGGTTTATGTGAAGGAGTTTCTGTTTGTGTCCGCGTTACTCATGTCAAAAATTAGATCTCCATTCTTGAAGCTACTATATGAATGCAATTGAATCTCTGAAATGTTAGAAGAATGATTCAGTGTTTAATTAGCCACTGAACCCTTCAAGAGATAATTATTCTTGCTGCATTCAACATGTTATTCAAGCTCCGCCTGTGCTGAGCAGTAAACAAAGTGTCTATGAAACTGAAGTTGTGACACACACTAATTAGTCATTTTTCAGCTGTTGTCTGCACTGGCATGCTGCTGTGAATGCATCGGATATGAGTCAGGAACTTCAAGCTGTCAACGGAGAAGTCTTCTAATTTGATGTTTTGAAAACGCTTGTTGAAAACTGTCTAATGTCCCTGACTGTCCTTTTGTAATTGTTGATGACTTGCTGCAAAAAATCCTGCAGCCTTCCTCTACGTGAAATTATTTCAATTTTATGAGGGTCCTTCACTTAATGTTAGCATACTGCTACATTTAGTATGCTAACGCTGAATGTCATTTCATTGAGTAAACTGATATAGATTTTTTTGATAGACTAATAGGCTTTTAAAGTAAAGACATAATGTTAAAAATGAAGGCTTTTATTTATTTATTTATTTTCTATTAAAGAATCCTGGGAAAAAATTTCCACAAAAAACATTAAGTAGCACAGCTGTTTTCAACATTGCTAATAATAAGAGAACTTTCTTGTGCACTAAATCAGTCTATTAGAATGATGAGGATTGAGGAGTAAATGTTGAAATTAAGGGCCATTTTATGTTTTGAGGAAATTGGAGGAAAATACTCAAATTTTTAGAGGTTAATACTCTGTTGTGCTGGGATTTACAAGAGGAGAAATTACATGCTAATGTACACTATTGCTAGCTAATATTTACAGCAATTGTTATTCAATTCCGTTTTTAGTGTGTGGAACCACTTTCCGCAATTTACCTAATTTATTTATCTAGCCAAGGAATTATTTATCTAATAAAGTCAATTCATTTCGGTTCACTCAAATTACATTGCAGTGATTTTGCTTTCGCCAACCTAGGTAGGCAAAATAGTGTACTGATGGGTACTCACGTCACCAATTATGTGATCATTTTTGGATCACGTGTCACTTTAGGTGCGTTGATGAGTACATCAGATAAGAAAGATTGGTGGGATATCTAACTTGTAGAACCTCTTACTGTATTATCAACACAAGGAAGAAATGAGTGTAATAAAATACATTTTATTAACAAAAGATAGACGAGTAACCCTCAACTACTACATGAATACCATGAATGAAAAAGGAATAAAGTGCATAAGATGCATAAAATGCAAGTGAATTCAGTTGGATGTTGCTATGGCAGAGTTATGGTATCTTCTGAAAAGATAAACTGAAACCAGTGGGGGACCGTCAGGGCCCTCAGAGAGGGCCTAAACTATTGTAAAAACAATATTTACATTTTTTTAAATATTTTTTTTAAATTACACTTTTAAATATTATTTTTTAATAAAAAGTCATAATTTCCATTTTTATTTAAGCAATTCATAATTTCACAATCATCATCTAAATAAAATACATACAATTTCTGTGGAAATAAACGCTTCAAATCTGCCGATTCGGTGAATGCATTAAATGAACTCCGCCCATTTTCTCCATATTAGAATGTTTCCGCCCAGAGCCGTGCGATGCGTGACTCTAATCGCACACCGGACACGTCGCGTTCAGTTCGAGATGGCAGTCCAAAACTTTTAATCTACTCTCTAAACAGTCAAACATTCACTTCAAGAATGAGCAAGTGGTGTCAATGAGTTTAAAGTTTGGTGATTAAAAAAAAACAGAGCAAACAGAAGGGTAGGGGGAAAGGGCCCAGGTTCAAAAGTCTCGGTTCGCTACTGACTGAAACTAATAAGGTGAAGAACCCTATTATGCATCAGACACATAAATCGAGAGATTATTTGTTCTTAACTGATCAGCTGTATAACATCTAATGTAAATTAGAAAATCATACTGATAATACAACAGCCAAGATCTCTGCAAGAGGTTTGGATAAGTGATATTTGTGTTCTCTGTGGTCTAGTGAGCAGCAGTGGCGGTGACTTATCACTGGTTGTGCTGGTAACAATGCAGTGGGGAAAGAAGCAGGAATCGGTTTCTACAGCCTTGAACACGAAGCGCTGTAGGATGCTGATTTTGATGGATCTCTGTGATCTCTCCTTGTTTCACCCACTGCTGCTGCATCCTGGAGGTCCTAAGGAATTTTTATGGCGGTCACAGGCCAAAACCTTAGGAATCAGTCTTTAGGTGGGTGAAGGCAAAATGCAAGAACTGCATTTTGACCAATGAGAAGTCCTGTCCTTCCCGGGCTTGGTACCAGAGGTCTGTCTTCTTGCCCTCTAAAAGGTGTCTGGCTACTGTCCTAGCATCTTTATCTGATGGTGTTGGACAGTTTGGTTATGTTAGTTCACAAAGATCCAATCGAAATGTAGCAAACTTTTGTCCACTATTGTGGTCAGAGAAGGGGCCATGCCATAAACTGGGCCCTGGAATGATGTTCACTCCAACATATTTGCCTTCTTTGTATTTTTAAGGCTAAATCAAATTTGTTAAATCTACATAACTTTGTGAAGCCAAATGACACATTTTTCTGTTTAGTGGATGTTAAATTATGTGCAGGCCTTCATATGTCTAAATAGCATGTTTGGAAGTGTTAGTTGCTATAAATGTCATCACTATGTCTCTTCAAGTAGCCCCAAAGGGCTTTCTGAGCTGCGTGTCTGAAAAAGCTAATTAAATTCCTCTTTGTTACTAGAGGTCAACCGATAGTGGATTTTGCCGATACCGATAGCTAGGTTGGACCACACTGGCCGATACCGATTAATTAACCGATTGTTTTAAAATTGATACTGAACAAAAACTAAAATAGTGCTTTATTAACAAAAACAGTACTGAACCATACTAGTAGTAGTAGTAAAAATAATAACCGGTGCCGATTAATCGGCAAAACCGATACATCGGTCGACCTCTATTTGTTACTATATTAAGATACAGTCTTGGACATTATATAACTCTGGATAACTGAGTTCATAAATTGCCTTTAAACTCAGTCCTCTGACCCCATCTGGACATCATCTCACCTCCAACAGCTTTTATTTTCAACACAATATCGTGCTCCGGTAGAATATGTGCCCAGAGGGACATAGTTAAAACGCAACGGACACCTGCTAACATCTGGCTAAAAGCTAGCCCTTTCCACTAATCAGCACTAGCAATAGAGATTCACTTCTTGAGAAACACTGAAGGCAATTAGTTTAAAAAGCATTACTTGACATTTAACTCCTGGCCTCTTTATGAGCCAGTGAATAGCTGACATTTGTATGTGACTGAGGCATCGCTGGGCTGCAATTTGGCTCGCAGAAGGGGTCCCAGACCTGCAGACTGGGCCAGGGCTGTCTGCACCCAGACTCAGAGCAGACAACCAAAAGGGGGGAGGCAGTGGGTCAGGCTGAATCATTAGACAACTCAGCGCTCCGTAATTGGCAGAGAACTGTGAATGTACTGTACAGTCGAACCACAGAAGAGTGCAGTGAAAATACTTCCACTGCTGTTGGATGAGGTCAAGGTCCTAGAAGGAGAAAAAGACTTATGCAATGCCGTGTATATATTTTTCTGAGGTACAACCCAGTTAGGTACAACCCAGTGGTTAAAGCTCTAGGCTAAAAACCAAAAGGTTGCAGATTTAAACTGTTCAAGGAGTGATCCATGATCTAACCCCAAGTTTTATAGAGATTCTCTCTGTAATAGGTGTATTGTTGCTTTGGATAAATCATCTGCTAAAGAACTCATTAACTACAGTATAGTATCTTGATGGCAGAGTTGGGAACATTTCAGATTATAAGAATTAGCTTTCTTTTCATGAGCGAATGTGAGTCGATTTGGCCATAGCCCACGGAACATTGAATTATAATTTGAAGAGGAATTTCAGTGTATTTTATTTTTATTTTAAGTTCAATGCAGTCCCACAATTTCAGTATTTATTGAAAGCAAACATTTAATATTGTAACGTGACGTGACATGACATGTGGCCAAGTATGGTGACCCATACTTGGAATTAGTGCTCTGCATCTATCCCATCCAAAGTGCACACGCACACACCGTGAACACACACCCGGAGCAGTGGGCAGCCATTTTTTTGTTGCGGCGCCCAGGGAGCAGTTGGGGGTTCGGTGCCTTGCTCAAGGGCACCTCAGTCGTGGTATTGAAGGT
>NW_015555767.1:1579599-1582602 GCF_001515605.1 Sinocyclocheilus anshuiensis
CCTGCCGGTACGAGACTCGAACCCGCAACCTTTGGGTTACGAGTCCAACTCTCTAACCCTCTCTAACCATTAGGCCATGACGGTGTGGTGTGGTGTGGTGTGGTGTGGTGTGGTGTTCACAAAATTTTATATTTTTTAGGTATTCAAGTCAAACAAGTTGTTGTGTGACTTGAATATCAATCTTTTATGAACAAGGCTACATTTGTTTGAAGTAACATTGTGAAATATTCTTACAACTTAACATTTTTTTCTTTATTTCAATATATTTTAAAATTAAATTTATTTCTGTGATAGCAAAGCTTAATTTTCAGCTTTACTTACTTGTCACATGATCCGTCAGAAATCATTCTAATATGCTGACTTGGTGCTTAAGAGACATCTCTTATTATATATATTGAAAACAGTTGTGCTGCTTAATATTTTTTTGTGGAAACATGATAATTTCGTTCAAGAGTCTTTGATGAATAGAAAGTGCAACAGAACTCGTACGAAATAGAAGTCTTCTGTAACATTATACATTTCTTTACTATTGATCAAATCAATGCATCCTTACATTAAATCCTTGCATCCTTGAGGTTCTTTGAATTTCATTAATTCAACATTTATTTATTTTGTAGAAGACTTACAGTGAATACAATTATCAGTTCATGCATGGGAATTGAACCCAATCAAACCCCAGTTGAACTGTTTGAGCTACAGAACTTTATTATATGCAAATTATAATGCTGCATCCTGCTTTCTACCACAATTCAAATTCATTTCAGGTTCAGCAATTAAATTGAAATTTATAAAGCATTGTCAATTCAAGTCTAGATAGCACACAATCCATCCTGCTGAATGGCTTATGGTAATGCTTTACCTGTTGCAGAGAGACGCTTTTGTTAGTTGCTACTTTTGTATTGTGGAAATTTGAGATGAAATGGAATGGTGCCACCAGTTTTCAAACATTTCATGCCTTATGAATAAGTAGTTCAGGAATATGCAAACAAACAAACAAACAAACAAACCAAAAAAAAAAGAAAAAAAGAAAAACTATAACCACAAATGTGTATGCAAAATGTTAAAAAAGAAGCTTGACAGACTCCCCCTTTCACTCAAGTCATTCTTCTTCCTAATGTACGCTTTCAGTTTTTAAGAAAGCTCAAAGATCAGTGCAATCCTGGATTAGTGCACATATGTCAGCAGTGTTCTAATATAATATAGTGCCCTGACTCAGAGATGTATGGCTGGAGTTGATTTATCGTGCATGAAATGCTGACTACAGGTGTTGGGTAGGGCTTACGTGACCCCGCGTCTCATGCCACATATACATAACCGGCTAATAGTGATGGATCTCCTGCGCTGACTTCAAATGCAATCTATTTTCAGGACATCTGTCAATCAAGCTGGGCTCACCGTAATCAATTTCACTTCTTGCTAGCTCTCTGAAGTGCTGTGCGTCCAATTCCCACGAGAGGATGGAGCTGTTTTAGTCTTGGTTTTGTCAAGTAGGAGCAATTGCCTGCAGCTTTCTTCTCTGCTTTAATATGATGCTCCCCAAATTTGTTTTTATCTAAATTGCTGCAAGTATTAGCTCTAGCTGTGACACCTGTAAAATGTAATGAGAATTGATTTAGCTGAAAAGAGCTTCCAGTTTATGATGAGGATTCTTCCACTCCCTTGACAAATAGCCTGATACTACACACACACAAAACAAAACGCTACTATCACTAACAACAGCAGTACAAAACAAATGGGAATGCACTGAATGCCTCCAGCTCATGGCAATGAAGCAAATATAAATTAGCTTTGGTAAAAATATCCAATTAATGCAATTAGGATTCTCATTCTCAGGAATGAAAAGCAGTAGAAGTTAACCGAGGACAGAGACTGGTGAACACACACGTGCCACTATTGGCACACGAGCAGAGAGACAGGGTAATGAGTGGAAGAACTCTCCACTCATCTTGATGCGCATATGCACACACACAAACTTTGAGATATTTATTTATTTGGCTTCCCAAGATATGTCTTTTTTTTTTTCTTCTGATATACACATTTTCTTTATTATTTTTCTGCTGTAGTTATGACATAGTTGCTTGTTTTATATATATTAGGCATGGGCCGGTATGAGGTTTTGACGATATGATAACCTTAAGCAAAAATATCACGGTATTGTCGTTACAGCTCTAAAATGTGTTTTTACTGGAAAAAAAACAACAACAACAAAAAAACTTTTTTCCGCTGAACACAATATATTTTGTTTTTGAGCAATATACAGAATATTAGGAACAGTAGAATTTGTTTATTTTTTCTTTGATTTGTTTCCTAAAAAGAAGAAAAATAAAGACTGACATCTTTATTTAACCTAAATCTGTAATTACAGTTATTTAATTTTAGTTATATGATTCATATACATATCATTTATATCATTTCATATCATTTAGTTACATAATTTGATTTAATAATAAACCAATTTGAAGCAAAAACCGAATGTTCTGACTAGCTTTGTGAAATTATACTACATGCCTGAACGAAGCAAACAGAAGAAGCTCTGAATGAGACGCAGATTCACTCTCTGACAGCGGGAGGCGCTTCAGGAACACCAAATATGGCGTTTCCTTGGTTACCGCTGTAAACAAAGCAGCACTGTGCTGAAACATTTACATTCACATTTAATCATTTAGCAGACGCTTTTATCCAAAGCGACTTACAAATGAGGACAATAAAAGCAGTCAAAACTAACAAAAGAGCAACAATATATAAGTGCAAATGACAAGTCTCGGTTAGCTTAACGCAGTACACATAGCAAGGTGTGTGTGTGTGTGTATATATATATATATATATATATATATATATATAATATAAAATGCACACACATAAATATGAGGGGCCATACAAGCCATAATTAATTCTGACACTTACATTCTCCTTTCACATACATGCATTTGTACACTCACACACTTACATTCTCCTTACACATACATATATTTTTGCTTTCACACACTTACATTCTCTTTACAC
>NW_015555767.1:1582915-1615182 GCF_001515605.1 Sinocyclocheilus anshuiensis
TTGCAAAATGGTTTTCATTTATTACAATACATTGTTACAGTCAACAATGAAAACAATAAGTCTTATTTATTGATTTATTGTTTGATTGATTGTGGCAAGGCCTGTGAAAATGTTGCCAGGGCAAGTAAAAAATGTAAACCACTGGCCAAACCGGGCCAGTAGAAAATGTCCTTAGCGTTGAGCCCTGTCAATACAATCAAAATCAGTATCATAACACTTGTACACAGATCTGTAGAACACGTAGGTTACATAATGATATTTTAAAATTAAAAACTTAAAATATGTACTTGAAAAGAAAACAGGATGACTTTGAATAGCATCATTGTAAAATTGTGAGGAAGAGCTGAGCAAGTCTTGCACATTTATTTCCTGGTCTGAGAGTGACTCCCTGCTTAAACAGGAAGTAATGGATACCAAAAAAGGTAGAAATGTATGCATGTGAAAGGAGAATGTATGTGTGTGTGAAAGCAGAAAATGTATGTATGTGTAAGGAGAATGTATGTGTGTGAGAGAGAGTAGAAATGTATGTATGTGAATGGAGAATGTAAGTGTGTGAGAGTGCCAGAATGAATTATCCACGGCGGAGGAGGCAGTCCCTCATCATACTCCTCTTCCTCTAGGGCTAACGAGTCATCTGGTAATGGAAGGGGTGGCATTGGCCATCGCTCTGAGGTCTGATCCCTCTGCACTGTTCCTCTCATTCTGACTGAGGCTGTTGACTCACGAGATTCCTTCCTATTATCATAAGGTGAGGTGGAACTATGCTGCACGCTCTCTCTGGTCCCACTTAACTCAGCTCCCTCTTCTGTGTGGGGTGTATAGATAGGTAGCCATCCTAACTTTGTGTCGATGAAGCTCTCCTCTGAGCTTGGGAAATAATCGTCCTGTGCCCGAGCAGTCCTACCCCATGTCACGTGAGGCTGCAAGCTCCATTCTTCCCCTCTAGGCATGGGTTGTGCAGGACTATCAGGTGCTGGGTCATATCTCTTGGGTAGCACTACATTGACCTCGTAATCTGTCAGATAGGATGGCGGCCTCACCTGACGTTTGGGCCGAGTGGATGGGCCCCATGATGCTTCGCCGCTCTGTTGCATGTTCCCAGCACCGCTGCTATCCGGCTCGAAGGACCACAAATGTAGCGAAGGCTACCTTGAAAGATAATAAGGGCTTGGTTTTGAAGGGAATCAAAGAAAAACAAGTAGATAGAATAGAAAAATATAAATATATATATATATATATATATAAAAAAAAAGAAGATACATGTAGATAAAGTAGAATAGAAAGTGCTAGAGTTAGAGGGTCAAATAAAGGTGGAACAGATGTTTATTGTTTTATTTTAAACAAAAATATGTGAAACTTACCAAACTGATTGGAAACTTAATTTCAAGAAACTGTATTTTAACCAAGATTTAATATTAGTTTATTTGCTGTTAATAACATATTCTAAAAAGACATTCAGGATTTGTTTTTATTGGCTACCAGTTGCTTTACCCATTGCTATGCTTTTAATGTAGGAGTTTCAGACAACCAGCCGGGTCTCTGTTGATAACTTCTTTTTTTTTCACCATACATTGATCTTTGAAATGTCTTTGTACAGTTGCTCAAAATTGAATTGTTTATGAGACTGTGCCCCTCCCCCCCCCACACTCTCTCATATGCTGCAATTCAATTTAGAATTTGCTTTTTACACTATGGTTTGTGTCAGTGGATTGTTGTCATTATTTAAACGATAGCTCTCATAGAACCACATAGGGGTGCATTTTGAATTGTGGGGATGTTTGGGGAAATTTTTTTTCCTTCCAAATTCCAGTGCACATTAGTTGTTATTGAACAGAAGAAAAAAAAAACTGCACAGATAATTTTGCTAAGGCCATACAAATAGTAACACAATATAAAACAACTAAAATATATTAGAGCAGGCACTGCCTCTTCAAGCAAAACACCACCGGTAGAAATCAACAACCTGATAGCACCCATTGTTCTTTGCATCAGAAAAAATGTGACATTTAAAAGTCTATAGTACTGTCAACATAGAGAAAACTTTCCACATGTGCCAGACGACATATGTGCAGGTGTGTATTTTTTTAAAGGTTACTAGTGTCTTTTTGTATGTAGCATTGTTAATAACACCAGTGCCTTACTGTCGGCTCCATTTCTCTTGGGCCCTGGGTGATATTTATGTTTTATGGGGAGCTTGGGGGAACATCTCGTTTCAAACTTCAGAAAAGCAAACTCTGCAACTCTGGCCTATTTCAGATTTCTCATCTGGAGGTTATTCTTTCTCTGCCCACCATCCTATTTTGGGGAAGAGACCAAGATAGAAAGAGCAATGAGACGATTAGAAGAAGTCATATCAATGCAGTGGTTCTAACTCTTATCTTTATATATACTGTGTGTGCTTTCCATCTCAAATGCCTCAGTCCAATTTCTTTAAGTATTTAGTAATTAATTGAACCAAAGAAAGAATCACTCTCTCTAAAAATCGCCATGCAGTTCATCTGTTCAATTTGAAGTAATTTTATGGAGCCTGTTGACCTTAAATAGACTTTTCACCAGCTTTATCAGAGCTAGGTGTCACTACCTGAAGTCACAGACATAACTTTGAGTTCGCTTTGAGTTTGAAGACAAATGGTTCACCCAAAAATGAACTTTTCACAATTATTGTATATTGAAGTAATTTAAGGTCTTCTGAAGATATCCCACACTTTGTATGGGGATTCAAATCATTAAGTGCTGTAGAACAGCTTCCATTAGTCTCTTTCTGTAGTTCTGAAGGACTTTCCTGCTAGTGTACTGTAGGTTCTCGAGTGACTGCACTTAGCAAATTCTCTATAATCACCTGGAGCTTGTTTGTGTCCTATTTCAAACCTAGTTTTATTTTGAAATGGCAAAGAAGATGAAGTGGCCAAGACATAATCATTTTGGGACTATTTGTGGTGTACACAAAAAAAAAAAAAGAAGACCTTGACTAATGCTAGCTCTTTACATTTCCTGCAGATAGTACTCGGCCATGCTGAACTCACCACCTCGATGCTAGGATTTTGAGGGTGGCTACTCTCAAGTCTTTATTATATGCATCATTTCTGGTGGAGAAATATCCCACCACTTTTTCCCACTGTTTTTGGCATTTGTTATAATGGGTGGTAGTCCAGCACTAGAATTTCTTATATTCAATGTTTTGCTGAGAGTTTATTGCAGTTCATTGGTGACTTAATGTTTTGTTTATCAAAGTAAAATGTTCCTCTCATAAAAACAGATCCTCTCATATTTAAAGTTTGAATATTATCACTATACCAAAATGTCATACTTGGTACTTCAATTCTGATACCTGCATTGACCTACAAAATCTTGGGACTGACACTGACAGATGTGGGAATTAATTTATCAATTTAAACATATTACAGATACATTTGATCACTTGGATTGGTAAGAACCCAGTTTTATGTAGAAAACAAAAAATAGCAACCATGAGCTATTGTGCCATTAAAATTGATAGTTATAATTAGTAATATAAATGTTTTTGTGTGTGTGTGTGTGTGTGTGTGTTACATTTCAGTTTTGACTTGGAAATGAGCAATTACTCTACTACAGACCTGCTTTATGGATCAATACATCACATGAAAAATTGATTCATCAAAACAGTTTAAGATGAATGTTAAATTATTTGTGCATAACATAATTCATATTTGTAAGATAAGCCTTACTATTTATTTAGCGTGACACACATGGCACATCATTGGGTTCAAAGTTAAAAAGACAACTAGCTGTGCAGAATAGAAACATTTTCTCTTTTTCTTATCTTATCGCTCATAAATTCTGAAAAGGCAGTCAGTCACTGACAACGATCCGTCACAGCTCTCATTCAACCGAGAGAGTGATGCTTGACAGAGGTAATGACAGAGAAACATCATCTGGAGGTATTTCACACTAAATAAAGACAAAGTTAAGTGTGACATTAAAAGTTCTTAAAAGATTGATGTTTTTTTTGCAACTCTTGAAAAATGATCAAGAAAACAAGTCTGTAATTTGCAGTTAAGGTCAATGAAATGTTAAAAATGATTAATTTCATAAAGTTAAATTGCTGTAATTACCCTTTTTATTCTGAGATATTGTAAAAACTTTCATTTTACATCGGTTACTTGACTTTTAGAGTATTTGGTGACGGATCTAAAAGAACATAAGTGGTATCGTTTTGGTTACCGGTTGCTCATTCTAGGCCATTTTTGTGGGTGGAGATTCAGTCATCAGCCTCTTGGAATCAAACAATCTCAGTGACACACATTGAAATGCTGAACATGTAATTCACAAGCACAATATGTGTTTCACAGAGAGAGAGTACAATTAAAATATCCACTCAATTTTTATTCCTTCCAGACTAATTTTCTTCTTTAAGAGTGCACGTGGAAGTCACCATGTTGCAAACAATTAAACAGAAGACCACGTGCTTTGTGGCATAAAATTAACAGCTGTTTTGCCTGTTAATTGAAATGAATCCCAGTTGACCAGGAAGAAGCCAATTAACTTTTCGCTTTCTTCTGAATGGGTGGCGCTGAGGGAGACATTTGCCTTTTCTCACTTGATAAAAGAACACTCATGATGCAAATGATCTCTTCTCTGCTTCAAACTGTAAATGTATTCTGATACATTGTTCATAGGAAGTGTAGCGTGTTTTGTCAATGTCGTCTCTTTTCCATTTTGGGATAGAAGCTGTAAGCAAGGGTGTAATGAGTTCACAGAGAAGCATTATTTAAAAACTGATTGTAACTTCTGATGTGGCTGAATATTAACTAGACACAAAGGACAGTTTTTTTTCCCCCTGAGTGTTTCTCAGAGTTTCAGATTTTTGGATTAGCTTTTTTTTTTTTTTAAGATCCTCACTGTAACTCTCCCCTGGACTGCACCGTTACAATCTGTTGTGTGTCATTTAAAAGAAATTATGATAATCTTTTATTATTATTATTATTATTTCCCTCTCAGTAAAGAGTGTCTTTGATCATTGCACTATGAAAATCATCAACATAAATGAATACATTTATTAATTTAGGATGCATTAAATTAATAAAAAAAGATGGGCACCAAATCAGCAATTAGAATGATTTATGAAGGATCTTGTGACACTGCAGAACGGCTACTAAAAATTAAGCTTTGCCATCGCAGGAATAATAGTGAATAAATAAATGTTCCCTTGGTGAACATAAGAACATTACAAAATCTTACAGACCCCACTGTATATATACAGAAATTAATTAAAATGTATTTAATTGTTATGCTAAATGTTTGATTTTAAGGTCATGTTTTTATTATAATATATTAACATTTTTAAATTATATATTTACATTTTGTTTTTTACATGAATGTATTTTAATCTTTGGTACTGTGTTGGGTCGCTGCTTGATCTTGTGAAATGTGAAATCAAGACAAACCAGCAGAAAACCTCTTGTTTAGGGACATTTCTATTTACTCACAGGTTTAATGGCAAGGTGTAGCATCAATAGCAGTGAATAATTGTAAAAACTAAGATATCCATATTGTTTGTTGTGTGTCATTTAACAAATTATGATAGTTGTTTTTATTTTCCTTTGTAGCAAAGAGTGTCTAACTATTACGCTTTAATCTCGGTAGTTGGAGTTGATCGATTTTGAGTTCAGGATGAACAGTTTGACAGTATAGTTTTGTAGCAACACATGGGTATGGGTGTGTGTGCTATACCATTAATCCAATCATCAAGGCCTATGTTTCTTCATAGATAACCCATTCATCAGTCTCACCAGTCTTGTGTTGTCAGGACATAATGGAGAAAGAGTTGAATAAAAGGGTGCTCGCATTAGCTCACAGCAATTCCATTGAACTCAGGTGACCAGAACTCAATTGGCGGCTGTTTCCATTTGACGAGCGATTAACCAGAAGCTCGCTGCCCAAGCAATTGACCTGTCGCCAGTGCCTGATAAGCATGCAGGTGAAGGGGGAAGAGGATGTGGCGATTGACGCAATTAGCCTAATAATTACACAGAGTTTCATCCAGTGCCACTGGAAGCTTCGTTTACCCACAACCGCAAACCAACAGATGCAAAATCTGATTACCTTGTTTGCAGATCCAGCAGACAATCTTGCTTCAACCTTAACCCCAATTCACTCACTAGAATATCAATGTTTTCCCCCTTTTACTTGACATAATGATAGTGTTTATCAGGAAAATATTTTGTTTTTAAGGCACCTCTACCAAGACTATGATTATTTAATGTGTAACAACTGAACGTGAACACAAAAGGGCAAAATTAATATTTTTAAAGGAGGCAAAGATAAATCAATCGTTTGCTTACTGTTCCACATTTTAGACCAGCGAAAATGCATGCATTCTGAATTTCAGTCACTTAATCCAGAAATTAAAAATTGAGATAATTCACTCACCCTGTAGTCATTCAAAACCCGTATGACTTGCTTTCTTCCATGGAATACAACAGGAGAATTTTAGCAGAATGTCTGATCAGCTCTCTTCCATTGAATTTATTGGGACAAAAACAGCACGAAAGTATGTGCTGAACTTAGAAAGTGTTAAAAATTAGTCAAGGGTGAGAAAATCATAATGGAATTTAAATTTCTGGGTAAATTATTCCTTATTCCATGTGTTTTTAGGATTCTACTAAGAGCAAAATAGACCTTAGTCAGGTTAGACGCCATATTAAAGTGTACACGGATGAAAATGAGGCCGTGAGGGATAGACTTACAGTCTTTACAAAGACGCACACTGTATATTATTATAGAGATCATGCAATTTTCACCAACTTTCATAACCGTTTTAATGAGTTTTTGTCTACTGAACTTTTTTTCTCCCTTTTTGGAAAGATATTTTTTTCACCTGAACAGTATGTTGTTAAACAACAGTACAATCAATTGAACAGCTGTACTTTAACCTCATTTTCATTCCTATCAAAAATTAAATAAGACGCTACCCTGACTAAGGTCTATAGGCTGCCTGAATATTCACTTAGATTTAGACTGTGCTGTTGGGCACATCGGGCGATGAGGTCTCCTCACCGTTGTCGGTCCTCTGCCAGCACTTCAGCTTTGTCCCAGAATACACCGGTGTGCTTGAGATTGTTGGTAAAAGTTTGGTGCTAGGTGGTGTGGGCTCGGCCTCGGCCACGCTTGGCCCCCAGGGGGCACCAGTGCATTGCCACCCGGGTAATGCGATGTCATTGCATTTGTAGAATATGCCCGGCTAGCCGGAGTCATCGTGGTGTGATTGTGACTTGAAGGCTGTTGGAATTTCCTGGCCGCAAGACTTCTTCATTGGTGATGCAGTCAGTGCCGGAGGCATCGCTGGTGGAATGCGTTTATCCTCCGGACAGTGTTCGGGTAAGCTTCCACATTTCGCAAGCATAGATTGCAACTTCTATTCATAGATTGTAACTTGATCTTAAGATAGATTAAAGCTGATGCCCAGATGTGATGGAGGCGATGAAAGACAGCCAAAGCTTTCCCGATCCAGCACCTGATATCGGTCTCAGCATCACTATTGTGACAAACGATATTCCTCAAATAGGTAAATTTTTCTCCAAACGTGTTGCATCTACAATGATGTTGACTGGCATGGCTGTTGTCCGGTCTTCATGATCTTCGATTTTTCCGGACTGATATGCAGTCCGATCTTACTGGCTGAGTCTCTCAGTTGCGTCTTAGAGCTGAGTTTCGTCTTTGGCAAACAGGGCCACGTCATCGGCAAAATCTAGGCTAAATCTGTCAGACAATCTTGAACCATCCAAGGGATACATGCTCCAGTGTATGAAGTTGCCTTCTTCATGACAAAGTCAAGGGTGATGACTTACGGAAGGTAAGCGCTTCCATAGCCTGATGGCAAAAACCGAGAGACTTAGGAGGAGCTTCTTCCCCCAGGCCATCAGGCTCCTAAACTCAAACTCAGTCTCTTAACACCAACATGACTTCACTTAATTATCAGTAAGACACTTAATATACTGACATTGTCACTTGCACACAGCAATCTCTGTTGTATTTTATTTATTTACTTTTTTACCCCTATTGCTGCTATGTAACTACCCTGTACAACCTGTTTGCACATTCTCCTCTTGTACATTCCTGCTCATCTTAATATTTATTAAGTCTACAGTACACTGTCCTGCGCATTTTATTTTATTCTTATTTTTGTAGCCGTGCTTTAAGTGCTACTTAAGAGTCGCTATCCGTTTGTCAAGTGCTGAAATGTCAACTTATAGAATGGCTAATTGTAGTACACGCGCGTTTATTGAAATGTTAACCTAATCTACGTTCCAGACAACTCGGATATAATAACTATTATTATATTATATTATATTATATTATATTATTACATATAATATTATACTTTACATAATTATATAGCCTATAATATACTTTATATAAAAATATATTATAGTATACAATATCTACATAGAGACGTTATTTCCGGGTCCAATACATTGTTTTTTTGTGCACGTCAGTAAGTCATTGACCAATCTGAAGCATATTTACATTACTTCTTTTATTCTATTTATTCTAATAATTATAATTAAATAATTCAGTTGATTATTTATTCTATTCTATCTTTTATTCTTCTTCTATTTTTTCTGCCCTTTTTAATTATTTCATTTATAAATTCATAAAAAAACGACGAATAAAGTGTATATTATACACTTTAAATTATAATCACATTGCGCTTGAATAAAGTTAAAGGTGTAATCTGCCGATTGTCCTGCAGGTGGCCGCATAAATCTGTCTTCTTACGATGCACTTAGGGCTTTACGATTACTCCAGAGCACTCGTGGATCTACGATGATTTTCAAGTGCTACTTAAGTTACGATGCTTTTGGGAAACAGACCGTAATATTAAGATCAGTCGTACGATCGTTTTTACGAACTTCTTAGGCTTACGAAGCTTTTGGGAAACGCAGCCCTGCACATTTTATTTTTATTCTTATTTTTTTATCTTACTTTTTCCATACCTATATTTATATATAATTTTCTTGTGTTTGTATTCTTTAATAATCGCACTGTCCATGGAGCGAACCTGACTTACATTTCACTGCTGGTCATATATTCTCTATATAACCATGTATGTGACAAATAAAAAATCTTGAATCTTGAATCTTGATAAGAGAGAATCGGCAAAAGGATGCATCCCTGGCGGACGCCAGTAGTTATCTCGAAAAAAGCTGTGTGTCCTGTGTCGGTTCTTATACAGCAAGAAGAGTTTAGATACACATTTGTAAAGACGATGACGAAGGCTTCTGGTGTTTGTTTGCCTGAGTATTTAAGTCTACATTAAATCCAGATTTTTGTTCTTCATGGTTTACCTAATGTTGAGTTTAATCCCTTTAATTTCACATGATGTCCTTTAATCCTAATAGTTCTGATATGTGACTTGCCTTTGTGTTACGTGGGTGCACATGAGAAAGCCTGGGTAAGTTGTAAGCTCCTGAAAATAGATAAGGCCTTTATGAAATAGCTGCAATGAGAAAATCAATGAAAAATGGTCCAAAATTGTTTATGAATTAAGCTAAAGCTATTTTTCCCCAGATTGTGTCACTGAATAATATCACTATATATTTCAAAGCCTGAATAGTCTTATTAGTAGATTGGTCAGCTATGGGTGGGCGGCACCCATTGAAGCTCTTCCAAAGCTTCTGATACAGTGGAATGAGCTCATGCCTTTTATTTATGAAGCACTGTTTGGAAATACACTGCTGTAAGTCAATGCCAGCAAAGGTTAAACCCCCCCAGCTGCTTGCAAATTGTTACCAAGCAGTGGACAACTCTGTTGGCATGGCGACAAGTGTTTGTTTCGACACAGCCAGGGACTCTAAATAATTCTGGCGTCATGGTGGAGAAGGAGACAGCTTGTGAAACAGAAGGCAGATTAGCAAATATGTCCAGGTTCGCCGAGTTATGAAATTCGTTGATGGTCCAGTGGCATTTTGCATTATTATTATTTTCAGTGTTTTCTTTGTAGAAAAAAAGCATCTTAAAAGGAACAGTGTGGTAGATCCACCCACTGGGAAAAATAAATTAATTTGAATGAATGAATGAATGAATGAATGAATTAATAAATAAATACATAAGATCTCTAACATCTCAGTTGTTTCTCCTGGCTATGGCATTCAATGGAAAATTGTACTTAATCTTTTTTTTTCTCCTGAGAAATAGACCTTGATTGTCGTGTACTGTAAGGAACTTTGTTGAAGTCTCTGTCCGTCAACAATCAGTCATTCTACTAGAGAGAAACACTTTCTTTATTTCAATTAGAAAGAATAAAACTCATAAAAAACACAGGTATGAGTATGGGGGTGGAAGCAAAGGATACGGGACAACACGCGATACTTCACATCACACAGTGAGTTTTCAAATTTAATACATCAATACAATAGTGCTCCCTATTGAAAACAGCCCATCAACCTACACGACACACATAAAAAAAGGCGTTACCACATTCACTACTCCCCGACTCCCCTCCTATACCAATCGCCCGTCACACACTCAACCAATGCACTCATTCATTCGCATACACACGCACATGAATAAATTAAAACACTTCCCTCTCCCCCGGCTTACAAGACCCAGCCGTGGGGCAAAAAGCGTCCTGAACACAGTCAGTCAGGAGTGGAGCACACATCCACGGTCAAGAGGCGGGTCTTGCATTCACAGTTCATTGACAACAAGTCCATTCACATTCAGAAACGGGACTCGCTCGAGTCCAATATTATAGAATCACACACGTCGTCCTTGATTTATAGAGTGACAATCACAAGCAATGTCCCGAGCCAATGATGACACTAACAGTTACCCCCCCACCCCTCCCCGACTCAACTATTTCACACACAGAAATCTGTCTATCTTCATCGCCGAAGGGCCTATTGCCCCATAGAGACAGCAAAATGTACCCCACAAGTCACCACCTCGGAGCTCTCTCCTCTGTGTCACACACCTCTTTTAAAGAGTCCTTTTGTATTGTGTCCACAGGTGAATGCAATCAGAGCAATCACGTAATCACCTGATAGCAACATTGTACAGTACTGTCAAAGTTTGCAATCAAAGTAATGATTATATTTAAACATTTCTCTTCAATTTCTTCCACGAACGAACTCTCTGAAATATGTCATCCAATGTAATCTAAAATGTCAACAGTGATTTATTTCTGTTTTAATTCATCATATAAGGAAGTTTAGGAGCAACATCTCATACTTAACAAATGCTTGACAGATACAAAATTAAACATAACTGAGAACACCATACGCTCTAAAAAATAACCTTTTCCCTCTAGGCTACATAAAGCTACATAATTCTGATCAAATCTAGACTAATAGAGACTGTCTTGTGAAGATATCTTAAATATAGACTTACAACCAACTCTTTGATTGGTTGTTTAAAGACATGAAAGAACACCGTTAACAGAAAGCCCTTTGGACACTTCTTCTTCGGCTGAACATTTAGTATGGATAATGAACATTTTACAGCTCCTTGAGAGCAGTGTAAAAGACCCATCACATTTTAGAATTTTAATGCCTGTCATGTTTGACTATTTTACTGCTCTTTACATTCTCTTGTACATTTCCTGAGTGTGACCAGCATGCAAAACACAGCTCTGCTTGAAAGAACGCTTGAAAGATGGCTTATTCAAGGTTTTCAGGGTGCTTTGACATATCAATTAAATGCTCTTCGAAGGCATGTTTATTTTCAGATAATTTTATAATCATAGCACAACAGACAGCCATGATATTAATATTTTTCACACACTGAACAGTTTAGTGTTTCCTTACTAAATGTCTCTAACCAAACTATTACTTATTTAATTTTATTTAATTTTATTTTAAAGCAGACTTTCATCAAGTATGGAGCATAATGCCTCTATTTTCAAATTCCTATGAATATTCTTTTTAAAATGACTATTAGATTCATTCGGTCTGAATCAGTACGTTTAGGTTATTATTATTCCAACGGAGTCTTGCTTGGAATATTATAGTGTCCAGATGAACCTACACACTTTGAACCTGTACCGTGTACACCTATTTTGGTGGGGCAGTTAAAGTTTCTTTCTTGTGTGGTGGACGACAAAAGCAGTGCTGTTCAAATGATTGATAAATGACTGTATAATGCCACTCTGACAAGTCTTTTGACTCCATAGCCAATAATCAAGCGAGCCCTTTTTTAAAAATCTTGTGCATTCACAGCTTACATGTGACAAAGCTGATTTATGAACTGTCACACTCTGTAATCTGGAGCAGTTCCCCTGCAGAGCTAAAGACAGGAACAACAAAATATGAACATTTTACCGAATAATTTCATGCTGTTTAATGGAATGAAATGAGAAAAGACATATAAATTGCCCTCAGTAATTTTTCATTCTCAGAAAGTAATATATGTATGGATGGCTGCGTCTTCAATTATGTGCACTTTTATGTATCAGAGCTATTTTTATTAAAATAAGCTAATTTCAAATTTAAATTGTGTGTGTATTATATATGTTTACATTTTCTTCTTTTCACTCTGTGAATGATCTCTCTCACTCTGTTCATGTCAAGCATCATCGGTTCAGTCATTTAGCAACAGTTTAAGCACATCCATGACTTGTTTTGTTCCCAGAAGATGAAGCCTTGAGGTAAAGAGTTCAGAAAATGCCACGTCCCTTCAGTCTGACCTTTCAGTCTTGTGTTCCCTGACTGGAGGCTCAGTCACGTCAGCAGTATGGTTCAGCACACATATCTCATAATGACTTCATGCTAATTGTGCATTAATTCATTATGTGGTTCTCTCACCACTCTGTGTGACACAAAGCCTTTAAGGCCAGTTCATCAAGATTTCCCATGCTGTTCCATTCAGACAAGCTATTTCTCTCCTGTTTTCAATAGGTTTTTATCTCAGAGGTTTATATACGTTTTGCATGGGTGACCATGATTTTTTTGAACCATTTTGCTCAATGCATATATGCAATTTGTTGTTTCTTAAAACGAACTGTATTTAAAATTGACCTAAGTAGGGAAACATTCCAGGGGATTGACATCTCTCTCTCTCTCTCTCTCTCTCTCTCTCTCTCTCTGTCTGTATTATCTTATCATTCTGTGAATGAGTATTAATATTAAATTTAATAATTTAAAGGGATAGTTAACCCCAAAATCTCTATGACTTTTTCTTCCTTCATTCTTCAAAAGGAAATGTTTTAAAGAATATGCATGCTGCTCTCTTTCATATAATGCAATTGGATGGGGACCAGAGGCTGTCCAGCTACAAAAAGGACAAACCATAAAAGTCTAAATTAATCTACTTTAAACATGCAATTTTTTTTAAAGCCATAGAATGGTTTTTAATATAATAATGTGATTTATTTCTGTGATGGCAAAAAGCAGAATTTTCAACAGCCGTTACTGCAGTGTTTGGTGTCTCAAGATCCTTCAGAAATCTTTCTATGCTGATTAAAATAACTAAAATGTTGAGTTTTCATTTAGGCTATAGCCGATTTATTCATAACTTGCTATGTATTGCAGTATGCTATATGCAAATCACAATGTACATTGCACAAAGTTTGAAATGTATTTATAGGTTTGTCTTTAGGATTTTCATTATAAATTCAGCAGTGTATTGACAGTTGCTGTATAGTATCAGCTGAGCAAACAGTTTTCAGCTACATTATTGCCCCACATTGCTGTTTCACCACCAGTCTCCTACAGAATATATTTATACCTAGAGAGCTGTTCAAACACTGAACCTTACATTGGTTACTGCTTAATACACTCCCAACATATCTCAGACATTTTTGCATCAACATAGCATGCCATGATATGTGCTGCACAGACAAGTGCATCTCTACAATGTGTGCACAAAATACGTTAGAGCCTTTAGAGCTAATTTGACATCAGAATTATGTTCTGAATTATGGAAATTAACTGCTATTGATGCCATAACTTCCTGTGAACATGCAAACATGAACTATTCAAATCATTATTATGAAAGTTGTACAGTTTTTGTATGAATGGCCCCTTATATACCATTTGTTTAAAGCCACACTGTGCTGGTCTGCTGTTTTGTCAATCTCTTATCACCCTGTCTGGGATCTTTTGAAAGTTAAGACCGTTTAGGGGACAGTACTCATCCTTCCCGCCCTCATAAAAGGTGAAATATGAGAACATTAAAACATTGCTGTTAATCTGTCTGTTGGAAGCAGCACCATTAATCTTAATTAATTCACTACATTATATTTCTCACTTAATTACACATGCTACAAAGGAAAATTGCCCAGAAAACGTGCCTCTCGATCCATCATGGCTGCCAGCAGGTTGTGCTATCTCTAGTAATTACCAAAGGTTCTCACACCAGGGACATGAGAATGTCTTGAAAATTGAGGATCGTATTATCAAGCTGACGGCTGTAAACTTAACTTCTCGTCAGTTCCTCCCTGTAGAATATAAACATCATTCTTCGGAGGTAAGCTTCATATTCTATATTCCAAACATACTGACCAAATTTGGTGCAGGTTAACATTGACTTAATGCTTGTAGATGATACACATATTCCTTTAAATAAAATGAAAAAAAAAAAGAAAAGAAAATAAGACACTGTTCATGTACTGTACACTTTTAAGAAAAATGGTTTTAAATACTACCAAATTAGGGGGTTTGGCTTGTAACAATAGCAGAACCCATACTGATGCTAAATGGAGCCCTTTTTATAAGGTTCCATAAAGAACCTTGCTTTGGAATTGCTATATACAACCTTAATGGTGTTAGAAATAACCATTTTAATAATTGTTTATTTTAATTAATATTTGTGTATTTATATTATTAATATTAGCTTTATATATATTTGTCATATATTATTTATCAATGCATCTGTCTGGTCTAATATCTTGTAGTGTCTATTAGGGTTTTATGTAAAAAAAAAAAAAAGAATGTTGTGTTAATTGGGTACTTTTATTTTTGACAGTGAAATTGTAGCAAAAGTGACAGTGCTGTAACAACATCAGTTCTTACCTGAATTCATTAATAAATGACAGCTAACATTGAACATGAATAGATAGATAAAGAAGTAAAACATACAAAACAACTATAAACAAAATAGATGTTAGGAAGAAAATATCTTCACTAAAAGGCATCAAAGAGGATTGTGTAGATATTTAAGTCCATCATGTTTGTATTTTGGTGTAATTGAGAGGCAGTTTCTATCTGCAGAAACTAACACAAAACTAACACAAAGGACTGTTTCAGAAAAAAAAAAAAATATATATATATGTATATATAAGAAAAAGGATATGGTTCTAAATATAACTGTTTTACTATGTGCAAAGTGTTATGTTCAACAAAAACACATGAAAACAAAGCTTCGGGTGAATGCTAGTTTACTCAAAGAACAAAATATCTTCACTAAAAGGCATCACAGAGGATTGTGTAGATATTTAAGTCCATCATTATGTTTGTATTTTGGTGTAATTGAGAGGCAGTTTCTATCTGCAGAAACTAACACAAAACTAACACAAAGGACTGTTTCAGAAAAAAAAAAAAATATATATATATGTATATATAAGAAAAAGGATATGGTTCTAAATATAACTGTTTTACTATGTGCAAAGTGTTATGTTCAACAAAAACACATGAAAACAAAGCTTCGGGTGAATGCTAGTTTACTCAAAGAACTTCAGCGGCAACAGAATGGAATACGGTAAAACTGTGAAGCATGCACATCAGCATGTCTTCACGACAGTATTACTACAACAGATAATAACAACGAAGAACTGGTTAGCAACCACAACATTTTCCCCCTCCCACCAAGCTTAAGTATGAAACATAGCTTCAAAGTCCTGGAAGTGTGCAGGATGTGCCCTTGTCCTCACGGGGGGAGATGTCATAGGGGCATCTTCAGATTGTGGGCTCTGACAATGTTCGGTTCTTGCTTCCTGTCCGGTGACTACATCAGGATCCAGATTTAGTGGCGGCAGAATGGGGTCCATAGGCCGGTTCAGGTTTTCCTCCATAATAGAGGGGGTGGGCACTGGGCACCCTTCGAAGACAACTGGCATGCCAGCGGGATCCATTAGCTAACTCAAAAGTGACTGGCCCAAGCTGCCGTTTGACCTGGAGTGGCTCAGACAGGAAAGAGCTCAATTTACTGCTGCAATGTGGCCTACAGGCTCTTACCCAATCCTGTACTCTTATCTTTGTGGGCCGAACATGATGCTTGCTGTCATATCTGGCTCTCATGTTGCGCTGATGTTGATGAACCCGTGCCCTAATCGAAGTGTTCACTGTGAGCTGATGAGATGGGCGCAGCCTGCTCAACGGTAATTCTAGTTCCCTGCCAAGCATGAGACAGGAAGGGGACACCCCAGTGGTGGCATGTTGGGTAGCACGATAATGCAAGAGGGTCTGGGAGAGAGCAGTCTTAAATGGGAAACCTTGGGCAAGGTGTGCACGTATACCATTTTTCAGACTTTGATTAAATCTTTCCACGCCGCCATTAGCTTGAGGATGGAAGAAGGCGGTACGTATATGGGCTATGCCCCTGGCAGCCAGGTACGATGAAAACTCTCTGGAAACAAACTGCGGCCCATTGTCAGTGGTAATGGCCCGTAGGATTCCCCATCGGGAAAAGAGTTGCTCCAGGAAATCAACCATTGCGGAGGCTGTAACTGAGCCCATCCACTTGTTAAGTCTGACGTCACGTGTCACCGCTTCCGTGTATAAAAGCTCTATCAGATACCATGAGAAAACAACAAAAGGTGCTAATATACACTCACAATGTGATATAATACTACCAAAAAAAATTATAATCCTAACCTTTAACTCCATACCGAAATCCCAGATAGCCAGACAATGAAAATATAAATATAAATAAATAAATATAAAAATTATTTGTGTTTGGGACGCTGTCAGCCTGAAGACTGTAGTGTAGACCGTAAGTTTGAAAACGTTTAGCTTAAATGTTTAATATGAATAAACAGTGCTCATAAACGGCTGCTGAGGTAGTATTCTCAAGTGAAGCGAGTTGAGGCTTGGACCCGGAAACAGCGCTTCTTAACACCACTTAACAACCGAATAGGCACAACCTCGGGCCACATTGAGTGGAGGTCATACACCACAACTAGAAACCGCTGATGGTGAGGAACAGAGATGAACTCCCCACAAATGTCCATCTGTAGATGCTCCCATGGCTTGGTGGGCCAGTCAACAGGTTGCAAAGGTGGCGGTGCTGGAGCACTTGTTTTACCACTAAGAAAACAAGCTGTGCACAGTCACGTACAAGAGCTTCTAGCTCTCTGTCAATCCCTGGCCACCAAACCAAATCTCGGCACCTCTGCTTCAGTCTAACTACCCCCACATGACCCTCGTGTGCCATTGACAGCACCCGCCCCCTAAGGGACAGAGGAATGACTGCTCGGTGCCCCCGTGCAATGCATGACTCACCCCAACATGTCGGGAGAAAGGTGTCAGGTCAGCGCTTACCCGAGCTGGCCAGCCGTTCTGAATGTAGGTGCTCAGGGTAACGAAGAGTGGGTCTGCTGCAGACTCTTGCTTAAGTTCTTCAAGAGACACTGTGGCCTGTAAGAGCTCATAAACTAACTGCACAAACTCATTCTCCATATCTGACTCTGTCTGCTTGGCTGTGCTAGTCGGCTCCGCAGCTGAATGTGACAGGAAATCTGCAACCAAGTTGTCTTTTCCAGGAGTGAACAGCAGCTGGTAGTTGTACTGATTCAACCTGTCAGCCCATCGGTGGAGCCTGAGGGACTTGTGACCCGTTCCAGGGGGACATGAGGGTAGTGAGAGCCTGATGGTCTAGAGTAAAGGATCGTCCATATAAATACATGTGCCAGCGTTCACACGCCCAAATGCACGACAATTCCTCTCTCTCCCACTGAGTATTTCTGTTCCGCCATACTCCGAGCCCATGAAGCAAAAGCAATAGGCCTTTCAATGCCATCATGCAGCTGTAAGAAGACTGCTCCGACTGCTACTGCTGATGCGTCACATGTCACCAGGGTGGGGCTGGAGAGATCAAAATGAGCTAGAGTTGGTGGTGACGTGAGGAGGTGTTTGAGTCGTTGAATAGCCTGCTCACAATCCGCTGTCCATGCCCAGGGGGTGTTATGCTTGAGTAGCTGTCGTAGAGGGGCAGTGATTTTTGAATACTGAGGTAAGAACCTGAGATAGTAAGCAGTCATGCCGAGGAAGGATGCAAGCTGTACAGCTGAGGTTGGCACTGGAAGGTTGAGAATGGCTTCAACGTTGGACTGCAATGGTGCGATACCTGAGCTGGACACCCGAAGACCAACAAAGTCTAATGCTGGGACAGCAAACACAAATTTTTCTGTTTAATGTCAGATTGTGTCTAGACAGAGCTGTGAACACCCGTCTGAGGCATGAGTCATGAGTAGCCACGTCCTTTCCATGTACTACAATATCATCTAAGTACACAGCCGTACCTGGGAGCCCTGCTAGGACAGTTGCCATGATTTTCTGAAAGCAACTAGGTGCTGGACTTAGGACAAAAGGAATTATCTTAAAACGGAAAAAAACCCATGTGAGTCACGAATGCAGTTAGGTTTCTGCTGTCCTCGTGTAGGGGTATCTGCATGTAACCTTGCTTAAGATCCAGCTTTGTGAACACTGAGGAGCCATAGAAGAGTGTCGTGAGTTGTCGGCAATGGGTATTTGTCTGTCACCACAGCCTTGTTAGGCCCCCGAAGGTCAACGCAGAGACGTATGCCCCCAGACTGTTTTTGCACAATCACAAGATTTGAGACCCAAGGGGAAGCATCAATGGGCTCAATGAAGTCTGCAGCTAGCATGCCCTGTAGTTCAGTGGTGACCTTGTCGCGCAAGGCTAGAGGCACTCGTCGCAGTGGCTGGATTACAGGCGGTCTATCTGGGTAAAGCAGGGGTTTGTGGGAAAAAGCAGAGAGGCAGCCTAAACCACTGAATAGAGCGGGAAACTGTGTCTGCCATGGAGAGTCCACCCGAAGAATGGTTGCACCGCTGTTGTCATGTAGAGAAAAGTTAAGCCTAAGGAACAGGTCAAGACCCAGGATATTAGCGCCAGTATTAGGCTGTGAACTGGACTTTGATCTGCACCACCTTGCAAAGTGGTTGAGCTTACCACAATGTCTACACTTTTGGCCGATAGCTGGGCAGTCTGGGGTCCTGTTGGCATGACGAATGGAGCCACAGTTGCCACATTTCCGTCTTTGGTGACTTGACTGTGGCTGTGTTTGCTGGATGATTGCCCCAATGAGGTCTGCAGCTAGCATGCCCTGTAGTTCAGTGGTGACCTTGTCGCGCATGGCGAGAGGCACTCGTCGCAGCGGCTGGATTACAGGCGGTATATCTGGGTTAAGCAGGGGTTTGTGGGAAAAAGCAGAGAGGCAGCCTAAACCACTGAATAGAGCGGGAAACTGTGTCTGCCATGGAGAGTCCACCTGAAGGATGGTTGCACCGCTGTTGTCATGCAGAGAAAAGTCAAGGCTAAGGAACAGGTCAAGACCCAGGATATTAGTGCCATGCGGAGTTATGTAAAATGGAAACTCTGGTAGACGTTTTTGCCCATATTGTACTGGCAGTTTAACTACTCCAGTCACTGCAATGCTGGCTTGGCCATAACCACAGAGCTTCAGAGGTGATGGTTGTAACTCAACATCAGAGAAAAATGTATTGTAGGTGGCCATATTAAGCAATGACACTTTAGCTCCTGTGTCAAGAAGCAGCGGAATGCAACAGTCTTTCAGCTGCACACCACATGTAGAGAAAGTGACTGAGTGAGGAACAACTGTATGAATTACGGCTGGTGAAGGCTGCGAACTGGACTTTGATCTGCACCACCTTGCAAAGTGGTTGAGCTTACCACAATGTCTACACTTTTGGCCGATAGCTGGGCAGTCTGGGGACCTGTTGGCATGACGAATGGAGCCACAGTTGCCACATTTCCTTCTTTGTTGACTTGACTGAGGCTGTGTTTGCTGGATGATTGCACCTGCAGGCTGGAACTCCTCATCCATGACTGTATTTGCAGGTACAGAGGTGACATCAGTTTTAGCTGCATTAGTCTCTGCTATTTTAGCTGCACAGTGTAGCTTCTTCAATTTGGAGTGCCAGCGTCAGAGCCTTATCCAAAGTAAGTCTATCATCTTCCATAAGCAGCTTCTCTCTGGCCCGTGCACTGTTTGTTTTTTCAATAAGTTGGTCTCTAATTAATTCGTCACGGAGAGCACCGAATTTGCATGGCTCAGCAAGGCTTTTTAAATCAGCGACAAACTGACTGGCTGATTCACCCGATCGTTGGCATCTTTGTCTGAAATTTAGGCGTTTCAACAGCACTCTATGAGTCTTTTGAAAATTTCCTTTTAGTCGTGCAACAGCGTCAGAGTACGTATTTGCAGCGCCGAGCGTCTGGAAGATCCGTAATCCCTCAGCGCCGAGACAATGGATGAGAAGTGCGCGCTTTCTCCCATCCGGGACATCATCCAAGCCCGCGGCTACAAGGTACGTCTGAAACGACACATACAAGCTGCATTAGTCTCTGCTATTTTAGCTGCACAGTGTAGCTTCTTCAATTTGGAGTGCCAGAGTCAGAGCCTTATCCAAAGTAAGTCTATCATCTTCCATAAGCAGCCTCTCTCTGGCCCGTGCACTGTTTGTTTTTTCAATAAGTTGGTCTCTAATTAATTCGTCACGGAGAGCACCGAATTTGCATGGCTCAGCAAGGCTTTTTAAATCAGCGACAAACTGACTGGCTGATTCACCCGATCGTTGGCATCTTTGTGTGAAATTTAGACGCTTGCAGCACCGAGCGTCTGGAAGATCCGTAATCCTTCAGCGCCGAGACAATGGAGGAGAAGTGCACGCTTTCTCCCGTCCGGGACATCGTTCAAGTCCGCGGCTACAAGGTACGTCTGAAATGACACATACCACCGCTCCCACGGCATGACAGGTTTACCAGCGTGGGGCAGAAATGGCTCAGGGTGAGGCAGAGATAAAGCCATCCTCGTCGCCAAATGTTATATTCAACAAAAACGCATGAAAACAAAGCTTCAGGTGAATGCTAGTTTACTCAAGGAACTTCAGCAGCAACAGAACGGAATACGGTACAACTGTGAAGCATGCACATCAGCATGACTTCACGTCAGTATTACTACAACAGATAATAACAACAAAGAACTGGTTAGCAACCACAACACAAATAACCTTTATATACCTTTAATACAGGTCAAGACTTTGCTTGAAGACAGTGCCAAACCTTATGAATATTGAGTTAAATGAGAACAAAATGCATATTGATCACATCTGAAAGAAAAAAAGGGGGGTGAAGACACTCCTACACATTTGCTGGTACTTTAATTAATTTATCAGTCAGCTCACTTCCTTAAAACTTCCTTTTTTATTTACTAATTTATTTTCTTAGTAGACTGAACTTCTGTTAATTTTTGATAATGTGCTGCATTACACACTCAACGCACCTGTGAGTTCAGCTGCCGCGTTGCAGATGTAATGAGTCCACAGTGCTGCTTCGCATTTAAACTTGAGTAAATAATCCACTTGGAACCAAGCCCTTGTATTGTTTAAAAATGCATCTCGCGTGTGTCTTACAGAAGTAGAAAGTAGCCTTAGGAGTTTCACTAACTGTCAGTCACAGATGCGGCAGACAAAGTGCAGATTATATTTAGAAACTTCTGGTCTAGTCTAGGATGGCTGTACTTTAGTGACTTGTATGAAGAAGACAAAGAAGAGCGGCAGTACATGTTCTTTCTGTTTTCACTTTAATATTCCCGTGTGACTGTTCTGAAAATAGGGCACCATTACAGCTTCACCAGTCATTCCAGCTTCACTGACACCATCAATCTCCCTCATTACTAATTAGCCATCAATTCCACCACCGCTTGTTTTTCAGTGAAAGGACAATGTCAGAATAAACCTCCATGACTCTCTGTTTCACTGTCCACTTTGAAAAATAAATCAATTAATACATTGGCCTTGATTGACCTCCCAGCGTTTGATTGATATTCTCATCAATGGCGGTAAAAGATGCCCTTGCCCTAGCACTTGATAAACTCAGGATTTTAAGTTCTCCAGGATGTAAACTGAATGACTGAACTATACACAGGTAGGCCTAAGCGTTATACAAAGGCTTTTTCATTTTTTAAAATTCTGTTAAAAAAATCTGAATTTAAATATCTGTTTTAAATAAATGGGTTTTCATTTGGATAATAATATTTTTTTTTTTCAAAAGAAAAGCATTTATTTGAAATTTTTTTGTAACAATTAAAGTTTTTATTGTTATTTTTAAAAGATATTACTACTACTACTACTACTACTACTACCACTACCAATACAATAATTAAATTTTCCCCTGAAGTGTTGTTTTCTTTACAAAGGAAATTTGCAACAATCTAGAAATTCTACAAGTATTACGATTAGACAGGAAATCCAATACTCCATTAATCCAATAAACACTTTTGATGAAAAATAAAAGGTTACATTTTACTTGAAGGGGTGTGCATAAGACTGACATGACACCTTCATAATCATGACATGACACCTACATAATCATGACATGACACGTCATGAATATGAAGTTTTTTTATGCATGTTTATGACAACTGTCATTAAGTGTCATTCGCTCAGTTATGTCATTTTTAATGCAAAGATGACATTGTTTGAGATGTCTTTGTTATGGGCTATGGTTAGGGGTAAGGGTAGAGGTAGGGTTAGGTTAGGGTTAGGTTAAATAATGTCATATTTGCATTAAAAATGACATAACTGAGCTAATGACACTTAATGACAGTTGTCATAAACATGCATAAAACCTCCTTCATATTCATGACGTGTCATGTCATGATTATGAAGGTGTCATGTCAGTCTTTTGCACACCCCTTCAAGTAAAGTGTTACCAAATAAAATAAAATAATAAACATCATCTATTATACACAATGATTATAATACCAGAATATGTGATACCTTGCAGTTCAAATGCATCAAATTGATGTTAATCTTACACATGTAGACTCTGGACAAACACTGATTTTTCTAAAAACGTCTAATTGGCATCATCTACCATTCCTCTGCTTGAATGATTAATGAAATAAAGTCTGCCAGCGTAAGCAACATGCTCTTGTGGGCCCATTAGGAGTCTTCAATGACAGCCGTAATATCACTTCTGATTAGTCACCTCTAACTCAATCTTCATCCCTCTTCAATGAACACATTATTTTCGCATTGTCAGAATCACTGTGCATATCAAATCGGACTGTACATTTTAAACGCCATCTAAATTGCTCAGCCACACAGTGGTTGATCTCAGCACTGACTGCTTTCAATTGCTCATTCCTGTATTTAAGTGACAAAACATTTGCCTTGTTGAAATGTCCTTATGCCCAAAATTCCTATTCTCAGCTGCCACCTCCTCTTCTGCCTCTCTAATAACCTTAATCAGACCAATTACGTAATGCTTTGATGAACCGAGGCAGTCAGCTCAATTACATTTTGCTGAGGTGGCCACTTTTATAACAGAGGTGAGGGTTTGTGGTACTGCGCCCCAATCACCTGTCATCAATCAAGGAGGGAGAAATATTTGGAGATCCCTCCTAAGCTCTGACAGTTCAATGCAGCGAAGGCCAAGGTGACTCCTCTGTTTTAATTGCTTTCCACTTTTATGGCTTCATGTCTCCTGTCTCGTGGGGCTGTTGCTCTCGAAAGGTTCTCTTTTTTTTTTTTGGTGGCACGCTGTGCCCTGCCGGGTTGTTCCTGAAGGATGTCTGCTTGATGGACAGGTTGACATTGAGTGAGTGAATTACTTGTGCAGATAGTGCAAAGGTTCTTCTGGAAAATAAAAGCCATTGAAGTCATTAAGTTTAGACAGTATTTGAATTACAAATGTAGAGATTTCAAGTTCAGTTCATCAGTAAACACTGCATTTGTCTGTTTTTTTTAATTATTTTTTTAAAGGGGTCATGCATAAATAAAATGCATAAACAAAAATGCATAAATACTCAGTACATATCAAATGATATGTAATAACAGACAAAGCAATAGTGACCACATAATAAAAACAGTTACTCACAGTAGTGTGTTGTGACATTACTGTTGGATCCAAGACTGTCAGCAAAGCATCCTCTTTTAGTTTCAATATTTCTGAAAACCCTGCTTGGAATTGTGCTTTGTTTGTAAACAAATCCATGAACAAAGGACCAAGTTCTTACTGATGCGGTCTGGATCTGCACAGTGTCTTCTTGAGTTCTGAGTCATCTTTATCGTTTAATTTCTGTGTAGACCTGCATTTGCCTCTCTCATCATTTACACTACATGCATTGAATCGGTGGGTGTGGCTAATCAGGCAGTGATGTAGAAGCAGGTGTTGATCTTCTGTGGAGGTGGTGCTTAACCACACTATTACATCATAAAGTGGCAACATTCCACAACCTGTCATTTTGCCAGATTGGCTTCAATATAAGCTGTTTTTAGACTAACGAGAAAGTTTTGAGTTCTGAAACTTACAGGGTGTTTTTATAGTGCAGTGACCTCTTATATGTCAAAAGATCAAGGGAATTTTGATTTCTCAGTTCATGACCCCTTTAACTAAATTCAAAGGACCGGTTCATACAAAAATTAAACTTCTATCCTCATTCAGACATATGACTTTTTTTCCTCTGTGGAGCACAAATTGAGAAATTTTGGATGTACTAGTAACATTTTCCACACAGTTTGAATGAAAAAAATATTCTTTTGAGTCTTGCAATGATCTACACATTTTTTGATTGATCAGGTGTACTGTAAATGTGAATGAGAAATCTGGTTCAGCTAATAACAACAGGCTATCAATACAACTCAAACTTGGATTAAGTGCACAAAGGCCACTTTTATGATACTTTTCATGGTGCCTTTTTCAAGCTTGAAACATCCAGTCCTATTTCAGTGTAATTGCACAAAAAAGCCTGAACAGTACCTTCTTTTGTATTCCAGAGGAACAAAAAATCATACAGGTTTGAAACGGCATGAAGGTGTGTAAATGATGACAGAATTATCAATTTTGTGTGAGCTATCCCTTTAAAAAATGCAACAACCAGTCTAGTGTTCCTTCTATTCTTCTTTCTTAATTCTTCTCACATATTGCACTTTTACTCTGATACAGAAGATACATATTGCTCATTCACTTGTATCTTTCATCTTGTGTTTTTTTGTTTGTTTTTAGATCTCTGTTTGACTCCAGACCATTTTCAGTTTTGTGCCCCTTCCCAATTCCATAATCCTTTGCTCTTTTCTCATATCTCATCTCAAAGACCAACATTCAGCTTCTTTCTGCAATAAATTCCATAGCTCCCTGCCTTGCTCTCTGTCTCTCTTCCTTTGTGGATTTAAAGCTGGCGAAATGAGGAGAAAAATAAGTTTTTAAAAATGTCCCCCCCCCCCCAACATTTCCTTTCAATTAATTTTTCTCCCCTTTCCTTCAAAATGTAAGTAATTTAGTGCTTCAGTCACAATGCCTCACGTTAATAGAAATGGGAGAATTCTCTTGTTCTCAAATTATATTGCAATCAAATGTTTATGAAAATGCCACAGTGATTGCAATTAGAATTGGATTGCATTGCCTTTGCCCTCTGTATGATTAAGTCTCCAGCTCATCCTATGGGATGTACACTGACACATTTTTTTTCATTCATCCAATTAAAAACATTTAGGGTAATGATTCACATCTATATTTTGTAACTTGAGCCAATGAAAAATAAATAACTTGCCCTAAGGCAACTTACAATTTTTTGTCAGTGTACAATATGGCATGGAAGTCTGAGGAAGTCTCTGTATACCAGGACTGCATTATTCAGAAATGAACTGAGAGCACATTTCAAATTATAAATCTAATTGTAGAGTTTCAACTAAATTAACAAACAGAACTCTGTTTGAATATAAATACGTAAAATTTAAATTCAAAGAAATTCATGACTGTTATAATATATATTTTTAAACTTTTTTTAAAACCCTTTTTTCCCTTAACTTTTTTAAAAGCATGCTAGCTTAAATGAATAATAAAAAAAAAACACACACTAGAACCATTAAAAAAGGGAGAAAAGAAATTAGATTTGAAGTGAAGTGAAATTAAAGTATAGTTCTTTTTAACTTTTTAAAACCTTTTTTTCTTAACTCTTTAAATGTGTGCTACCTCAAATGAACCAAAATACCAGAAGAGCACCATTAAAAAAGGAAAAAAAAAGTGTTCATGCTGATTTCTCACTCTTATGGTGGCAGAAAAATAAACTTGAATATCTTGAATCTTGACATGCTTGCTGATGGGCAAATTAGACTAGTTTTGCAATTTGTAAAAGTCTTACAAATTCACGATTCAGAGGAAAATGTTTTGTTGAGCACATTTTTGACTTTGATCCCTGCAGCACTTACCATGCCATTAAAAATATGCTCATAGCCTTTCAATTATGATTGGCTATATATAGAGACTGACTGGAGAATTAAAACAGGATTCTAATAGCTTTTCTAAACACTCTTACACTAACAGAGCTTTCATACATTTAAAGGGGTCATATATGATGCTGCTAAAAATAACATTATTTTGTGTATTTGGTGTAATAAAATGTGTTTATGCGCATGTGGGCGGTATAGCACATCCCAGGTTAGCAATTATTTCTACATAAATAGAATAATTTTGGTATTCACTTCAAATGAGCAGGTGGGCTAGTGGTGTCCAAGGGACCAGATAGAATCTGTGCGTAGAAACATTTAGCGTGGTTGACAGCGTTGACTCTTTCTTTGGAAGAAGTTTAAAGAAACCACTTAGACCATCAGAAGACTTTCTTGTAAAATGTGCATAAAATGTGGGGAAAAAAGTCAATAATAAATAAAATATTTGTGAAAAGGTATCTTTCTCTTCCTCCTTATGAAAATATGTACATTGCTCACTATGGGTTGTATATGCAGCATTTTCTTCAAATCAGCTTTGAATCTAAATTTATTGTGAAAAGTGCCATACAAATTAATTAGAATAAAAAAAATAAAATCTTCAGGTACATTACCATTTAAAAGTTGGGGTCGGTAGAATTTTAAAATGTTTTTGAAAGAAGTCTCATGCTCATTTGTTTAATGAAAAATACAATAAAAACAGTAATATTGTGAAATATTATTACACTTTAATGTACCTGTGTTCTATTTCAATGGATTTTAATATTTAATTTATTCCTGTGACGGCAAAGCTGAATTTTCAGTAGTCATTACTTCAGTCTTTAGTCACATGATTATTCAGAATATGCTAATATTAGTATATGCTGTTCTATTATCACAGTTGAGAATGGTTGTACTAATAGTTTTGAATATTTGTTTTCTTTAAAGTTCAAAAGAACAACATTTATTTCAAGTAGATATTTTTGTAATAATGTATAAGTCTGTGCTGTCATGTTTGATCAGTTTGCTGAATAAAATTATCAATATAAATAATATAAAAACATATAATAATAAATAAATAAAAATAAAAATTCACATACCCCAAACTTTGAATGGCGGTATTGTATCTAACAGTTCAGATAATAATTTACAAATTTATTTTGGCACATTGTAATTTCACATACCCCAAACTTTTGAATGGTGGCATTGTATCTAACAGTTCAGATAATAATTTAAAAAAGTATTTTTGCACATTTATGCTGTACAATGACATCATACATTTTAATTATTTAACATTTATGTTGTATTTATAATATCACACTTATAGATTCATTTATTTACTTTTTTTTTTTTTTACACCAAAATAAACAGCTGCCTTAATATGTCAGGAAGGGGATCCTTCACAAGGGAATCATCATGTTTGGGGGCTGTTCCCATCAAAAAGTTTAAAAACCCCTGATCAAGTCAAATCAAATCTAGATGACCCACAAACACAAACACACTGTGGGCTGCCTTGATAAGGGTGACATTTTAGAATATTTTAAGAGACAATAGCAAAAAAACAAGGATTACAAAGTGGCAGAGAGAAGAAGATGAGCAGAGCTGCTCCGGTGCATTTTCTATGCCTTCGCCCTCAGACGCTGAGGTAATTTAAACCTCTCCCACACTGGGGCTCAGACAGGTTGGTGTGATGGACAGATTCAGTGGAGATAAGACTAAGCTCTTACGTGTTTGCTCCTGACCCCTTCTGAGGGCATGTCAACTTGCTGAGCTGTGCGTGAAACAGAGTTTAGAGAGAGAGCGAGGGAGAAATTTCTGATGGTGATCAAATTGTCTGCTTGACAAGCGGTTGCTGGGAGGGCTGTGCAGACCGCTCTGAAGGTAAGATCGTGTCATTCTTCGCTTTTTTCATATGTCTCAAGCACCAGATTCCTTTTGAAATTCTTCATGAAGCCTCCTGTATTAGCAGGATCATAAAGAATTGCCTTAACGATGCTTTGCAGTTTGCCAGAGTGAAATGAATTAGGCCTCCTTCACAAAGACACTTCAGCTAACCCAATTTGAACATACACAATGACAGATCTTTTCCTGTGACTCATTTTTGCTGTCAGAGAGATAGATGTGATTTCTCAGGACATCTGTAGATTCAATTATCATGATGTCACAAAAAAAAAAATGCATTGGTTCTAATGATCTAAGTGTTATATAACACACACATTTTTATTAATATTGTTAAGGTTTAAAGTGACTTGTAATCAGAGCAACTGATCCATCATTGACGAGACAACACAAATAACCATTATAACCTTAAACTATATATTTGTTGCGAAATAAACTAATTCAGCTGGCAAGTGAGTGACACCATGAAACTCTTCATCTCTTTTAAAGCCCATTGTTTCCTGCTCGGGGCGTAATATCAGTTGTTCATGGGATGTTTAGCACGTTTTGTGAGGGTGCATTGAGAAGATGACTGAGAGCTTACCTGCCTTTTAAAGAGATTTCTCATTTCTCATAATTGGATAAGTGCCTGTCTGCAAAAATGGATGAGATGCTAGAGCATATTAAGCAAGTCTAAGCCAACAACTGTTGAGAGCAAAGTATTTTTGAAGAGTGATAAATGGTCTTTGTCTTTTAAAGGGGAAAGATTGATTTAAGAGCTTTTGGGAAAATGTTTTCCCTGGAGGGAGGAATTGGGGGAGGGAGGAAAATGGATTTAGTGTTGTATGCGCAAAATAAAAAAAATCAAACAATAAGTAATTGGACAAATATCATCTTGCTCAATGAATACATAGCTGAAATATTGATCCTTCCAACCTCATGAAGATATTTTGTGATCAGAGATTGATATATTTCCTTTCCTTTCCTTTCCTTTCCTTTCCTTTCCTTTCCTTTTTCAAAGAAGTCTCTTTGGAAAAACACTGTGAAATATTATTATAATTTAATGTGTTTTCTGTTAATATATTTTAAAATATAATTTGTTTCTGTAATGGCAAAGCTGAAGTTTCAGCAGCCATTACTCACATGAAATAAAGCAACATTTATTATTATCAAAACCGTTTTGCTGCTTTACATTTTTGTAGAAACCCTGATACTTTTTTTCAGGATTACTTGATGAATAGAAAGTTAAAAGGAACAACATTTTTTTTTTTAATAGAAATGTTTGGTAATGATGTATTTACTGCCACTTTTGATGAATTTAATGGATTCTTGCTGAATAAAATTATTAATTTCCTTCAAGAAATAAAATCTTACGGAACCCACATTTTTGAACACTACTGTATGTTATATATTTATATTAATTTTTTTCATATTATTTTTGAATTATTTCATATCTAAAACATTAATTTAATTTTTCATTTAATTTAAAATGCATTTATGCTTGCTTTGTACAACATTGCTCTGCCAAAATTCACTTTTTTTGTGGTATGTCGCTTCAAATGCAACTTCTGTGCTGCCTCCTGCCTTATAAGGATGAAAAAATTACTCTAGTTCTTCTGAGTTCGTTGTCATTTTCAGATTTGTTTCATTTACAGCAGCTTGCTCTCCATCATATTAACATCACAAGCTTCCCATTCAGATGTTCACCAGCTTTATTCTGTCTCAAACCTTCATGGTATCTTCCTGGTTTTTGTGTTTGCTCCGTCTGAGACTCTTTCATTTTGAGCAAAGTTGACCTGCCAATGTGTAGATAAAATTAGATGAGTTTCCTGGGCAAATGCCTTTTTATCAAGAGGATGTCTGAGAGCGTGATAAAGCACAGAGCACTCTGCACTCCACACACTCTTAAAAAACGAGACAGCAATTAATGGTGATTTGATGCATAGCTTTTTCCCTTCATGTCCAGGGTCATGTGCTATAAGCGGCAGGTGTCTGAGCAGCCTGTGGAGATTGATTTATTTATCTTTTTGTGGCAGATGAAATTTCAGGGCACCTTTAGAGCAAAACTCTGTTCTTCTCTCTCTCTTTGTTTTTTAAGTAATTTTGATGTATATTTACGCTAATTGTCAATCATCTTTGACAATAGTGGTCCTGTCAGAAATCATGTTTTTTAAACATTTTTTATGAAGCTTTAAAAGGAAAGTAGCTCTTAGATAATGAGCCATGCAAATGAAGTTATGGAATAACATAATGTGTAAGTGCGTTACATGGAATTGTTCAGCTTTTAGTGAATAATTTTGCACTCAGAGACTTTCTGCATATTTGCATTCTGAACAGAACATATACTTCCTGCTTAACGTAACTCACAGTTCTAGGAGCAGCAGAGCCACTGAACAATAACAAAGTGACACTTCAGTTCGAACAGACGGCTTGTTACTCTGTCACAAATACTGTCAAATATTCCTCTCATTTGATGGCAGTCACTTCTCACAGTCAATTATCCAAATGGCAACAGCAGTATTGTAAAAAGATCGCAGTTAGTCTGCCACTGTTTTTACAGTTAATACATTTAGTCCTGGCTGGTATACAGGGGAGAGAGTGTTTGTGTGTGACTTGAGCAGATGAGCTTTTCAATGTTAGAAGAACTGTACCCTTACTCATGTCCGACTGAGGCTGTCATTTGTAACACTTTATTGAGGTTTGTTTGGAAATGAATGTGTGGTGTAGTCAGTTATAATTAGCGCTGCTCATACAGTGACACGAATCTGGGCTTGTCAGGCCTCTGATGGCCAGATCCGTTGCATGGATCCATCTTAGATGATTTATTACGGACTGAGTGTGCAGTTTCCAATCTACACTAAATTGATCCAGAATTTGCTACCCCTGGCAGAGTTTTAACTCATGAGAATATGATAAAAACTACAAATGAAGACATAATGTAAAACATTTGTTATACATTGTTTTTCACATATTAATGCAAGGCCTCAACTCTGAACAATGATATCAAATGGTTTGCCCAAGCTGATGGTTCCTTTACAAAAGTTTCTGGACTCTACAAAGTGTTGGTTTTCAACGTTATTGAGCTAAGTCACACAGTATTTCACATCAAAGAGTCTCTTTGTTGTCCTTAATCTAATCCTTAATATGTCCTTTTCCCCAAGATTCAAAAAAGTCCTACCAATCACTGGTTCTTCATCAAGGTTACTGAAAAGCAGATAGATGCATGCCTCCTGTATGTCTGTATAATGGTCCTGGGCATCTTCAGAAGGTCAGAAGTTTTGTTACTGTTTTTAAAAATTATTTTTTTTTTTTTACATGTTCATTTGTAAACAAGTCTTAATATTAATGAATTATTATATAAAATCACAGTCGAGGAATTAGCAGAGGAAAGAGAGCAGGGCTTGAATTTCGGTGCAGGATTGCGGGTATTGCCAATAATGCTACTCATTCCCGCAGGTTTCACGCTTATAACGTTATAACATATGACATATGAAAATTTACACATGCTTTTAAGTCTTAAAGAGACAGCAGCCTAAATAAACCTGCTGCTGTCTGTGTCATTACTGTTTATTTATACAGTGAAGACTTTCCAGTGTTATTTTACAGCTGAATTGTAGTAATTCTGTACCTAAATATTACTGTTAGACCGACCTGGAAAACTTAAAGTACTGTTAATTTCATTTGTATCTTGTTAATGTTTTTTGTTTAAATTCAAATAAATTCAATTCTGAGTTTGAGTGCACACAGTAGAGATCTGTTAGGGGTCTTCTCTATTTTTTTTTTCTTGCAGCAGCATGTTTCCTTATTATGTACAGTATGTTTTTTTTAAACTAAGCTGAACAAGTCCTTGTATTTGTGCAGCAGCGTAGCAGATCTCGTCTGCCAAAATCATAATTGCCGGTTAGAAATGATATTTTTAATATGTGAATTAAAAACATGCTCACCATAGAAGAGGTGTATTTAAATAATTTTATGTATGAATGAATATATATATATATATAT